>NW_024467138.1:3985686-4329958 GCF_000820605.1 Sporothrix brasiliensis 5110 | reverse complement strand
ACTAACCCTAACTAACCCTAACTAACCCTAACTAACCCTAACTAACCCTAACTAACCCTAACTAACCCTAACTAACCCTAACTAACTAACCCTAACTAACCCTAACCCTAACTAACCCTAACTAACCCTAACTAACCCTAACCCTAACTAACCCTAACTAACTAACTAACCCTAACTAATGGGTGTGTTATACATTGGCCACATTAATGCCGGGGCTGTCGTTGTCCCTAACGGTCAAGAGATGCTACCCGTGACCATCGTGTCAAATACGCCGGTAACGGACAGAGAGTTTTCTAGTGAATGGAATTGTCAACACTTTATACTAGAAGGTCTTCAGGCTCTTGTATATAATGGCCTACAGGAGCAGGAATGGTACGATGCGGTTGAAAACGAGCTGCTCGATAGCTTACTAGATGGAACATCAGTTTAATAGATAGAGGATATAGTTCTAAATTCCTACGATGTATTCATTATAAACAACATAAGAATGTACTCGAGATCATACCGTTTAGGGAACAATGTCGGCACATTTGATCCCAAAGTACCCCAATCAATGTTATCTAACCCACGCAGAGTCAAAACATAGTCCCAATACGCAGGATACCAACCGGCATATTCCCAATCTATGAGAGCAACAATACGGCCGTCACGCACTATGATGTTCCGTGCCGCGATGTCGCCATGCGTAAATACTATGGGATAAGACTCGGCCGCTAACTGCATTGTAATTTGATGCCAGTACATTGATTGAGCTGCTTGCCGCTTCGGAGGCTTAGCAAGCCAGTTGTGGAGCTCCGCACAAGTGTTGAATGGTCCTCCAGAACGAGGAAAGATGGTTGGGAGTACGGCACCTTGGCCATCTAATCGGCCAATCTGTGTACCAGCTAGAGCTTGCAATTGTTCGATGTAATCACGAAGCTGGACCAAGATATCGGAGCGTTGGTCGGGCGTCAACACTCCCCAAGCTTGCTTCAACGTCTGGCCCTCAATGTATTCCATTGTGATACGGTCCCAGTCGCTGCTAATGACTGTGGGGACGGGGATCGTAGTGTTCGCCTTGATAAAACGGAGTGCCAGAGCCTCGTTCGGGCAATCATAGGCGCCCATGCCGTCGGGATGCGTCGTGTACTTCGTGATAGTGTTGCCGTTTCGTACAACATAACGGCTCATCAGTTTATGGATGACTTCGCCGTCCGGATATGGCGCAGGCTGTCGCGGTGGTGGCGGGGCGTCGCCGTAGAGGGCCTCTCGGGCATCCTTCTGTCGCATCTCATTCAGCCGCGCGAGTCCTCGTAATGGAGGGTTCTGTTCGCCTGCTAGCCTCTGGAAGGTCGGCATCGGGGGTTCCACTAGTCTCTTGGAGATGGTCGGGTATCGTTTAAGAAAGTCTTCGACAAAGTCGGTGTCGAGTTTGTAATGTTGACCAGTGTCCCGCCGAGCGACGCTTTCCGCCAACCAGTGAATTTGCTGTTTGCGGACAATGGTACCGCTGCCGATCTCTTTCGAAATCCACTCTTGAATTTCATCTTCTTGGTTTTGCGATAGGCCTTTGTGCGGCTCTGGTAAGGTAGAATGTTTGTCACTAGACATGCTTCAAATGCTATGTGTTGTCGTTCATTCGAAAATGAAGAGTTGTGTTGGTGCTTTTGTTAGAAACGTACCCCTCACTTTGGCCCCTTTGTGTCCCTTATGTGTTGGATACGACGACGACGCGGATTAATAAAAATTCCTTAACGATAGGAACCAATAGCTGTAAGTGCTAATACCTGTTAGTCACACTGCGGAAGTGGGAACGGTTAACTACTTTTCGGCCAATCGCCTTTAAACGTATTCTGCACAAAGTAATTACAGACACATCAATCAAAATCAATCCTTTTGGAAAATACGCTACATAAAAGAGCTATCATGATGACACAGACTTTGCTCCCGATGACATCGATGTGGTACATCGTTTGGGGACCATAACCACCAAGCGCCGCGATTCACGCCACACGTTAAGTTAGTGGTTATGTCTCCCGCACCACATTATGTCCATTGGTATGTGATTTTGATCGTGGCGTTAACAAAAACGGCGGTAGTTAATTTCTACAATCAATCGTATTAGGTTGTCACTCAAAAGCCAGTGAAATTCCAAATTTCTTTCAGTTCACATTCCGTGGTGACAAACGAGCAAAATGACTAAGTTAACGATATAGGTTATTGTTTTTGTTTTTGATCGATTTTCCGTATCAACAGTCACCGCGTTGGCGTTGCTGTTACATTCCAATAGAAAATATATCAAAATGTCGTCAACTCAGGAAACTTGCTTGCTCTAGGAGACGAGAACTTTGTTTCCACGTAGGTTTTCTGTATTGAATCTTCCTTGTGATCGAATGCGCGATACACCTGCTCCATGTTTTCAAGTCGAACCCGATGCGACACCATCTGCAGGGGATCCAGGGCACCGGACTGAATCTGCTTTAACAGATGCTCCCAGTACTTGTGGACAGGTGCCTGGCCATTGCCAATGAGCCGAATGCCGCGCTCCATAAGTGAGCCAATGTTGAAATGGTTCGTCTGGTAGAGATGTTAGTCTTGAACTGTCCACAATGTGCTTGTTCCAGTTATATAAAACTCACATAACCAACGTAGACGCCTGTTACACCCACACGGCCGTAGTTGCGAACACCTTCAATCATCTCGTTCAGAATCTCGCTCGTGTCTGTCTCAGCACCGATTTGCATCTGCACCCAATGTAACCATCCTTTAGCGTACTCGCCAGCGGCGCAATCAATGGCCACGTCTGGGCCACGGCCATCGCAAAGATCCTTTAGTTTGCTGACAACAGTTTCCTTATTGGTGGTCCCAAAGCTGAGCTTCTTGTAGTCAATCAGTTCCAGCTGGTCGGCATTCTTGGCTGGCCAGCGACCCTTGACAAAACTCAAGCGTGGCTCGGTGTCAACAAAGATTAGCTTTTTGGCTCCTTCGTTGAGCGCAAAAATTCCGGCCATTTGGCCAATCGGCCCTCCACCGAAGATGGCCACCTGGTCGTCGGGGTAGACTGCAGTGTCCTTGACTGCATTGTATGATGTAGCCAGCACGTCTGAAAGGTACAAGGCCTTTTCATCGGGGATGTCGTCGGGTATGTGCAGCAGGTTGACGTCGCCAAAGGGTACTCGCACGTACTCAGCCTGACCACCAGCAAACCCGCCCGTGAGGTGCGAATAGCCAAAGATTCCAGCCGTCTGTGAGCCGTAAAGTGCCTTTTGAGTCGAGTTCGAGTTTGTGCGCTCGCACTGGGAGGACAACTTCTGTTTGCAAAAGAAGCACTGAACGTGTTAGTCATATCGCATTACATGATAGGAAAGGAATAAGGACGGGGAACGGACATCACCACAAGCAATCTGAAACGAAGCAACATATCGTCCTCCCTTCTGAATATTTTTCACCTCGGGGCCAACATCATCGACAATACCGCAAAACTCGTGGCCGAGGATGTCATTGACTTGCATTTGAACCACCGAACCTAGAAGTTTAGACTGTTAGAGTCGGCAATGTCTGACATTGGTACCACGCTTGGTAAATAACAGAAAATTCACCGTGTAGAAGATGGAGGTCGCTGCCGCAGATAGTACTGCCTGTAACCTTAAGAATTACGTCGCGAGGCTCGATAATCTTTGGCCGCGGCACGTCCAGGACTTGAACTTTATTTTCCCTTGCCAGGTGAGGGCCTTCATGGTATGCTCTCCGTCTCCAGATTTTTCGTAGTTAGCAATATCTTGCTGCGTCGCGGCGCCACCATCGTGTCCAATTGCCTGCTCGGCAACGTTTGCCAGTCTTGATGTAGCCATGTTGTGAATTTGATTTGAAATTTTTTGGTATTAGTACAGCAGGATCGACGAGGCCTACGAGGTCAAATATCTAAAATGGAACGAAACGCCATCAAAATATACAAAAATGTCGTTCTTCGTCTATGATGTCAATCTGAATGGTGTATTGTAGTAGTTTTACTTTATCATATGTTTAGTACATGATCGCCGTTAACCATAGGGGCGAATGTCAGCTTTTCTACTCTGATGACGTCGACCATTTCTCCGATACGGGACGACTGCAGCAAACGCTTTGGTCTTCCCGACAATGAAATAAAACTAATTGGGATGAAAATCGAAGTTTATTTTATTCGAATAAAGAATTTTAGTAACAAGTCGTACGCGTAACTGGTGTTTAAGAAATGTGTGTACAGACCTGTGTAAATAAATTTTCTCACATAATATTTACAGCGGCTTTTTATTGGAAAATGAGCTAGTGCAAATAAAATGCCTTACATGCAGAAACGCGACGGAGGCGGCGGCAAAAACAAGGTCATATGTATACACGGTTATGAACACGGGTATACACGGCGGCACCGGCTGTGACCTAGGAAGCAATAGATTGTAACACACTTAAATAATATAATACGAGCGCAACGAGGCGGGATAGTATAACACTTGGAAGTATTATAACAGTAGAAGGAGATAGTTGAGGCCGGATAGCTATACCACGTGGTAGCTCGAACACGTCTAGATCGTTTCAGGACGCTTATACAGACTACTTAAAGACAGGCTACCGTCGTAAACGCCCGCGTGAAGACTCTTATTAATACCCTTGTAAAGACTCGACGTAAAGGCTACCGAAGAGAGGATTACGGAGATACAGATAGCCGGGCGTTGACGGATCAGTTGAATAGAAGGTTACAGATAACTTAAAAGAAGTTTCAACTGTTACGATATTATATTTCGTAGGCACATAATTGTTTTCATGGCTTTTGCCGCCTTTGTTTCCGGTAGTTATTGGTAATGTTTTTGAAATGTGTTGAACGTGTTTCCGAAAGGCTGGCTTATTTGCATAGGTTTGATGACAATTTAAAGTCCTTATATTGATCATGTAACCTTCGTCTGGCCAACCTCCTCTCCCAACCCGACTTAATACTTTAAAGCGTAATTCCATCCTTAAAGATTCTTTCCGAAAAAATCTATAAGCTTCGGACCCGACACTGTAAGGTCATCATAGAGGGCAAAATGGTCTTTCCCTTCGACGACAAACAGTTCCTTAGGTTCACGGGCTGTAGCAACAGCGTCTTCACTGTAATGAAGAGTCTGGGCCTTGGATCCGGCGACCATTAATAATGGCCGTGGGGAGATCAGGTGTTGGAGGTTATATGAGTCGTAGCCGATCATGAGATCGTAGCTTGATGGTGGAACTTTCTGGTCGGAACGGGGATGGTTTCCGCGCTTCGAACCGTAGTATGAGGCCGCGTCTTTGAAGAAGGAGTCTGCGTCCTCCGGAATTTGAGAGATATCGCTGCTGAACATAGGTGGGGCTTCAATGCTGGGGTTGTCGGCCACACTCGTACGCCACTGGCCTGCTACCTGAAGTGCACCAGCGATGGCTTCAGGGACTTCCTTGTTGTTCTCCCTGTGTACACCTCCATTGCGGGTCATACGGCCAACGCAAGCGGCACTCACAGTAGCAAGTGCCTTGATACGGCTGTCAGACTGAGCGGCATAGGATGTATAACCACCCGAGGCGCAGATTCCGAGAACACCAATTCGGCTAGGATCAACTTTACCTTTTAACGTGCTCAAGTAGCTCACAGCAGCCTTAACATCCTCGACTCTCTGATGTGGGTCTTCCAGCCCACGTGGCTGTCCAGTGCTTTCTCCCTGATAACCAGCGTCAAACGTAAGGGCGTAGAATCCGGCTTTAGATAGCAGCCGGGCGTGGTCTGCAGAGGTTTGTTCTTTGACTCCGGTCATGGGGTGGCTGATCACAACAGCAGCGCCATTGCGGTCAGGGGCGCCAGCAACCGGGGCGTAGAGCTCGCCGCAGATCTGCAGCATGAAGGATGGGAAGGCGACTTTCGTTGGAGCAGACATAATGGAAGATAATGAGCACGAGGAATTGGATAGATTGCGTAGAATAGATGTTGTTGGATAGATTTCGTAGAATACGTGCCATTTTTTGGTTGAGACCGGCCCTTTTTATCATTCAAAGTCACTTTACATATTAACAAAATTATGACGTAGTAGACTGCCAAGTTTTCCGCAAGCCTTTCCGTCGCAGCTTTGCTTACACAGGGCCTGGCCCACGGTGGAGGCGGGGTCATACACTGGTGGAGTAGGCGCGGCGACTATGATCTATCAAAACGGACTACCCGCAACGCGATGAGTGCCTCGACAGGACCGGCGGTTTCCTAGTGTTCACGCCGTCGGCGTACTTTTTATACAATACTGCTGGCATGCTCGGTGATTGGCTCCAGGACATCATGATGAAGCAACTCAAGAATAATGGAATGCCTGGCGTACGTCCGCTTGCTGTGCTGGATGCCTGTGTGGCCTTACTATACAGGTTATTTAAGCCGACATCACCGCACTGACGCCTCTCGGGACCTCTACCGCTAAGACGACGACGCAATCCTCTGCCCCGAGCATATTGGCGTGACTTGATTAGCGTGTTCGCAGCGGCCCCGACCGCCTTTGGCATGAAGATCGGTGGCAGTTGGGCGATTGACTTGGTCCATCAGCACCACCCGAGAAGCCAAGCGACGCGCGTACCGGCGGTGTGCTCGTTGCCAGTGCCTACCAAGATCACATGATCGGTGTTATGGCCAAGGTATGTGCGACGCTTAGCCGAGACAAGACGGTGTACGTTAGGGCACTGGCGTGTAAACCGCGGCGCGCCTCGTCAACTTATACACCGGGCCAAGTTTCCGAGTGGCCACATGTTTTGTCGATAGCCTGTTATAATGTAGGCACTTACCCAATGTGACAGCCACCAGGTAACGCACACCGCTTGCTGCGGAAGCAAATCTCGTCGTCGTTGATATTCTCCATAAGAACGAATGCCACTCCTATTTAAGAGCGCTGGGCAGCATGTAAGCCGGGCGGGACCTTTTGAGACGACTAACTTCAAAAATACGATCTCAGGTCCGTCATTAACTGGTTGCATACCACCATTGTGTGCGTGATCCCCTTCGAGCCTAGTTGGTGGGAGTTCAAGACGGCACCAATCCCCGGCAGTAATATCACGCCAGTTTCTGTAAGGAATGACACACCGTACAGTGGCCAAGAGTACGGCTGGCACATAAGCGATGGTACGCTCGACGTTAACTTACTCGTCATTGCCAACAGCGGTGGACAAGTTGTTCTACCGAACGAGTAAAGCGGCATAAGCACTACATAGCGATAGGTGGGATTAGGCCGGTATCGGTTCCAGCCATAGCGGGATAATCTACGTGACTGGCCACCGCAGCCGTTGCTGCCGCTGTTGGGAATGAAACCCCTGACTCATTTGTGAAGGTATTGAGGGATGATATGCATATAGTTTTACGTGGAGCATTTTCAATCATATAATGATAAAGCCAGCAGTCTTATGATGCAACCAACGTCGGTCATGCTTGCCGTTGGCCCTTACCTTAACAGGTTAGAAACGAGCACATGCGAAAGTCGTCATCGTTAATCAAGCTATTACGACATACAGAATAACGGAATGCAGGGCCTGTGCACTGGGTACAATTGCGTTTTCTGACGTCTTCCGAGTCATGAACACCATTTTACAAGAAATATTCCAACCTGGTCTATCATAAGAATAAAGCAGGTGCATTATCACACAAACCTGGTAGTAGTTGAATTGTAGGGTGCCATTAGGCTCATCCAAGTTGTGGTGTGTCCCGCCAATTTGGTAAATTAGGGAACACCGATAGCAGCACGCGGCGCGGGACACTACTGATCTCGCGTAGCTAACTTAATGCTCTTTTTACGGGACCGATTCTTTTCTCTTTAATCCGTGCTTTTGACGTTTTAATGATCGAGAATAGAATGATGGAGTTGGTTAAGTTCCTTAACTCAACTGCGGCCAGACACAGGACATATTGCGTCACCTGGTCTACCGTCACGCCATTGAAAATTAGCTACAAGTCAATAGTACTGAAAGTATATGCCCTTTGTATAAATGGTCCAGGTCGGCCGTACTTTGACGTCTTTGCAAACAAGATCAAAGTCACAACAAACCCACCTCGAACCATACCTTACTTTTACATCTTTCCATACACACCTTACACTCCCAACACGAGAATACAACATGTCTACATTCTCCACGTACGACATAGCTGTGCCGGTCCTTACCCGCGGACTCCAGACATTTGACCACATTCTACACAAGGCCGAGGCCCACGCGAAGGCCAATGGTATTGATGCTGACTCGGTCTATCCCTCTGCACGCCTTGTGGTAGACCAGAATCCGCTCGTTTTCCAGGTGCAAAACGCCACAAAGACTGTCCGCAACTACGTCATCCACCTGACGGGCGAGGACATTGCTCCGTTTGTGGACAATGAGAAGACAATTGCCGACTTGCACACCCGCATCAAGGCCGGCCTTGCTCTGCTGAAAAAGGTCACTCCCGATGTCGCCAATGGACGTGCTGAGAGCCAATCGGCCACCTTTAATCCTAGTGGTTCGCATCCGGTGACCCTCAAGGTCAAGGACGCCGTGCTGCTCCAGGCCCTTCCAAACTTCCTCTTCCATCTAACAACGGGTTACTCTATTCTACGTGCGCAGGGCGTCCCTGTCGGCAAGGCGGACTTCATCTCCAACTTCATTGGTGTCCCGGGCTTCGAATAAGATTTGGCGTGGGAGCTGAACTAGAGTACAGGGCACCGCATTTTAGACAAGAGAAATTAGTTATTCAAGAGAATATTGAATCATGACTCGGTCCACGTGATCTTATCCCAATCTCTTACTTGGTCCAATGTTACAACTCTGATGCAGCACGATGCCACGAGCGTGCGGGGGCTATCATTCTGTGTCGAAGAGATCGCTTTCACGTTTTCTTGGTTAGTGTGCCAATGTCCGTGCCATGCCGGCCAAGCAATGAGTGCCTGCACATGTCATCCAGCCGTCTTTTCTTCCCGGGATCCAAATAACAAAGGACTTCAGAATTAGAAACTCGGACCGTTTTAACTTCTTTTATCCGAGAAAAGGTCCGTTCAATTGCATTGTCGGACAGATTCACCTCGTCATGTAGAATGGCGCTATTGCGCCATTGATGTTAGGTACGTTGTACCTGCGCATATTCGCCAAAGCTGATTCAGGGGTAATACGACGTAATTACTGTTCAAATTTCAGTACTGCCGGCCCGTAAAGCTCATAACGCCTCAGGTGGTCCTCGGTGAAAATTAATATTAGTCAGCGACGCGACGTAAGGTAGAATCCACTCTGTAAAACTAAGTACATGTTATTAATACCTATACAGTAGACGTAACCAAAATGGCTCAGAATAAAGAGACTCTCTACCAATAAAGATTAGAAGTAAATAAGAAAAAGAAAAAGAAAAAATAACAGAAAAGAGGGAAACAAAAATAGAAAATAACGGGAAGAGACTCAGAAAAACACACCAAGTCCAGAACCTAAAACGTCTAAAAAGGCTTTGCGCAGCGAATCCTTGCTACCCGCGGAGTAGTAGTAGTGTCAATGGGAAGTCAATACATCAAAATTGAAGCGGAACGTATCAAGCAACTTTCACGACGTCAAGCGACTACGGACAGCCTCAATTCAACTATGTCTCCCACGTCTCTGGAATATACGGTAGAGACAGGGGCATAGAGAGGTGCAACTGAGGGAAGATAATAGTAGAGTTCATATTTTACGTTCTAGCATTGAAGGGAAAACATTAGTAGAGCATCTTTGTCTTTTTGTCAAGTCGGAGAGCGCATCCCCGCAAGCCAATGTACTCTGTAGGCACATCTGGCACACAATGTGGCCCACTACCTTTGAAAACCGTGTGCCCTTTGGAGGACACGTATAGGTGTTGTTGAGTCATTGTTTGTTCAGCGATGATATGTCGTTCCCAAACATTGTGTATCCCTACACTTTTGCCAAATTGCGCATAGTAATACGACATTCACATACTATACCGACTTTTATTGATAGCGTACACGACCATTAATAGTTATTATTGCTGTTATATAAACTAAAAAAACCATGAAAACTGTTACCATAACATGAGATGTAATATAACATTTCACGTTTCCTCCAAAATGACTTTAAATCTCCATAGTCCCATCACTACTCCATCTGCTTCATCTTGTCTACCAGAGTGAATGTTGCGTCCGTGTTCTGCTGTATGTCATCCACAGTCACACCAGGGGCAAGTTCAGTTAAAGTCAGACCGCTGCCCCCGCGACGATCAACCTCAAAGACACAAAGGTCGGTGATTATTGTACTCACAACGCGGGCACCAGTAAGTGGAAGTGAACAGTTTTGGACAATCTTGGAGGAACCATCCTTGGCGACGTGCTCAGTGGCGACAACAATCTTGGTCTTGTCAGGGTTGGACACAAGATCCATAGCACCGCCCATGCCCTTGAAAATTTTACCAGGTATCATGTAATTGGCGAGATCACCAGTGGCGCTAACCTGAAGTGCCTGGAGAGGGATAGTGTCAGCTTGGGGTTATGACGCGTGAAGAAAATGGTACTTACTCCTAAGATCGACACGTCGACGTGGCCTCCTCGGATCATGCCGAAGGATTCAGAACTGTCGAAAGTGGCTGCACCCGGTACCAAGGTAACAGTTTCTTTACCAGCATTGACAATATCACTATGACATCAGCAGGTCGATCTTGTGTGGTTGATTCTCACGTAAATACTTACGGGTCGACCTCTTCAGGAAGAGGATATGGGCCCTGCGCAGTTAGTATAAAGCACACAATGAAATGCAAGGCAAGAAAAAAATAGCTAAAGACTTACCATTCCTAGAATTCCGTTTTCCGACTGAATCCAGACTTTCTCGTCTGGTGCTAAAAAAGACAGCGCTAACGTCGGGATACCAACGCCGAGGTTGACATAAAACCCGGGGTGCAGTTCCTTGGCGGCACGCCGTGCAATACGTAATCGCTTCTCAGCTGCCGTGTTTGGTGTCATTGAGGTAGCAGTAGACGCAGCCTTCCCCGTCTCGGGTTCACGCGTTTTGAGAATGTCGATTTTGCTTGGTACTGTTGCAGGCACAATACGATCCACGTAGATGCCAGCCAAGTCAACCTCTCCAGGGTCGATTTCACCCAACTCGACAATATTCTCGGCTTCGACGATCGTCAGCTTGGCCGCCTTGCCCATAAGCGGTCCAAATGCTTTCGTGGAATATCGAAAGACGCAATTGCCAGCGCGGTCGACCTTGTGGGCACGCAGAATGGCCACATCACCGGGAAGAGCGGGCTCTATGAGAAATGTCCGCCCATTGAACTCACGAGTCTCGCGCACACGTCCACGTTCGGCCACACTACCGTCCGGGCCGAGACGTACAGGGATCTCGCCTTCTTGTAATAGGGAGTGGGCACCGGTGGGTGTAAAAAACGCCGGTATACCGCTACCAGCCGCCCGGATGCGCTCGGCCAGCGTCCCCTGTGGACATAGTTCGACAGCAATCTTTCCAGCCAAATACTTTTTTTCAAGGTTCTTGTTGTTACCAAGATACGAGATAATGAGGCGGTCAAGCTGTCCAGCCTCTGTCAGCACGGCGAGGCCCCCCTTGCCTTCAACGCCGGCATTGTTGGAAACAGCCGTCAACGAATGCAGTGATTCAGGCCCTCTTCGGTGTAGCGCGTTGATTAGGGTCTCTGCAACACCTGAGAGACCAAAGCCAGCGCTCAGAATCACAGACCCGCTGGGAATGTCAACCACCGCTTCGTCGGCCGTCTTATATACTTTGTCACTCTCACGGGATGGCCGGGGCACCGCCGAAGCATCTTTCTGAAAAGCTCGGCGGCTGTGTGGAATTGCCAGCCATGGCACCGAACGAGCCGCGGTCGGGCGTCTGCGAGTTGTACATCGCGTGACGCACGGTGTGGTGATTGTATGAGTGGTGAGATTGCCCAGAATGCCCCGCGTTGCAACAATGGATCTCTCCACAGGTCGTGTCTGTCGCTCGGCGGCTAGGAGTCGGAATAGTGCGCGGGCCATGTCGAGGTTGAGTACAACGGCAGGAGAAAGGGTACGCGCGGTTGGTAATCCAGATAGGTAGTGGATACACAAAGGTAAAGGTTGCACCATTCGAAAGTTGTGAGAAATTCTTACCACCTATTTATTTCCTGAGCAGTTTCCTCCTCATGGAGATAGGCGTTGCTTCTGACATCGGAAACAACGCAGGCTCACGCCGCTAAGGGCGGCACCTACCGCCCGCGCGAATATCACTGTTGGCTGCTTCTGCGTCGGAGTGTTATTAGCGAGATGCGTGCTAGCTATCAACCCGCTAGGGGTGGATCCACGCCACATGAGCCACAGTAACAATTAGTGATCATAGATTTCTGCCACTTGATTGCAGCGGAGATACCATCGCCCAAACACTCTGACATCTGGACGGTTTGGATGTCAGTTACAAATTATTTTGTTGTGCGTACGTTTGTGTGTGAGTTTATATCAGCGGCTGAAACTTATGCTAACAATAAACTCCAGAAAAAGTTGCCCCTTCCTTTGACCGATCGCAGCACGCGCGGCCAACATTATGCTCGGGCGATTCAGGTGGAACTGATTTGGATACTTCCCAAATATGTCTGAGGCGAAGCATCTTACCCATTTTTCTGTCGCCTATCTAGAGCAATTTATTGATACTCTTGACAGCGTGTCGCTGGTAATGCCCCCAGAAAATCAGTTTATAACAGCTGCTGGCACTTCATAGGATCTCTTTCCCTCTCCTGATTTTTGTACTTGCCGGCATGGCCGTATGTCTGCTATTCTCCGTCACTGCCTTACATGAAGGCAACAATCATTGTGTTCTATTTCAATGCGTGACGTACTGGGTTTCTGTGCACAGTCAATTCTTGTCAAGTCCAGCCGTCTTGACTTTGTATCTTTAGTCGCCGAGTACATGCGGATTCTCCCGCTTCGGTGCCACTGGACCCGCCGCGGCGGTATATCAGCAAGTGTGGTCCTTGACAGCAGGCAGTTCGGATGGTGTTGATTGTATTCTTGGAGTATTTACTTTTGCTGCATTCCCAATTCTCAACACTATCTGCCAACGGCTGCTCCCAAATGTGGCTCCTAAATACGGCTCATGACAAGGCCACCCGATGCTACGCAGCTCTAAACTGCTCTGGCGTGTCAGGCTGGTGCTTCCAGTCCGCTGCGACAAACTCTGGCAAGTCCTTGCACGCATTATACGCGTGGGTCACAGCTTCGAACAGCGTCAAGTCGACCCCCCAACGCAGAGCTGCCTCGTACGCTGGAGCAATGACGACGTCCGCCAGCGTGATGTCATCGCCAACACTGTGCTTTCCAGCGCTGTTCTGCAGGATGGCTTCGACAGCCCTGATTCCGGGCACCATTATTTCCTTGCACCAGTCGGCCGATTCGATACCGAGGGTGCGCATCCGGTGTAGCACACTTGAGTTGGTCTTTGGCTGCACATCACCTGTAATAATGTTGACAATGTCCCGTACAACGGCACGCTGTAGGGGCCGTTCAGCCCCTGGCAGTAGGGACCGCTTGTCGGGGAAGGCCTCTTCGAAAAATTCGAGAATCGTCACTGACTGACGTATGGTCGCCTGCGAGCCGTCGGGAAAGCCAACTACTAAGGATGGCACGGTGCCACAGGGGTTCACGTCGCTGGTGTACGTCGGTGCCGATTGTTCTCCCTTCAAGAGGTCGACATAGTGCGGCGTCACCGCGAGGCCTTTTAAGGCCGCCGCTGTCCGCACACGCGCAGAGCATGATGACCGGAAGTACGTGTAGAGCGTCAGCTCTACGCCATTAAAGTCGTCTTTGGTCATAGTCTTTCGTTATGTAGAAGTATTTTGTTTTCGTTGGGCAGTACCGGGCATGTTGACTCGCGAATTGACTACGGGAAGTTTTGCTGTAACGTTTGCCATTCCGAGTCCAAACTCATTGGGATTCTTGAGGAGGAGCAGTCTACGAAGTACTCTCCATCTTGCATGTGACTGACTTCTGGAAAGAATCAATCGTAGTTGCCTTTTGCAGCGCACAATGACCAGTGCCGCAGGCCGCTAAGCGTGCTGACCGACGGCTAGTCTCGCCTTCCCCATTTGCTGTGGATCACTCCTTGCTGCGGAACCCCGCATTGTGGCGGAGACGGAAGTTGCGGAATGTTTTGTACGCAGCAGCCGTTCCAACTTAGTGGCTGTTCCGCTAACTAACACGGCTTGCATCGGTTATGCGGGGTCTCCACAGGTCGGGTTACTAAAACCACACACCAAATACTTACAAAGTACCCTACGCAAAAACTTCCGTCCGGTCTCCCTATTCAGGACGCGTTACTCAAAAGCAAATCTTTGGACGTTTCACGTCAATGGTTGTCAAGATTTAATTTTGCTTCCCTGTCCGATCCTATCCTCAGAGTCAATGCACTCCGGTTTTAACCAAAAAGGCGTCATGTATTCCTCAACCATGGCCGAATCTTGGCTGAACATTCCCTCTGAGAGCGACTTTTCACTGATTAACATCCCCTTTGGCATCGTCACATATTCTGGTGCACCAACACCCCGTGTCGCCGTCGCTGTGGGTGACCAAGCTCTCGACCTCGTCGTGTTCTCCGAATACGATGGCTTTTCTGGGCTGCCAGACATCCAGCCATACTTGCATGTGTTTGACGAGTCCACGCTCAACTCCTTTGCGGCGCTCGGCCGGCCATTGCATAAAATTGTCCGCAGCTACCTCCATGATGTGTTGGTGAAAGACGGTCCTTTCCGTGAGCGCTTGCAAGACAACGCACATCTACGGAGCGCCTGTCTCGTCCCGCTGGCGTCCGTGAGAACCCACCTCCCAATGCAGATTGGCGACTATACGGACTTTTATGTCGGCAAACATCATGCGTTCAACGTTGGTGTGCTCTTCCGCGGTCCAGCCAATGCACTGCAGCCCAACTACACTCATCTTCCCGTTGGCTACCACGGCCGCGCCTCGTCGGTTGTCGTCTCGAGAACGCCTGTTCGCCGGCCATGGGGACAGATCCTGGATGCCGACAAGAAAACACCCATCTACCGCCCAAGTAAGCGCCTCGACATTGAGCTGGAACTTGGTGCATTTGTGTGCAAGCCCAACCGTTTGGGTGTGCCCGTCCCACTCGTCAAGGCCGAGGACCACCTTTTTGGTTATGTTCTACTCAACGACTGGTCAGCCCGCGATATTCAGGCTTGGGAGTACGTCCCGCTCGGCCCATTCAATGCAAAGAACTTTGCCTCGACCATTAGTGCCTGGGTTGTACTCGCCGACGCGCTTGAGCCGTTCCGCACAGACGGTATCGAGAACACAAGTGAGCTGCAGGCATACTTGAAGCCCGCCGACGGTAGTGCTAAACCCGTGTTCGACATCAACCTAGAGGTTGCTCTACAACCTGCAGGATCCAATTCGCCATCTGTCATTAGCCGTTCCAATGGCCGCCACCTCCTCTGGTCCTTTTCTCAAATGTTAGCCCACCACACCGTTGGTGGCTGTCCGCTGAATGTGGGAGACCTTTTGGGATCCGGTACCATCAGCGGACCCGACGACGGGATGCAAGGCAGCCTGTTGGAGTTGACGGCTGGTGGTTCCAAAATTATGGATGTTGGCGGGGTGGAAAGAAAGTTTCTGGAGGACGGCGACGAGGTCGTCTTGCGTGGCTGGTGTGAAAATTCAAACGGCCAACGTCTTGGATTCGGCGAGTGTCGGGGGTGTATCCTCCCAGCATGGCCGGATGGAGTTGCAGAGGAATGAAGAGTTTGGCGAAAGAACAATCATTTAAACGGGACGTGTCCCGCTGTCTTCTGTCTAGGCTAAGTTCCGAACAGAAATGACCTCAAAACTTGCCAAATGTGCCTTACCGTCCCCTGTCCGTATCATATTGTGTACGTGTGTTGTTTTTATTGATGTTTGATACTGAGTATCTTCGAACTGTATACATACGGGTAATTGACGCCTAGCCATAAAGCCAAAAGCCGCCAAAAGAGAGCGAGTCGCGTGTGACACTGGGTCTCGTTCAGCCATTGTAGCTGGTATGTGAAGAACCGAGCTCATGTGTAGAATACGAAGCCGACATGGGTAAATCGTATGCGACGGGGCTCGATTTGAGACTGCTCGGCACTTTGAGCATATGGTCGCGGGGTAAAGGCGCCTCGCCAAGTCACCAATATTCCGCCCCCGTAATAATTTACGTGAACTATTAGAATGGATTTATGGTGTAATAAATCGACTCTACGCCCTCCTCGCTTGGCATGAATGGCAGTCGCTGCCTGATCTCTATCATACTTGTGAATGAAGGTTTGAAGCAGGGGGAGTCTACCCAGTCAACGACCCACATGGCGTATGAGATGCTTCCTACACCAAAGGTAGACGACCCAAACCCTATTTAAAAGAAAGAAGGACAGCGAGGGAGGCGACGCGGACGTTTGCACTCTAAAGTGTATGTATGACGTGACACCGAAAGCAAAGGATGCTATGGGTAACAAGAAATGACTAAAAGTGCGTATTCGATTAGGACTTGTTGATGTTTGCCTTCTCGGCAATCTACACCTGCCCTACTAAGCTGGTTAATACTTCCCAGCCCTTCTTGGAGAAGGCGCCAAGGTTTCCCATATTTACTAGGATGTGCGAGCGTTCACTATTGCCGAGCTCTCCTGCTATTCTGGCTAATTTGTGTCTTCGCGGCAGCCTGTAAGGCAATAAACTCGAACCAGCGGGGCGAAAGGCTACGACGGTGAACTGCGAAACACGGGAATGGTTCCTGTAAATCCCCGCAAGTTTAATAACGACGATCCCTCTCAACAATTCTCCGACTCACTCTTATTAAGTGCACATATTTAGGCGATCGTATATCAGCCGCGGTAGTTTAAGATCGCCTTATCATTATAAATTGCGAGAAGAAACTCCCTTGTATGGCCAGTCATGGAGGCCTTCGATTTACATTTACTGCATGTTGCGACTATGTCCATGAAGTCCAGTCACTGTCAAAGTCACTGCTGGAAATTCTAAACACGGCGGGGATGATTTTACGATGTTCGTTGTCTTGGCTTCATATTATCTATTTTCCCGGCAGATTGTCGTTCTACAGTTCTTCGCGCAGTTTGTCTCGGTATCTGATCTCGGTAGATGACAATGACAAGTCAAAAGTCTATATCTTGGATCGTAACGCCAGGTTTTCCACAGTTAACATTATCATCGATGCAGCATCCTCTGAAACTTATGATCGCCCAACCAAACATATATCTCCGAAATGCAAGTACAGATAAGATTTATCGGGGCGGTGGTTCTCCTGGGGCTGTCGTTGCTGGGCACCGCCCTGGCTGACAAGTCTGCCGGCTGTGGAAAGGACCCGACTATGACCAATAAACAGTACACGATGACTGTGAACGGCAAGCAGCGGGAGTACATCATGAAGCTTCCCGATCACTACGACAAGAACCGTCCTTACCGTCTTATCTTTACATGGCACCCGCGAGGCGGCAGCGCAACCAAGATCGTACAGGGTGAAGACATACACCACGGCGGTGCGCTTCCTTACTACGGGCTTCCTCCGCTAGCCAACAACAGCGCCATTTTCGTTGTGCCCAACGGCCTCAACAACGGCTGGGCCAACTCGGGCGGGGAGGACCTTACCTTCTTCGACCAGATGGTTAAGGCGGTGGAGGCCGACCTCTGCGTCGACACCACGCTGCGCTTTTCGACTGGATTTAGCTATGGCGCCGCCATGTCGTATGCGGTCGCCTGCGCCCGCCCTCAAGTGGTTCGCGCCGTTGCGATCCTGTCCGGCGCTCAGCTTAGCGGCTGCTCCGGCGGAACTGATCCAGTGCCGTACTACGGTCAACACGGCACGTCCGACTCGGTGCTGCAAACCTCGATGGGAAGGTCACTGCGCGATCATTTCGTCAAAAACAATGGCTGCACACCCGTTTCGCCCGAGCCAACGCCTAACAACGGAAAGTCGGTCAAAACCGTGTACCAAGGTTGCAAACAGGGATACCCAGTTACTTGGGTCATACACAAGGGAGATCACAATCCATCTGAGACCGACCCCGGGTCGTCGACTCCGTTTGCACCTGGCAACACATGGGAGTTTTTTTCACAGTTTACATCAGTATGAGCATGACAGAAGTATTTAAAGAATACACTAAGGTACTCATGGTCAGTGCCATCAAGTTCCGTCGTTGTAACTGCACAAAGACCACATCCCATACACCATACTAGAAATCTTTTCTATACACGTACCTGTACCCTGTAACCCCCCCCCCCCCCCCCCCGGTCGGTGTATCTAACTCTACGTTTATGTTACATAGTAGGAAAAGACTCTCTTCCTTCCAAATAAAGGATTTACATCTGTTAAAATTACAATAAATTAAAAACCTGGTTGTAAAATTAACTACACATTAAAGAGTCATTATTACATACAGCCTTACTTTACGGAAGCCTAACATCACACTACGATATGACACGGTTTAGTAAAACAATATAACTATAACAGGCTGAAGGCCCGAGAGTCACTAAGTAACACGTAAACTGGGACAGTGGCCAGACCAACAGACGTCTAATCAGAAGACCATACGTTCAACTAAGTGGCGGTGCTCTGATCGGAAGTCCACAAGTCGACCCACGAAAAAGGGGTTTTTAACGCGATAAGTACGGTTTGTTTCCTTTCTCCTCTTCTTTTACTTCTTTTATTTATCGCTAGAATTGATAACCTTATGAACCCAACTGATGCTACCAACTTGCCGAATGCCCTTATCGGTGTCAGTATTTTGGCTAGCAAACACGTATATTATGGCGCTACTAAACTACAGCCATCCCATAAAGTTTAACACTTTAACGCATACCGCGAATTCTCACGTAAAATTATCTCCTGATGGTGCCTATATATTCTGGCCATCGCCTTAATACGTACAAACAAACGATCAAAATAAAAAAAATTCTACTGTCTTATACCGCCTCCAGATGCAAAGAGCGCATCCTTCTCGCGCTTGATCTTTGCAAGCTCGCGTTTCTCTCGGTCCGTTAGGGAAAGTACAGGCGGGTCGTTGTGCCCATAAAGAGCCGGCTCCAAAACTTTGACGGACGTTTTGGCAGACGCCGGCAGAAGTCGATGCCCAGTAATGACGATCTCCATGAGGTGGTGCAAGTTTTTCTTGCCGCGGATGTTGGGCCCGAACCCGCGTTCCGCTTTCATGATGCAGCCCCGTGCGAACGAAAGGACCCATAGAATCCAATGACAGGCCTTTTCAGCCGTCTCTGCAGGCGGTGGGAATCGAAACTCGATTGTGCCACCTGGTAGTGCTTTAAGATTGACGTAGTAAAACCTGTCTTCGAACAGCTTTCCTGCTTCCGTTGTTGTCTCGAGTTGATCCAAAAAGCCGAAGAGCTGCTCGGGTCTTCCATTGCGGACGTCGTCGGCAAATAGACACAGCTTGTTCACTTTCCCGTTTTGGTCGGAGAGCAATGACCGCGTGTAGAAGGTGTCACGACGGCTTGGGGGCAACATTGCTGTGAAGGGCTGATCAAGGACGCATAGGGCCTTGAGGATTGCCCGCACTTCGTCAACCTTCCACACATCCCCGTTGACGTTGTGCGGCCTCACGTGCACATGTGTGCCGCTTAGTTGACTTGTGGCAATGTCGAAGTGACTGCCAAGAATGCTGTAGATTTTGAATATGACAGGTGCCCAAGGTGTATCAGTGCTCATGACGTCAGAAACCAATTCAACGCCAACTATGAAGCAAGGTAACATTGTTAGTATGAGCTTCCTATCAAACCATAACACTTCTGTTGCCCTGTCCTTAACTTACAGTAGCCGTCTGGCTCGCCTCTCACAAGAGATCCATCCTCCGTGACGCTCCAGTCTTCGTAGTCTTTGCTCATCCCAAGCACGCATTTAAACGTATGGGTGGTCAAGATTTCGTGGACAAGGTCCTGAATCTTGTCGCGATAGTGGCCCTTGCGTTGACTGTCCCCGCCCCAGCCAACAACTTCCTTGGCTGTATCAATTTCGGCTGTGTTCTTTGGTCGTAAGTAAAGCTCGAGCTCTACGCCGAAGGTAAATTGGTATACTTCACGGACCCGGGGATTTGTGGAAGCCATGGTGCAAGTAGATTTTAGTGTGTAGGCGTGCCAAATTTGTTGTCGAATGGCATGAAAAAAGAGAAGACTGGTATGATAAACGGGAGTTGGGTTGCAACTTTATCTGACGATGGGAAGAGAATGAAAGTCGACTGGCGCAGCTTCAAGCAAAAAAAAGTTTGGAAAGTAGGACGATAAGCCGGGACAACACCTGCTGCTTCAGTGAATGTCGGTTTCGTTTAATATCTTATTCATAGTCCTTTCTTCGTTTGCCTACGTTGACATTGTTCGTGATTTGACGTTCTATAAATGGTAATACGGGCCATTTAAGACAACCAACCTACATTTACTACAAAGTGTCATCTATAACGACGCCAACTAACAAACTCAACTACGGACAGCATTGACCACATCCACAGCATCTAGGACAAGTTGTACTGGACTTTTTTTTTGTCAGGGCACCAGAGACGTTCGCGACAGAACAATATACTCAAAGATACTATACAGTAAAACAATATTCACAAAACTCATACAATAACGAAGGGCGGTGATTCAATGGCTACAATTAGCCTTGTGTTTGCGAGTCACAGATCTGATTTATTTCCTTACCAGGAATCCTACGCATGGTTCGTACAAAACAAAGTACAGACCAAAAGGACGTCAATGTGTATGATTTCCTGTCAATGCACTGTAAACTATTGTTGTGCTAGTCTCCTAGCTTCGTAAAGGCTAAACAGCACTTCTTCACAATAGTCTCAACATTTTCCTATGTACGAGAGATTGAATGAATATGAATCTGCGTCTCGGTCAAAATAACTGTTCACTGGTCTGTCATACAAGCCAAATTCACGTCCAAAGCAAACTAGCACGGTATGTCAAAAAGGTATTGCAAACAATCAGAACCACGCAAGTGAGTTATACTTCGTGCCTGCCTAGGAAGCCAGCGCGAGCTCTGTACTTCGTACCACCGTACCGTTATAGTGAGGTCGTACAAACGTGCTTAGTCCTGGGCGGGCCCTGATTGGCTGCTTTAGACCCAATTAGGTCCGCTGAGAGCCGTCGCACGCTAGCTCTATGATCTCGACGTACAGTGACTCAATGCACACAATTAAAATTCGCAGGGAAAGGGCGAAAATATGAAATCGCCACCAAGCAAACAGTTTATTATGCTCCATCTTCCTTCGCAACTATCCCGTTCTTGTCTCATCCCTTTTCCCCTTATTTCTCTTCTCGCACTCGCCATCTTCCAGAACCAAGCACAACGCCAATTCTCAAGATCTCTGACATTTCCCATCACTTCCATCGATTGCACTGTCGCCATCGCAACAACTCTGTTCTCTTTCGCCATTGTTTTGTATTCGCGCAACGTTCTCGTGACACTTTCGGTACGCTCGTTTTCAATACAATTCTGTGGAACCCCCTCCATCTTATTATTCGTTAACAAAATCTATGGAATGCAAAAAAAAAAAAAAAAAAAAAAAAAAAAAATAAAAGTCTACTAACTCATTCCTTTCTGTAGGTCCGCGACAAAACACCAGGATGGCGCCCCAAAGAACAGACACATACGACCCATGGGGCCCAGATGCATGGGTGGAGGCTGGACTGGCCAGTACACTCGGCCTCCCTAAGAGAAATGGGACAATCCCCGTCAGCCTTGGGCCCGACAGTGTGTTCCAGACGGCGCAACAGGTACAAAAGGCACTCGATTTGACGTTTTTGCCTAGAACCATCAATGCCACGGTGACTCCATCGAAGGTGGTACACCGGCCTCCAGGCTCGAGTTCTGCTCCCCAGCGCCCAACGAACGTTGTGTGCTGCCTGGTTCCAGGTGACGCCTGGTGTGACTTGGTAGGGATTTGCAACGTTCGCACCGGCGGGTTTGTACCTATCGACGGAAAGTCCATCTACTTGCATATCCCGACTGCCTTTGTTGACGAGCTCACAAAGACATTGACTCGTACAGAAGAACAAAAGGCCCGGGACCGCGCCGACAAGCAAGTCATCGAGAAGTATGCCGACTTTTGGGCGCGTAAGGACGAAATGACGCGGGCCGAGCGGATTGCCTGGATGCGCGAGGAAATCGGCAAACTAGAAGCCGAAAAGGAGGCGAATAATGGCTAGAAAACACTTAATAAACATAAGGGACTTAATGATGCAAAAGCACATGTATTTACCATAACTCCGTAATTATAACTAAGTATTTCGGCCACAGATAGATCACTACTGCATGAACGCAAGTGAATTCTGGCAGAAATAGAAGCTACTGTAAAAAATGGGATGCAAGCAACCTTTGAACATGAGAGGTGCTCGTTAGATGCAAAGTAGAGAACAAAATAGTATGATTCAAGCACGGTGGCAATAAATATAACTTGCCAATTAATTAGTGGGACCTGATAAGTTCTGTGAAATTTAATTTATATTACGCGCGACAACCGGTGAACAGTACATTCACTTTATTATAAAACATGACAATGAATATATTTAGCTTGGAGTGGCACAACCTTCGTCTTCCCAGCAACAAGGAAGTCGCTAGCAGTCAGCGGCTCGAAACATCGAGCTCCAGAACGAAAACACCGATCGACACAAGCTTTAAAATCCCGTCGTCAGCACAGCCGTTGCGGATTTTGTTACCTTCCCGCCTCGCTGGCTGATGGCTGAAGGCACATTCCGGCCACCGCGGTATCATCGTAACACCATGTCAGAATTCATGGGACTCATTTCTGGCAGCTATGATGTAAGGGCAGCTGCAAGAGAGCTTGCTGCCAGACAGTTCGTCGCCCCACAATATTAAAGGTGGCTATGGACCTGTTGCTAGCAGTTTTCCGCAGGCAACCAAAGCAGAGCTGGCGCCGCAATGAGATGAACATGGGGCCATGACTTTTGAGATTGAGAGCTCACTGATGCTGGGCGTGACTGAGCGGTCGCTGCTGAAATGCTAGAAGGTACAGAACCTGTACAACTGGGGCGAGCTGAGCGTCGTTTTGGGCAGCCGTCCCAGCAGGGTCAGGGGAGGAAGGAAGAAAAGAGCATCCATGGTGTTAACAGTATCTGGGAAGGGTTGGGTTATGTAAGGTGCAACAAACTCAACATTTGGTTATGGTATTTTGTTTGCGTGGTTTAGCATGGCTCCTAAGACGCACGGCGTATTAGCGAACGCCGAATGAGTGGCGACTTTTATTGCCTCCTGACGTAAGTATACGCCAACTCCTACCACTCCTTGTGCTGTTGCTTGCTTACCTTACCCGTGTCCGCACTTACCGGCAATTCACCCCGGCTCTTTCACTGTATTAGGCGAAAGCCTTCGGTCACAGCGCTGAACTTTGCGCCCATCTCCGTACAATGCATAACTCATCGTAAAATTGGCACATCGTCACCATCATATTGGTCCATTTCGGTTCTGCCACCACCACTTTCTTGCCTTCGTCTTGGCCTCCTCATCGCCCAATTTCGCCATGCCCAACCTCCGGAAGCGACGTACGCCCTACACAACAGTAGCTTGGTTGGTACAAACGCGCCTCTGCTTGCTATTCCGCCTTTCCCATTCGCTAACATATTGACTTCACAGCGTGTATGTCCCTTGTGCCGTTCCATTTTTAGCCACCTATTAACGGCGTTCAATCAATAACCGTTGTCCATGTGCACTGACAGCTTTTCCTGCAGGTCCTGCAAACAGAGAAAGACTAAATGTACCGGCGAACGGCCATGTCGTGGATGCAGGCGCATGGGTGTTTCGTGCGCCTACGAGCGTGCCACACGCTTCCAGAACCAAAACAGACAAGGCGCGGACACTGCAGCGAAAGAGCGCCGCTATAAACGCCATCGATTTTCCAATACCAACCAACCAGCATCGACCGGCATCTGGTCCAACACATCTGCGTCTGAAAATGATAGAACCTGGTGCCGCTTTCCAGCTGCGGCCCACAAGCATCGACTACTATCTACGTCTGGCAGAGAAGCGCCTAAACGCATTGAACCCCGACGAGGCTGTCTCGTCGCCACCAGGAAGCCAGACACCCATCATAGGAGAGCGCACAATACAGATATTGTCGGAGGCGCGGCAGCGCGATTGTCCCGGTGCAGCCTTAGCTGCTTTCAGCCTCGACCACTGGAAAAGCATCCTGCAGGTCTGGGCCGAAGAGGTCGGCTTGCAATACCCATTTCTCGACACCGAAACACTGGCTCTCGGCTCTCGACATCGTGGGTGCGTTTCGTGAGAGCCAGACTGCAGGCCAGAACGACACCAGCCCGACATCGGGCTACTCTGCGCCGGCCGGGACACCCAACACCAATCATCGCAGACATGTGGAAGACACGGCCATTCTCCTCCTTGTGGTCGTAGCCATTCTTGTAGACCCCACGCTTGTCTCAACAGCGAACCCCCTTGCGGAGGTCATCTACCGCGACGTCTTGATCCGGACGCACCTTGCTGACGTCGACCGGGACGATGTCTCTTTAATGACTATATCTGTGGCAGAGAAGTACTGGCATGGCGTGTCATTAGCGGCGTTATGCGCCTCTTGCAAGAGGAACGCGTTCTGCAAAACTACGACGATCCAGAGGTGTTCGCGACGGCCTCGTCAGCTGCGGCCGGAGACGACCGGCTCTATTGGTCTGCCTTCACCATGGAGCGTCGTTTCAGCTTTTCGACCGGGCTGCCGTTTGCCGTTCGGGACTCTGATATCCAGCACTGGCCACAGTTTTCCGACACATCCATTTCCACCGCTTACCTAAAAAGTATGGTCGACTACTGCCGTATCTCATCCGAGGTACGCAAGCTCATTTTGCTGCCTGCGGCACCACCAGCACCCTTCGCGTTGACCGCTACGCGCGACTTTCTCGATTTCCGCGTTGTTCAGTGGCAGAAAAACCTGCCGTCTGCGCTTGTGTTTCATGGCGCGCGTGATACATTTGATTCAAGCCGTGAACGCCGTGGTGAGTATCGACTTCGCCTGATTCTATATCTGCGCGGCAGTCAGATGCGCACGGTCATCCACCGCAAGTCAGGCTTGGCTGCATTGTCATCTAGAACGGCCACCACGACTGCATTCGACCCGGCCAGTGCCAATACACTCGCCCTGATTGCCCAGGACACCATCCGCATTCTTGTTACACTGGCACGCGATACCGACATCTACCACGCCCAGCTCAAAACGTTTAACCACTTTCTCGAGACTGCCCTGACATCTCTACTTTTATGCGCAGGCACAGCAAAGAGTACAGCCTTTTTGTCCTTTCTGCCTGACGTCATGGATGCTCTGGCGCTTGTGGAACGTCTGTCGGTACAGTCGCCCATAACGAAGGCTTTGGCGGTGAAGCTCAAGCGTAGTCAGGGTGTGGTCAATGCCTGTCGGTTGCGCATGGAACAGAAACAGGAGTCTGCTGTGGCACGAGAGGGAGAAGAGAATGAGGTTGAATTCGGAGGTGGGCCCCTCACGCAAAATGCTACACTCCTTCCTGCTGAGGAGTACTTCCTTGCTCCGAGTGGTCACGAGCGTCAGCCTAATATACCAGAGCAAAAAGTACTTGGCCTGGTGCACCCAACGTCGCTAGATCCAAGTGTGCAAGTGCCTTTGCCGAGTCCAGTGTCTGACCAGCGCCTCTCGTCTGACCTGGGGCGTTTCTTTCCCCCGGATCCTCTGCTTCAGTCCGTTGACGATAGAGGCCATGATAACACCAGGACAGGTGCGCCCACGAGTGACGCAGCAGGCATGGGCTTGCCGTCATCTCTCGACGTCAACTCGCCAATGTTTGAGTTATTGAGTGTAGGCAACATCCTTGATGATTACGAAAATTTTGCATTTTAAGCTCACTGAATAATATCCTTGGTATTTTATTTTATTTGAATATTTGCAAGGCTTCTTCCTCTTTCAAATGATGATATCCTCTGCTCAAAGACATGGATAGTATGCTCGTGCGGATTTTCAGGTGCTCCACCTGGTTGTGCCGGTGGTTCACCGCGGCATTGCACACTAGGCGGTGCAATCCCAAGCTCTTGTAACCAAAACTGTGAAATCACCGTCACATGAACATTAAAGTAACTCTACGCCAACTACATAGTGGCCTAATGAATCGTTGCCATCGAGAACAAGACTTTACTCAAAAGAGCGTTACTTCACACCAGACTGTGGCCATAAATGGACCTAGTCAAGAAAATATACACACAATGCCTACAACCGCTTCAAACTGCTGATGTAGCGGCTTCATCAATTCACGCTCCTGCAAATATTTCCATTCTTGCTATCTCGATCCAACCGACACGTCCTGTTACCAAAATGGCCCTCAACACGTCCGCCCAGAACTGCAAACGATCATTAGTCAGGTCAAAAGCCCCATCTACCTCGCTGGCGACGGACCAGTCGCCGGTTTGATCAAGTGTGTTGAGCAACGGAGTCTCAGCCGTGTAGGCCACCAATCGGTTTGGTGTTGTACCTGCCGCAAACTGTAGCAGCTGGTCCGCAAACCACTCTGACACACGGCGGTCTGAACAGCGCAGGTCACGGTGAAAAACCATAGGCAGTATGTCAGCGGTATGCGTGACGGGCCAGTCCTTGGACCAGTGCTCGGTGGCATAATCAAAAACATAGCGGTAAAGTGATTTTGGAGCCGGTGGCAAGCTCTGTGACGAGGTCTGCAAAAATGGCCGGGAAAAGAGTATGGCTGATTTGTTGTATCGGCAGTGTCCTTCGAGCGCCACAGAGACGTGGTTGAGATCGGGAACAGCGGGCGTACGAGACACGGAATGTCAAAGGAAGGACGTTGAGTCGGCGTACAGCTGTGCCGCACGCTCCCGGAGTGTTTGAGTGGCGTCAGGCGGTACGCGACTTTTAATGAAAATAATCTCCGCTATCCAATAAACAGCCTTCAATGTGCTCTAGTTTTTGTTCTATTGTCGTTGCTTTGCCATAGACGTACCATGACATACAACTCTGCCGTGTTAGCTAATCAGTGGGGGCATATGCAATACTGTCGGACATGAAATGTGTCAAAATGGAATCCATTCTATTCTATTGGCCAGGGTCTGCACAAAACAAGACCAAAGACAAGAAAAAAAAATTCAAATAGAAGCGCCGTTCAGAACCTGTTGGTACAGAGCTCGGGCAAGTGGAAGAAGAAGTATGAACGAGAGAAAGAAGAGTGAAAAAAAAGCCAAAAAAAGTTTCCAAGTATATACACGAAATTTGCCAGTTGGAAATATAACCCTTCTTTGGTTATTTGATCATGTAAAACAAGTCATAACTCCCCCAAAGTGTCCCATTTAAAAAAGCATCCATGCAGCCCAGGCACCCGTCAGGGCCGCGGCGGCGCGCAGAGAGCCTGCAACCCCGGCCGAGGCACCCGACACAACGACGGTCGACGGTGACGTTGATCCCGATGAGGCCGTGGCTGACGTGGAGGGGCGGACGGTGCCCGTGCTAACAACTGCAGCGGTGTTCGAGGGGGCGCCAGCCAGCGTGGTCTTGGACAAGGTTGTAGCAGGCTCCGCGGTGCTCGTGGTCGGCTTGGCAGCGGCAGACGACGACTGCTTGATAGAAGGAGTGGCGACAGCAGCCGAGCTGGAAGAGACGGCGGCGGCCGACGAGCCGGAAGAGACGGCGGCAACGGACGTTGACGAGCTGTTGCTCGTGGTCGGCGCGGTGCTGCTGCTTGACGTGGTGGTCTGTGACGTGGTCAGACGGGGCGTCTCGGACAAGGACGAGGATGACGACGACGCAGAGGAGGACGCGGAGGAAGGCGCAGAGGAGGACGGGACAGGAATGGGGGCACGGACGACGGACGACGCAGCGGAGGACGGGGAGGACGAGGAGGGACCGGGAACACGCACGAACGACGCATTGTGCGACACGGAGGGCCGCACGGAGGGCCGCGCGTAGGACGAAGAGGGCATGGACGACGAAGAGAGCGGAGAGATCATAGAGAACGGGGAGGACGAGGAGGGAACGGGGACACGTACGGACGACGCATTGTACGACACGGAGGGTCGCACGGAAGGCCGCACGGAGGGCCGCACCGAGGACGAAGAGGGCACGGATGACGAAGAGAGCGGGGAAAGCGGGGAGATCGTGGAGAACGTAGAGTTGCAGCGCACCGTCGAGGTGCTCGTGGCGGTCATGGAGATCGTATCGGTCGTGGTGGAAGTAATGGAGAAAGAAGAAGAGGAGGGCGAAAGAACCGAAGAAAAAGCAGACTGGCTGCTGTCACTGCTTACCTGTTGGCTGTTGCCGGTGGACTGGCTGGTGGCAACAAAGACACCAGGCGAGTTCACCTGCGTAGCCGCAGTAGACGAAGAAGAAGAAGAGGTAGTGGGAGGCACAACAGCGGCCGGCGACGAGGTGGTCGGGACAGTCGAAGCGGCAGCAGACGAAGAGGACACCGCAGCGACGGCGGTCTTAAGCTTAGCGGCAGCAGACGATGAGCCCGAGCTGCCGCTGGCAGACGAGTCAGACTCGCTGTCGCTAGACAGGGCCACGCTGGCCGAGACCTCCTCACCAGATGAGGCGTCAACGCACTTGCCCGAGGGGTACTCGATGTTGTAGACGTGCGTGGAGGTCAGAGATGTCGTCAGGCCCAGGGTGTGCGGGCAGCTAGGCTGATTGCTCACGCTGAGGTCGAGCGTGCAGGTCTCGTCGTAGCCCAGCGAGCAGAGCGGGTCGGCAATGTTGTATAGCACGTGGTTCTGGCCGACCCAGCTGCTCGAGTCCGCCAGGCAGCTGGCGACAAAGTTCATGCTATTGGAGGCCGACAGCGGCAGCTTGTTACCGGGAGTCTTGATGAGCGAAGCGCACTCGGAGGCGTCGACATCCTCGTACTCCATAGCAACACCGCCGCCGGCAATGGGGTCGACGGTGGCCGACGAGCCAGTCTGAAGGTAGTTCCAGGCGTCATAGCTGATGTCGTGAGCGCCACCCGACTGGTCGATCCGCAGCAGGTGCACGGAGCGGTCGCCGTTGGTGACCTTAACACACAGGTTGTTGCAGTCGACGGATCCGGGCCAGTAGGCAACACGGTTGGTATCGATATAGCAGCCGAGAACGCCAACCGACGATGAGTAGCTGTCGTGGGGTGTGACCGAGACACCGGTGGCAATAGCGGCGCGAGCAGCCGCCAGGGCAAGCAGAGCGCTGGTGGTGGAGAACATGTTGATCAAATATGTGGAATGTTGTACAAAGTGTGCAAGTGGTATCAAAAAGAATGGCGACTTCCTGAGAATTGATGATACTTGTTGGGATCTGCGTGTGATCCGAGGCGAGACAGTCGTGCTAGAAGATGTTGCTGTGTTGTACAGAGAGAGCTGAAAGCATAAAAGCTACCGTAACCAGAGGTAGAATGAGAGAAAGAAACAGGCGCTCGTTGGCCGTGTTTGGTTGTATGAGAAAGAAAAGAAGAGTCGTCAAGACTGCAAGGACGAAGAAGTCGTCGTTGATTGTTGCTGTTTTGCTGATGTTGGTAAGAATGAGAGTGGCCGGCCACTGGATATGCGGATGCGGCAAGAAAATGAGTGTAGTTGCGAAAAGCACGAAGAGAGGATGAAGGTGAGGAAGGGATGAGAGGAAAGTGGAAGAGATCCATTTCCCCAGTTCACGGGAAGCGGGCCCAGGTGCCTTTAAGTACGACGTACGGTGGCCACCATCTGGAGGGAACAAGGAAGGAACGATGAACCACAACCGAATCTAGATCCGCTGCATGCTACGCACATTGGGAAAGCGCGTCGGAGCGGAGACAGAGCTGGATGGCACGAGTGGGGCTGAATGGTTTTTTTGGGGTTTTTTTTTTATTCTCTCTTTTTTTTTTGCCTCCTCTCTTGCCTTCGCGGTCGTTCCTTTCCTCCTTCGGGCACACCTATCCATGCATCGTTTCTTCTTTCTTCACATCGTTTTGTGGTCCCTTGCGGCCTCAGGACGATGTGTGCCTGCTCCTTCCGCTTTGTGGTTGTCGCCCCTGGACAGGTTAGACAGGTACCCGCCTCTGCCCCTGCTCCTTCCTGGCGGAGTCTATCCCTGTCAACTTATTCCATTCTTTACTAGCTTCCTAGCTCCAGGTCCTCCAAGGGACACATCAGGGCAGGTGGAGACCGGTTGGCATCAGCAAAGGGGAGAATCCGTGACTTTGTTGTCGCTATTCGTGGCTTTGTTGTATTGTTATACTGCATCTCTCTTATGCCAGTCTCTCCCTTGCTGTCTGTCCGTTTCCATAACTGTTGTTGTTTTCGTCCAACTTTTCTTTATGAGCTGGTTTTTGTTGTTGTGCCTGTCGGGGTGTTTGTCGTTGACATGTCCTTGTGGCCGGCTGTGATTGGTTGTGTGCCTGGCGCTAGTCCTAAAGTGGACCTGGTTGCATGCTGACTCGCACGGGCCACAGGGGTGAGCCACCCCTCAGAAATAGGTCGTTTTGTTTCTCTTTGTTTGGGACTCTCCATCTCGGAGGTGTGGCCCAGAGGTCTCTTTCTTCCTTTGGTCTCTTTGTCTCGCGTTCCGCGGGTCTCCACTACACAAAGGGTGTATGAGCCACTAGAAAAATTCTGCGATTCTCAACTTCCAGCACCAGGAAAGTCCCCGAACGGTAGCCGTCAGGCATCACGACGGCCTCATAATGGCGTGATTTCTGGTTTGTCCACAAACTTCGCGCCGCATGGCGTCCACACCACATCCAGATCGGGAAGAGGCACCGACGATGCGATGAATGCTTCTTTGTCCTCAATGGGATCGAGAGCAGTCCGTTGTAGCATCGCTTCAGGGGAGCCTCGATGCACCATCTAGCCGACTAAATGCCGATTCTTGATAGCCTTTGTGCATGTAGGCTCAGTGTTCGGAGTTCTTACTTCGTAAGATCTTACTTGGTTAGGCATCGAGCAGTGTGCAACAGAGTTTTCGCACGTCTCTTTGTTCTAACTGCGAGACCGGCGCACCACTGTAAGAATCTGCACTTTGTGCCAGACAAGTTACATCACCATGCCGGCAAAGCTTTGGCGGCTCGTTGGGACTTGTATTGGATATCTTGGCTTCTGAATGCAGCGGCCTAGACTCCCAAAATCCGGTCTACGGCCGTCAAGGCCTGCATAAAGGACGCATCGATAAGCGCAGTGCGTAAGATGTTCAAACACTTACAGCAAAGAAATCGATGTATCTTCCTTTTCCCACTAGAATGCTCTCGCCAAAAGATAGCGATGGACGCAAAAGACAATGTACATAATCGCTCATACTAACTGCAAAGTGTCAACATGCGTCTTTTTGTTCTGGCCAAAACAATAAGCAGAAAATAACTCCAGGTTGGCGTTTGACAAATGCTCTGAAATCGTTCGATTCCAGAACTTGCGTGCTCTCTACAAGGCGAGTGCCTTGCCCTGCTGCTTTGCTGCCCTTAACCTACAATCTCTGAGTATCAAATACGGTTACCACAACCTCTGTTAATCCAACACCACAGTGGCGGAGACAGCTCATGCAACAAGTCCAATCCGAGCAACATTCGACCCCTGGGCTTGACAAACGGTTTCCGTTTTCCAGCCTAATACACTGCCTTCAGTTCGGGCCTCTTGACCGAACGGTTTACTTGTTTGCATCACGCATTTCAGAGGATGCACCAAGACCACAGTTCCACATAAATTTTGCTTTTCCGTTCGCGGAAAGGGTCCCGACCAAGGAGGCAAAACTGGCAAAGATAGAAGCAAGAGGAAAATAAGATCGGATAACTTGGCCACCTGGACTGGTCTAGAACGGATTCGCCATGCTCGGCGTGGATGCCGTTTAGGCAGTTAAGCGATTGTCATCTGTAGTCGATGGATGCGTTCTCTTTGTGCGTTCTTTTTTCACCCGACACCCGTCGCCTTCGCGTGAAATCTCTGTAAACGACGCAAATCGTCATGTATATCCGTACATGGAAGAGGGCCGAGACTACTTGTCCTTTCGTACGTCATAAGTGGGTTCCTATTGTTTCTTCCTTGGGTCCAGGCCGGATTTTTACAACTAATGGGGTAATTTCACTGCGACTGCGCCCGAACAACTTTGCCGCCCACTCGCCCAGTCACCCAATTTGGTGCGTTTGTAGTGTGTGTTCTGTTTCAGTGCATAGCCGCTACCGTGTCCTTGCGTTAGAATGCTCCAAGCGCGGCATACGCTGGGCTGGGCTGCAGGGCCATGACAGCCCCTTGCAGGTGCCCAAAAGGCATGGTCAGTTGCATAAATGGGTTATTCACCTCCCATCGGGGCGCAATACGCTGCTGCATGCATATACATTTGAGAGGCTACTATCGCTTTCCTAGAAAAAAAAAAAAAAAAAAAAAAAATGTTAATACATCCGTTCGTTGTTTTGATCATCTGTTGTCCTGCTGGTTAAGCTTCCTCGCCGCAATACGAAGAGGAAGTGAACCTCCAGAACATTTCTACGTAGGGCGGCCGTTCACAGCTCTCCCTGACGTGCGCGACCCCTTTCTCTGACACCTTTCCACGTGTGTGCGAGCCCAGTACCGGGCATTGTGAGCAAAATTAAAAGGCCGTGTAGGTACAATTGGGCCCAACGAGGGCGAGCAAAAAGATTGTCTCCTCAAAGAAGAACAACAGAAATTGAGAGTAATGGGTCTGGGCAATGGTCATCTGATAGCGTCGAGTCTCTTTTGCCAGCACTTCATCCGCCCTGTGCTGACCAGATTGACGTACGGAGGAAGGGAGGCTGCTGTGAACACCAGTTCTTGATGAGATCTACCACCACACTTGGGATCACCATACAAATTCGACTTTGTGAGATGTAACACACTGTGCGTTACTTTTACTTGGGCGGGGATATTGGCCCACCAAAGTTCTCTGTAAAATCCACGCTTGTCAAGTACCACATATCATCTTCTCGTGATCCAGCTGCCACGTGGGTATGGCAACACGATCTGCTGTCTGTTTTCCTGGACACAGCACATGGTGTACAATTGAAAATTGTCTATTCAAAACGGGTGGTGTCCGCGTTACGTTTACATACCCCGCGGCCTGCACCAATTCTTAGTTGCGGATTGTATGTCGTGAATGGGGTACTACAACGTACGGCAATATTTAAAGTAACTTACCAGAATGTCGCACATCATCAAAGTATGCAATATAAGTATATGAACACGCAACATAAAACACATCGACAATGGGCCGATTGTTGGTACTTCCACACGAGTCAAGAGGAGAAAGGCGCTCTTGAAGTACCGGACATCCGAGGGGGCTGAATCGAGCAATCGTTGACATATAAAAAGGCACATTCCCATCCACAAGTGATTTGCAGACAGCCACGCCGCGACGTAAAACATTTTCAATACCAAAAAGCAAAGACTCAGCATCAACCAACCCGAAATTGCAGAGGAAATTCACCTTCTCAATTCGCTCAACATGGCCGATGGAGCAGCTTTACCGCCTCTCATCCGCCCGCCCACGGAGAACCAACTTGCAGAAGATCTTCCAGGTCCTACCGTTTTTGTGACTGGTCATGCTGACGACGGCACGGCCGTGCTACACTCACGTCGGCCGGTGAAGTGGGCCACGTACGGTGAAGGTGAAATGCAAATGTCTGTGGGCTGGACCACGGCGTCATTCCCATGTGACCTCAGCGACGATCGCGATATTACCGCCCATGATTTGCGCATGGCCCAAGGCCCTGGAGCAACAGGTCTGGTCGTGGGTGGTGGCACCGTGTTGCGATACGTGGATTTTGCCCCGGGATATGTGTGCATGATGCACAGGACAGTGTCGGTGGACTACGGTATTGTCTTGGAGGGTCGGGTGGTGAGCGAGCTGGACTCGGGCCAGACAGCTGTGCTGGAGCGTGGCGATGTCATGGTGCAGCGAGCAACGATGCACGCATGGCGTAATCCGAGCAAGACGGAGTGGGCGCGCATGATATTTTGCCTACAAGCTTGTGAAGCGCCACGGACCAGAGATGGCCAAGTGCTCAAAGAAGACCTGGGACGAGGCACGGAGGGTATTCCTGCTTCCGGTAACAACAGTGCAGACGAGTAGTGTATCCTTGAGGTCAAGCTGAATGGTGCTTCATTTTGTTATGTGCATTGTACAGCACAATTTTATCCATCTGTCGTGCATAACTACTCGTTTAGAACCATCTACTTTCTACTTACGGTGAACCTTGTCCTGCCATAGACCGAGACCATAAGTCCTCCAACACAGCCTCACCACGCCATGTTTTCTGTGGCCAAGCTACAGTGCTGGCATGACGTTTGGCATCGTTCCAGTGCGGTGCGTCTAATGCGTCTGCCCAAATGCGCATTTGTGTGCGGAACCATGCTCCTAAGTAGTACTCGGGCGGCACTACGCTCGGCGTGGCTGGGGCGAATCTTGGGAAAATAAACGGCGTTGCTGCTGATGGTATTTTGTGCCCCTCGAAATCGATACCGGCTTGGTCCAGTAGTATCGGGTTGATGGATGAATCGTTCGCAACTCCGGTAGTCGGCTGTGCCTGTGAGCGGGCGCTCTTCTCCCGTGCCGCCTGCTCATCCTCACGACGTGTATTTGCCACAGCATATGCCCCGACCAAGACTTGCCAGATCCAGAGTCCACAGCTATACGTGCCAAGTTTCATAGACTCGCGAGTACGGTCCAATTCGTCACAGATTCTGTCAAGTAGCCAACGACAGAGCTCTCGATCAATGTAGCTCTGTGTCGGTGAAGGATAGTTCGGGGGTAAGCAACGTGATGGTGGAGGAGGTAGCCACAGGTCAGCTAAGAATGTGTGTAGGTACAAATACGCCGCGGCCGACCACGAATGCGTAGCGGAGGAATGTAGAGTAGGTTGCAGCACGCCGTCAAAATAGCCTGTATTGGATGAAAAATTGGAAGAGAACCCGTTGATGGCAGGTTGCTGACCGCCTTGGGGGAAAGCGGCTGCCGGTGGCGGCGTGCTGATGACCGACGGACTTGCTGCTGCCGAGTATGCTTCATGGGCTGAATGTGAAGAGTGGTTCGTTGAAACGGTGGTATGACTCGTGCTTGGACTGGGTACCATCGATACTATACCTCCACTGGTGTTGTTGTTGCTGTTGGTACTGTTGACGTCGTGGTAGCTACTGAAATTGCCATTACCAGCGTCTGTAAACCCAGTGATGGATAGTAGGCCGAGATCAAAATTCGTTAGAAACGGTCCCATGTCGCCACCCATATCCATCACCACTTGAGATCGCATTAGCGTGTTTGTTACATGCTCGTCGACGCCCACACGTAGCTCTGGTTGACTGTGCGGGATGCTGTTCATTGACGTGAGGCGCTCGGGCGGCTGATACATCTGCCGCCCTAGCGTCATGGCAAATGGTGGCGCATGCGGGCGAAATAGAAGCCATGTCAAGTAGGATTCCGTCTCCAGCAGCAGCACCTGCGTAAGTTCTTGGTCGACGGTGATTTCCTTGACAAAGTCAGTCAAGGGCGTGTTTATCGAAGAAGGCCTATTGGCGTGCGTGGAAGAAGCCGAGCGTGTTGCTTTTCGTGATCCGGAAGGGTAAACATGCTCTGCTTGTTTCGGTTCATCGGGCAACGAAGACAATCTCTGCAATGCATTGGTCATTGAGATGGTCTCGAGGCCGGGATTGGAAGCCCCATAATTAGGCTTCATCTCAAAGTAGAATGGCGACAGCTGCGTACCGTCAAACTCGGCTGCGTTAAAATTGGCGGTGTCCGGATATGCAAACTGCAGGACCGGCCTCTCGCAGTCGTCCCTGCGAGTGTCTCTGGGCTTCCAGGCCGTGTGGCTCTTGGATGCAGCAACAAATGTACTAGCAACCAGGATCAGCCGCTGGAATAATCCGTGCCATCGTCCCCGTAATTCGTCCGGCTTACGCCAGTTGATGAGCGTTAATAGTCCACCCAGGTGTGCTTCGGCTGCGATAATGTCACCAATGCCGCTCTCCGCCAATGCGAGAGCAGCAATAATGTTGGCGCACTGTTCAGTCCATGCCGGATCTGATATGTGCTCATTGACCAGTCGAATCGCCTCGATCTTGTGGTAGATGTAAGTCTCCTCCATTCCGCTGAGACCACCATTGATCCAAGAATAGTGCATGGCGGCCAAGAGAATGTTGCTGCGGAAGAAACCGGCGTCCCGGAGTGCCGTGGCGTTGTATGAGTTGTTTGGGCTTTTGGGGACCAAGGAGCGGGTCAAAATTCGAAAGTGCATCACTGCAACGTCAGATATATGTAACAATGATATAGTTGTGTTACCCACGGAACGGTACCGTACTATGATGAAACAGCTCCATAGAGCGCAACGGCATTGTTATCGGCATACTGTCAAATGGGTCCTTTTGCAGGTACGCCAACAGCGCCGATGGAATGGAGTGGTAGGGAGTTCGAAAAGAAGGTTCGAACTCGATCATGCTAGAGTTGTCCTTGGCAGCGTTTCCAAGGTCGTTGCTATACGAACGTTTCGCGGTGAGGGCCGACAAACTCATGTCTTGCGTGGTTTCTGTCGTCGTGTTGGTAGATTGCCCACCGCCATTCTCATGGCTTTGACTCGTTCCGTGGAAGTTTTCAAGCCCGCCGTCCTTCCCGTTGCCCGAGGAGGTTGCACAGTTTGCTTTGACAGGATAGCCGCAGGCTCCACCACGAACAAGACAGTTTGTGCTATTGAAGTAGGTCAGTGGCTTTCAATGGAAGAAGACATATAAAAATACGGCATTCTGAAAGACGGTCGAAGATGCATAATATAAGCCTAGCAGCGATTGAATCAGAAGGGAGATGCGGAATATGAAGTGAGAGGAGAAAGTATGGTAAGGAGTAAAGTCAGGGGCAAAACGTATTGCAGTTTATTGCACACAGTTAGCACTATGCGGAACTCGTCCTCAAAACGTTTGTCGTTGTTTTTTATGGCGGCATCTGACCCTGATTTGCGCGCACATGCCGTCGTCATATGCAGACGTCGTAAAACATTCTTTGACCGACACTTGTCCTGAAGATATAAATCGCAACAAAACCCGGAAATCATCATTAATTTCTCATCTTCATGTGAAGATTGTTGCCCGGTAGTTCTGTGTCATTGATCCTCTTTGACTCTGTTCAGCTTCTCTTTTGTGCATCACTGACGCCGTTTGAGACAGTCCGACAAAAATTCGAAGCCTTGCAGCAGATCCATGTCTTCCACGAGGCACGGAGCAATGACATTGAGGTAATTGGACGACAAAATAGTGGGGCAATGACAGATCACGATAATATTGGAACAGAAACAGGTGTGTTAGACAGCGGTAGAAGTGGCCTTAAAGGGGCAGGAGGGGGACAATCGAGGCCATCATAACGACAAAACAGCAAAGCAGGTGGATGAGCGGGACAGAAATTACCACGTTCAACCAAACTTGACGACGCAAGAAGTGGCGACTTCGCACATGCGGAGGACATACTGCGAAGTGACACGATGATATTTCAAGCGGCAAGCACCAAGACACGCATCGAGCGCGGCGCAAAACCCAGTCGTACAATAACAAAAATGACACATATTTCCCGTCCATTCGTCACTTACCAAATAGGCTTCTGCTCATCACACCGGATGTGCCGCTGTTTGCAGGTGTAGCAACCGTTGCGGCTGCGCTTGTGCTGCCGTCGTCTTCTGGGCAGCTGTATCGACTTCGACTGTTGTGCTGGTAAAGGTTCTGAAGGAGATGGCTGCCTCGATTGTGCTCCCTGCACTCCTTGTGCAGTCTGTGTTGGCTGCATCGGTCGTGACTGTTGCAGCTGTCCTCGCTCTCGTGATCTCTCTTGCGTCGTCTGCACCTTTACAGAATGTCGCGCCTATGTATAGTTGTTCTCCCCTAAAAAAACCGAAAAGGCGATTCCATTAGCCACCCCCCTTTTTCGAAGAGAATTTTTGCCGCACTGATTTCTTCTCCCTTTCACTCTTGCGAGCCCTATTTCTTCACTCCAATAATCACCAAGTAACCGTCACCATCGTATAGCATGCCACTCCTTACGTTTGAATGGTATTTGCCGTCAACCTTTGCGTTCTCATTGGAAGGAATCCTTGAGATTGGCCAAAGGGGTGGGAAATGCAACCAATTGCTCGTAATTTGATCGTGATTCTTATAGGCGTGATGAGAAGGCACGTAAAAATAGCCGGGGGAAGACGAAGAATTCAAATCTCGTATCGTATGCACAGCCGGTGCAAACTATAAGAACCACGCCTCAGAGAGCTGATTGCAGGATGTGGTCAGAGATTGGTTGCTTCTGGAATGGTGCAAAATGTGGCCACAAAAAAGATAGACCTTAAACAAAATGAAGGGGCGACTCAACAGCGAGAGGCAACAACAGCCTGTAGGGGGAAATCAGTTAGTGGAAGCCTTTCGGGAATTCGTCAGAAAATGTCCAAGGATTGCAAATGCTACAATACCGTGCACCGACCAGGTGCTGACTATGCACCGGATCAAGGTAGTGCGAGAAACACACCGCAGACGGCCCTCATATGTGTGGAAAGCCGCGATAAAATACGCTATAAGTGTTAAAATATGATTGGGGGATGTATAAGACTTAAGTACCAAAAGCGAACAAAAATGTAGACGAGATGTTATAGTCAGCGAAACGTACCAGATGATATAATGTCGTGTCGGAAGAGGAGGATGTGGCTGAGGAAGTTAACATCGCGAGGATACTAGTGGAGGTTTGAATTATATAAATGCAATCTCTTTCCCGAAACTGGCCAGATACGGGATTGGGCTGGGAGAGCCACACGAAGCCGAAAACAGAAACTAATCAAAATTGAAGGCTGGAAAGGTTAGGTAGTGAAGATGGTCAGGTAAGGGTAACTAAGCCGTTAACGTATAGAAGTAGTAGGATTGTCTTGTCACTTTTGCTCGGCGTGAGTTTTATTGACGGGACCAATCGAAAAAAGCAAATACAACAGCAAGTATCAACGGTATATGTACATGCGTGCTTTGAAAATGGACTCTTCGCATGGTCTGCAGCAAAACACACAATATTATGTTGGCGGTCGTGCTAGATACCGCGCAATGCGTGTATGTGGGGTGGGCCTTTAATAATGTGGTGGAAAGTCGGCCACACGTCAAAACAGTCGAGGTTGCACGTTGCCACTAATCTTACAGGTGTAAGGTGGCCACCTGACAACAATACCGGAATCTTTCAGACCGCGAGGGCGAAGTAGCCAAGGCATAATGTCGAGAACAGCGAGACAATGTAGACTGGTGCTGCCAAGGAGTTGCTGACCATGTAATACTCCGTTTTTGTTCTTATTGGTTTGCCGCGCCCTTGCTTTGCATCGTATTGCACCTCTTCTTTGTACTGTCGTTCCTCCCCCCTTTTCACCTCTCCTCATTCCTCTCCTTTGAGCATGAAGTAACAATACGGCACACCATTACGACATGCCTTGTAGACATGCAATGAAGTGGGCCACCTATGGCGGCATCTCGGACAAGGATGGGTGGAGAGGGACGACGGAAGTGAGACTAGAGCGCGGCGTGGGCTTCGTCCGGACGCATGAATGCTGTGGGCTGCTGCGGCCTAGTTAAGCGTCGTTCTTGTTGGCTATCAGCCCGTAAATGGTGTCTTCCCGGGAAGACAAAGAAGGCAATTCCGCGTCACTGGGGTGAGTTGCATTTTACGGAACAGGTAGTCGTCGAAAAGAACACAGAAAGCGACAAGATGCGACAGTGCTCATCGAGAGTAATCACAGCAACACAAAGATGACGATCCAGTCACGAGGAAAAGGGGAAACACGGCAACGCGTAATATTAAGCTGATTCAAAAAGAATCGTGAATGCAACCTCGTCCGGCTTCGTTCAATATGTTCTGCCGCGTCCTTACCTCACCACCAACACCCCGTCGTTCAAAGTTACGGGCTAGCTCTAGCCGTTTTCTGGTAACCTCCGCTATTTTTTACTGCGTAGCACTTGCGCATGCTTGTCACTCCACCTTTCTGAGCTAGTTTGCTGATAAGGAGCATCGAGAGCTATCAGCAGCAGAATGCTCACACATTTGGCGTCGGCCCTATGGGGCCGGTTTAGCAAGGTTGTCGCAATGTGCTTGCCCGTCATGTAATTACTGAGTAATACTTGTGTCCTCGTTGTGTATCCAGGCGGCCACCGAGGCAACCATCTTGTCATCAGTCCGCAAAATTTGCCCCGACGTTGGTGTGGTGGGTCGGTTAGTGTAATGATTGGCACGTATGGCCTGTGTTCGAAGTCAGGTAACACAACCGATGGGCCGAAAGGCACCGCCAATGTGGTCGCAGTACGAGTGGAACAGTGGGGTTGGCGGTCCCTTGAGGAGAACGAAGCTGTCAACGGTCTTGGCCCATTTAAGGAGGTCAAATACGATCGGAACTACGGAGTAAAAATAATTGAGAGGCGTAGGACATTTGATGGCTGCTGACAGTAGTGCAAATCTGAACATTCTAGTGAGGTTAGTGAAGCTGTTCAGTGGGCCTGCAGTACGCTGCAGGGAGCCAAGCGATACGCTTTATCCCAAAAGAATATGTGGCCTCCGGAGTTTGCTAACCATCTTCACTTCAGTACATACGACACACTACAAGCTTAGATCACAGCATCGAGACTATGACCACCTTGTAACTTCCGTCTGTCGCCGCCGGTCCCTGGTATGGACTTTTGTGTTCCGACTGGATAGTGAAGAAGCGAGAAAAAAAAAAGAAGAAAAAAAAGACACAGGGCACAGGAAATACGTGTGTACTCCAAGCGTAAGGGAGGGGGAGGGGAACGTCGGGTAGTGATTTTTGAAGATAGCTGGCAAGCCGCATGTACCTTGTGTTGGGGGGGATATATTGTAGGCTGCAGGACCAAGGGCGCAGGGGCGCCTTATGGACGACATGCGGAGGGCGGGTCAAGATTTCGAGTAACATCGTAATCCTAATACAAAATAGGTAGGCACACGTATCATTGAGGAAATGCACGGAATTATGACAAGCAACAAGAGACTTGCCCGGCATAATACCTGCTCCGTCGAGCGGGGGATAGGTAAAGGAGACACGGAGAAGGAGTGTCCTCGGCAAGAAAATCCGGATGAGGCTGAAGGATGACAAGGGGTATGTGTAAGACACAATGTGCAGCACTCAACGTCTTGTTGCCGGTGAAAGATTAAAAAAATGCCTGACATTTTCATGATTTTGGCGCCGGTCGCTAAGATCTCCGCAAATATGCGCTGCTAACAGCAAGCTCAACAAAGCGGGAAAAAGCAAACGCCGACATGTAGGCCTAAGCCCTGACCTAATTTCTGTGCTGGTCTTGGCCGCATGCGGCACGAGCATTCAGACAGACTACGACAGGTGACAAGGGTCACATTGGCGAAGTAGAAGGCAACAGGTGTTGCTGAGCGCGTACTATTGGTATCTTACCATTATAACGGAGACGAAAAGGGCAGACAACCTGACAAGTGGTTGAGGCGAGTCGACAGGCCGCCATTTCAGGGGAAACTACAAGAACACTCAAATTAACAGAAAATCTGGCGAGCAAGAAGACCGAACGTCGTGTTCACGTCTCGTTTTCGACTCAAACGGCAAAATCGAGAGGGCCCATCGAACGATTATTGAGGCTTCGACCGTTGATGGCGGCGGTTAGTTGCCCAAACCTGCCAGCATGCACTGATGACCAAGAAACTTTTACCAAGGCAGTTTCCAGGCCCAGCGAAATAACTGAGTCGAGTGACACTGTGGCGGACCTTAAAAGCAGTAAGTAAGCGACAATATTGTCAATATCAAGTGCATCGGAGCCGGGATTGTTGTGAGCAAGATCGTGCAGCACAAAACTGTACTCCCTATGCACACGACTGTCGTATAAAATGAGAAACAGCATAATAGTCAAACATGTGGTAGATACAAGTAAATACGTCAAGTCTACTTACTACAGAGTACAAAGGCAGCGTAGGGGGTGGTTGCTGTAGATCATGAAATTTGTTGACAGTGGAAGCAAAAACTTGAAGCCAGTGGATGACCGCATCACGGTTTGTATGAACGGTGCTTGCCTCAAAACAGTCCGTTCTGCGTACCGCCAGGTGCTATCGCCCCGCGAGATGTGTTGTTTTCGATAAGAAAAGCACTCCTTATGTCGAAAAGTATGAGGGGCATTTCAATCACAAACAAGACGACCAACAGTGTTGCTCAAAATCCACAGCAAGAAACACAACAGCATCTGCGCGATAAAAGGCTGCAGTTGCCACTTGTCATATGACGACATTTCTCGTGGATTCTGACACTCTACGGGTCTCCATCGCTTCTCCCCACCCGTTGCAGTCCTACGTCACTTCACATTCATATTTGGCCACTGGAACTCAGCGAGCGTCCTCCGGGCGCGCTCCCTCAGAGGTCCCCTAAGTGGCCATGCCCAAACAAGGACGCCAGCCGGAAAAGCCATCAATGGCCCGTACCTGTTTTCCGTTAGTTTCAGTCGATTCCTGTTGGGGCTGCAAACTGACGTCATGACGACGAACGGGTCCGTGGTCAACCAAGCATTTTACCGGATGGTGCGCCGTTGCGACGGAATAAATACATTTGAGGGGAAGAGTTTTTCTCTCGGCGCGACGATCAACACTACGCCTCAACGACAAAAACGACATTCATTTCGTGTCGAATTAGATTCAAGAAGGGAATCAGAAGCTTCAAAGACCCAACACAATCGACCAATTGTCGCACGACGCCAGTCATCCGCCATTCGATAACAGTGCTCAATCCAACAAACCCCGCTGTCAACCCACGAAGGCCCGGGAGGCAAAAACGTGTCAACGGGCTCTGTGGTCTCTGTCAGCACCCTCGTCGCTACCGCCACGGCCCGGTCCTTTTGAGTCGAGTCTTGGCTTTCCGGGTGGTCAACTCAATTGGTCATTCCTTCTTTGCCAGCTCCTTGTTACTATCGTTCCCGCCATGGCAGACAGTGCGATACAGCCTGCAGAGGCAACAACATCCTCAGCACTCCGGACTCCGACAAATTTGAACCGACCCCCCTCCCCCACGCCAGAAGCGCCCCTCGCCGATACAAGCAACAACGACGAGAACAGCGCCAACCAACCTCACACACTGCCCGGCCACATCAAGACTCGCATCGCGACACAAAAAGACAAGATTACCGACAAGACCGAGCGTTTACGAGACAAAGAGCATCCTCCAGGTGGCTATGATGACACACCTCTACCCACGGCCGCAGGGCCTACGTACACTCTAAAGTTTACCTTCCACCGGGCAACGAACCTTCCCGTGGCCGATTTTGGCAGCTCGTCGTCGGATCCTTTTATTCGTGCTACTTTGACAGTGCCAGCCATCACCAAGCGCCACGACGAAGACCCGGACATGGTGCATCGCACGCGTACCATCCATAAAACGACAGAACCGGTGTGGGACGAGGAGTGGGTGGTGGCTGGCATCCCCGCGTCGAACCAAGGCTTCAAGCTCAAGTGCCGCCTGTACGACGAGGATTCGACCGACCACGATGACCGTCTGGGCAATGTCACAGTCGAGGTGCCGTCATTCACGGGCCGCAACTGGCCCGGCATAGAACACGCGACCTTTGACGTCAAGAAGCGCATGGGCAGCAAGCGGGCATATCTCCTCAAAGCAGCTGCAGCGGCCCTGACAAGCACAAAGTTGACACCAACGCTCGAGCTCAGCATTTCCGTCGTTGGCGAGGACGTGCATCACAGAGAGGACGGCCAGGGTATGCGGATGTACACCGTTGGTCCGACGGGCTTTGTACGCCACTTTTCTCCGATGATTGGCCGCATCACTAACACCCTCGTCAACCGCGACGAGCGCCACGACGAGGACGGTGCGGAGACTGTGCAAGATGCCCAAGCGCCTGCTGCGACGGCACCCTCTTTGGCGTCAGCTCCAGATCGCACTACAACAGCCGGGAACGAAAAGAGCGAGAAGGACGAGGAGGACGATAAGAAGGCGGCGGATGCAAAGCAGGATAAAGCTAGCGGCAGCACGAAGAAGTACGACTTCCAGGCCAACGAAATCCAGCTACAGGGTCCCGTTCCTGCGGGACTGTACCACCGCTATGTTGAGTTCCGGCCCATCATCGGCCGCATGTTCTCGTCGCACGGCTTGCGTGGCCGCATCCTCAACAAAGCCCTGCACAAGCAGCACAATCGCGTGTACAATTTCAGCCGATCGACCGAGTATGGTACTTTCCCGCCCTGCTCCGATGAGGCATCTTTGCAGTTCCTGAAGCTCGCCCACTTTGACGAGGGCGGCCGCATCTTCACATACATGATCTCCCTTGATGGCGTCTTCCGCTTTACCGAAACCGGCAAGGAGTTTGGCATCGACCTGCTTTCGAAGCACACCATGCATTCGGACGTTGCGACTTACATTGCGATTTCTGGAGAGTTCTTTATTCGGCGTCTGGCCGACCCTTCTGGCTCGTCGAACCCGCAGCCGGACATGCCCACGCACCCGCCCGCAGCATCGCTCTCCGGTGGCCCACCCGACGAGGAGCCGCCGACTCACCAGCCAGGCTATTACCAACTCGTCATAGACAACGACTCTGGCACCTACAGACCTGATAAGTCGCTGCTTCCTCTCCTCAAGGAGTTCCTTGAACGGAACTTTCCGGGCCTCGGCATCGTCTGCATGCATTGGGAGGACGAGACACTGCAAAAGATGAAGAGCGAGCAACATGAGAGTAAGAAACGCGAAGGCGGGGGGGTGCACCTTGTCCTCAACCGTAGCCCTAGCAGCAGCTCGGTCAGCTCATCCGACGAAAGTCGTTTGAGCGACATGGACGACGACATAGAAGGGGCGCACACCGAAGGCGGCGGCGGCCACGGTCACCACAAGACCAAGAAGGAGGTGGCATGGGACCTACTCGAGGACCCCTCTCGCATCAAAGATTTGCATAGTGCGATGCTCAAGCACAATATCGGCGATGAAAAGTGAACGTGGGTTGGCTAGGGGGAAGCAAGCGTGCGTCTTGATGCGAACTATTGGTGATTTTCAGTAATTTTCGTGTTGCCTTTTGTTACGTACCCAATATCATTTTACAGTGTTTTCAAAGTTTTCTATTGAGTTAAAATATTTGTTGTTAGTTACTCGCTTTGTATTTTCAATACGGCTTTGTTGTTCATACAAGCAAAGATGACAAGCATTGCGTCAACTTGGCAATGTAACTCGTTCGGACCCGCTGTTTTCATCTTGTATGGCGCCTACAGTTGGCTATCGCCAGCGGCAGCGCGGGAAAACACCGTAGCCTAGTTTACTAATATCGTCACCACAGAAGCGCTCACACCTCAGCCGCTCACAAACATCTCCCACAAGCGCAAGCTGCAATCCATCACGACCGAAAGTACCTACACTTATTGACATCCGACTGCGACACATCCAATGGCGGATATTGCTGGCATCCCAGTGCCGGGACAGGCTGTCTTTGGTGAGATGGTGAGCACCTCGCTAAATGGGATCCGGCGCCACGCAGAACAATTATTTATTAACAAACTGCCTTTCCTGCCATCCAAGGCCTCAGTCCACGCCTACACTCTGCCCCCTTTGCCGTACTCATACGATGCCCTCGAACCACACATCTCCGCCGAGATCATGACCCTGCACCACGACAAGCACCACCAGGCCTACATTAGCAACCTCAATGCGCTACTAACAAACTACTCGTCAGCCATTGCGCAGGGCCGCGTCGCCGACCAGATTGCAATGCAGCCCGGTCTGCGTTTCCACGGCGGCGGCCACATCAACCACGCACTGTTCTGGCCGTCTCTGGCACCATCCTCGAGCGACGACGCAAAGAAGCCCAAAAAAAAGGCGCCTCAGCTGACGAAAGCACTCACAGCACAATACGGCGACTTGGAGGGGTTCTGGGCGGCGTTCTCAAAGACACTACTAGGCATCCAAGGCTCGGGATGGGGCTGGCTGGTCAAGTTGGACGGGAGCGACAGTCTATGCATTGTCACGACTAAGGACCAGGACCCTGTCGTGGATGCAGTGCCGGTGCTAGGCATTGACATGTGGGAGCACGCGTACTACCTGCAGTACCGCAACGGCAAGCAATCATACGTAGACAACGTGTGGCAGATCATCAACTGGACGACGGCCGAAGCGCGTTTCGCAGGCACCCGGGACGATGCACTGGATGTCATTCAAGTGACGCTGTCTGTGTAGGCGCGTGTGTTTACCAATAGATGAAGCTGACAATATGGATATCCTGATATAGTGCGTGTATAGAATTACGTCAATTGCAGCCGCCAAAGTCTATTTATGTATATTATAAGCCAGACGCCAGCCAAAAAGAAAAGCAAAGCAGACAGTGCACTGTAACGAAGGAAAGGAAAACAACAGAAATATGCAAAGTAGACAAAGCATGAAGAAGAAGAGGGAGCAGAGTACATGGCAAGAAAAAGAAAAAGAAAAAAGGCATGAAACGCGTATATTGTCAAAAGAACAGACGGAGGAAAAAGACACAGTAGACACGAGGATGCGAAGCAGGCGGCTCTGTAGAAGCCCCCAAAAATAGACACGTTCCTCATCTGCGCGCACAGAAAGTCAACCCCGGCATCCTCAACCATAACCGTCGCCGGTCGAGCCAATTGCCTGGCCCTCTGTCGTGTCTCATCTAAGTGTATGTCCCAGGATGTCTTCACTGGCCGCGATTCGCGGCAGTACAATCGACTCGGCTGTGTCAGTGGCATTGGTGTAATTCCATAACTTCGAGTCTATTTGTTTCTAAAGGCGAGCCTCGCTGCCTAGGGTAGTGACGGGGGGTTATCAGAGCGCGGATGTTGATTTTGGTGCAAGGAATGCACATTCGTAAGAGAGGCCGCTTTTCCAGCCATCACTGAAATTGGCCTCGTATGTGTGTATTCGTTCATCGTAATAATAGAAAGCGGGCACATAATCTCTGCCCAAATGCATCGACGAGTTCTTCGAACTTCCTCTTCATATCATCTCCGCACGCCGTCCATACTATATGCCAGCTCTGGCTGTGGCATCATATTAATCTTCGGAGTGTGGATGTGATTTGCGGGTAGTCTCATCGTCGGTGGATGCCCTTTCGTTCGTCTCCGCTTGGATTGCTCCTTCGTCAAGAAGCATAGGAAACTCAGGTGGTCGAAATTGCAACATAGCAGAGACGACACGGCTCAACTAGGGCGCAGCAGCCATCGCTGCTCCTCCGACAGGCTGTGTTGTCGGAACACCACCGGCTGTTGCACTAGACGACCGGGGCCGGGTGCCCACGACCTCGCGGGCGTAAAACTCGACAAGCATGGTAGCATATGCCTCTAGGTCCTCGATGGGGATCGCAAGGCGGAAATCGTTGAGGATCAGGAACTGCAGTTCCAGGTGGTTCAGCTCGGCCAGCGGCAGGCCGCCGACTTTCGCATACCGAGCATTGGTGTAAAAAACGTCTGAGAAGAACTTGCTCGCACACGTGACGCCGGCAATTATGAGGCGGTGGATGTTGAAGCTGTCAACGACAAAGTAGGTAGCAGCCGAGAGAGACCCTGCGACATCAAGCGGTGCGGAGGGCGCAGGAGTCGTTTTCGAAGAAGCAGTTGCCGCAGCTGCGGCTGTTGCTGCAGCAGTATCACGTCGTGGAACACCACCTTCATCGTCTTCATCTTCGCTGCTGCTGCTGCTATCGCTGCTATCCGCCAGCCCTTCGTCTGTCTCATCAACATCGCTCGAGCCGGCATCAGCATCGTGCATAGCGACATCCTTGTCGCCTGCAACGCGGTCATTACGTTCCGTCCTCTCCTTCTGCAGGTCGCGCTGCTTCTCCTGCTGCTGCTGCTGCTTCATGACCAAAGCGTTGACCCGCTCCGTCATGCGATCAAAGTACACCAGAAGGCTAAGGAACACCTCGTATGTCGTCGGGCAGTATTTGTGGATGCGTGACAAGTAGCTCAAAATGGTGATGGCCGGGACGTTCTTGCCGTGGAAAGCCAGCACCGAGGCCGAAAAGGGACTGGCACTATGGCCACCACTGCTGTGCCCGTTGCTGGTGCCGTCTGCTCCGCCATCGTTATGGACCTGGGCCTGACGCTGCTGTGCGGCATTGCGGTGCAGCGCATCGTGTTGGTGATCATTGGTCGTAGTAATTTTGGTGAGAAGCGCGGCAACCATCTCGATGACATCGCCGATGGGCATGGCGCTAATCTCAAACTTGACATCCTGCAGTGGCGCTGTGCCGCCCAGGCCTAAGCTGCCGCCTCCCAAGCCCGCACCGAGGGGACCGCCCAGGCCAGCGCCGTCACCCAAAGCGCCGTCCGCCTGCGTCAGGCTTTGGATGTGGTTGAGGTCGCGGATCAGGATCGTGCGCTGTGGGCGTTGCTGGGGCCCCGTCGGTGGTAATGGTGGAACGGGCAAGACATAGGAAGTCGGGAAACCTGGCAGAGAGGAGGGCAAGCCAGAGGTTGATGAAGAAGAAGAAGGAGCGGGAGCGCTGGTGAATGCCGCGCTGATCGTCTCATTGTTATTAGCGGCCATGGGTTGCGCTACGCAGCCATTCCTGGTCTGCTGGGGGCTGCTGGGCGACGACGAATCGGGCGGCGTAGGAATGCGCGCGTAGCCTGAGGTGTCTTTGCGAGGAGAGGTGCGACGTATGAGATTCTGCCCGACGATGGCGGCGCTGCGCGCGACGTCCGCGCTGCCCGACGGAGCTTGCCCGTGCGGCGACGAGAAGCTGTTGGACGAGGAAAGTGGAGGTGACGCAGGGTGGTGGGCTGTCGTCGATGTGCTGGCAGATGTGGGCATCGGGTGTTCTTGAGATTGGGACGGCGACGGAGGGTCCTTGGGATGTTGAGGGTATTGATTATGTTGGCTAAACTGGTGGTTCTGTCGCTGCTGATACTGTGATTGATGTTGCTGATGTTGCGGCTCTTGGTGTTTCGCGATGGCGACGCCCGATGTAGGGGCCCGAATGTGAAATGGGGAGGATTCCGCACCATACACGTCTCCAATCAAAGTGGCCATGATCTCACGGTCGCATTGTCGTCCAGAGTCGAGTCCAGGGAAAGGGCGATGGAGAGGGATCGAGGATTGAGAGGCAAAAGTCAAAATACTTGTTGGCGGTTGGGCAGTTGTTGCCTCGTGAAAACGGAGAGTGCGGTGAATGTTGCTGCGCTTTTGCGTGGATGTTCCTGGAGGCGCTCCGTCCGTACAAAGAGCGCTTAGAAGAGCTTTTCTTGAGAAAGAGGAAAGAAGTGAAGAGGGGTGGAACAACGGTGGTGCTGGACAGGAAATAACGTGATTAGCGCGCTGGCAGAAGTATTGACACCTGGGCCTCCGGGCTTCGGGTCACTGTAGGGTGGGTAAGGCGAGTTGGGGGTCGGACGCCAGGCCTTATCTTGCCCCGCGACAAAGAGGGAGGCGATAAAGGGCCGGAACCTGACAAAGTCGGATTACGCGTGAGGCCACTGGCGCAACAAACAAGCGGTAACGATAGTCGGAGAAGGGGCAAGCAGCGATTGGGGCGGCGCGATAAACTCCAACTCCATACAGGGAAACTGGCAACTACGAAGTGGCACGAAGAACGATGGGGATGTGAACACAATCGAAAAAGGAACAAATGATCAAATGTGTGAAGAAAGAAGATTCGGACGCCACTACAACATAAAAGAAGGGGCAGTGGCACACGACCTACTCGGGCGCATGGATCGGCAGCGAAGCAGGGGTTGTAATTGGGAAAGGGAGACAGGCGACACAGAGCCGATGACCGTGATTGATATGGCCGATAAAGATAAGGACCAACCTACTCAACCCCCGCGGCCCAGATATCCCACGAGGACAAGAGAACCAAAAGAAAACCAGGGGGATGTGAGCCCTCTGGGGGGCGATCTGTTAAAGGACAAAATAAAAGAACGCGCTTACCACTTCGGTGGGCTGGACAGAGGGCCGTTGAATGGTTCAAAGCAGCCGCGACAATGTTTCCAGGGAGACAATTCGAGCGAAGGCCGTGTTGTTAGGTGACGTCGTGACAATGGCGGGACTTGAAAGAGACAGCGAGACTCAAAGTACAAGTACGACGCAAAGCGTGGCAGTCTGGGCCTGGTCCTAGGGCTTCGACTTCCCGGCCACTTGGAGACAAAAGTCGAGACCGCTTTAGCGCCAAACGTGGGCTGAACAGTGGGCGCTTGACTCGGGGCGTCCTTTCGGAGAGGAGTTGGGCGACAGGCTGGACGAGTGGAATTGATGTGTCGGCAGCGATCCCACTTAGAAACGAAATCGAAAAGGCACCTAAAAAGGCAGTCGGCATAGATGACGATCGCAGAATAGAATTCGATCCGAAACGATGTCCTCGGTTTCGCCTCCCGCCAGGCTCCGGCACCTCCAAGCTCCAAGAAAACGCCTCAGCCTCGCGTCTCGTTGACAACCAGTTTACTAGCTTGGCCGTGGCAGAAATGCGCGGGCATGTCATTGACGGAAGAGGAGAAGGGGAGGGGAGGAGGAGAGAAGAGAAAAAACGGAGAAGAAGGGGGGAGATGAAAGGAGAAAGTAAGAGGAAGAAGAAGAAGAAGAGATGGACAAAAGGAGGGAGCGAAAGAGAAGATGACGAGATGGAAAAGTCGGTGGAACCCGAGACCACGGACAGAAAAGGAAAGAGAAGAGAAGGAAAAGAAGAAACGAAAGCGCAGCATGCCACACGCTGAACACCGCCCAAGCTACAGCGCACGCGGCCCAATGCTGCAAGTGTGTGGACGTGGGTGACGACGGCGGTCGTTGACAGGGACGACGTGGTTTACAGCCGCACAGGCATTCCCAGCGCAAGCGCTTGCCTGTGACGACGGGACAATGGCAAATGACGACACGCTGAAAATATTATGTGCCTGGCATGCACGCGTCGCACAAAGGGGTTTGACCATCCAGTGCAACGGAGGAGAGAGTCTGCTCAGTTTTGAGGCAAGCCAGACCTGGCCAGGCCATCGCGAGCCCAGATCTAGCCATTCTCCTTCCTTAACCCTTCCACGGGGCCACCCTTGCGCAGGGGAAAGGGGGATGGGACGTATCTTACGACGTACGGACCAGAGAGGAGACACGGAAGGCCGGTGAGCGGCCCGCGAGAAGACAGGCCTTTGCCCAGGCGCACCCTACCGTATCTTACCCCCGTGCCTCGAAAACCAGCCAGTGAGGTGTATTTGTTTGAAATTTGTCAATTTTCTGCATTTTTAATTGACCCAATGCAAAGGGCGCTGGCATCGTAAACCACAAAACTGCCTACTGTAGCGGACGTGCCGGAAGTTATGGCGGTCAAGAGCACGGTCGCCGATAAAAACTACGTCCCAAAAGGCAGGGCGAGGTACCACGTACGGCTGTTGGAAATTACAGGCCTGGGCATCGACTACAACGGTATGGGCACACAAAACAAGGTGGACGACGAACCAATCTCGGTGCGCGACACGACCACGAGGTCAAGTAATTCCCCGCAGAGGGGACAGACAGTCAAACCCTTGAATTGCGTCTGGGTGGCGGAATTGCCCTACTTCGTAGAGCTGGCCTGGCAGCCCAAGCCAGTGCTAGCCAATTACCGCAATGCCCTTGAGAATGAGCCGTGCCATGCCGATTGGGTGGCCCTGAAGTTTGGTTACAGACTTCGGAGGCGTGAGCCTCACCGCTGTGGAACACGCGCAAAAAAGCTCCTTCAACCCAATACTCACCTTGCACTCAATCACTTAAACTCTAATAGTTTGGTCTCGTGTTTTCGGTTGTCCGTTCTCTTTTGCGACATACAAAGGCAATGGCAGTATACATAAGGAACAAAGCACAATAGCACAATGAACAGCAGACGGTTCAGCGAAGCGGCGGTCGAAATTATGTTGGTAAAAGGGAGCGGCAACCGACAAAGGAACAGAGTACATCACACCCTGTCAGTCGTGTGCGTGTGTGCAACGCGCGCGTGCGTCGCAAAGCGCATTGCCACCCCTCGTTCGGTTTATGTCGTTGACCACCCACTGATTAACGCCTCCGAACACCTTTTGGCTCCTGACCACGGTCTGCCACCCGCTCCCCTCCTCTATTGATGCCGCACCGTGTAGTTTGTGTCCGGCAAGTACAAGTGCCGGTCCGCACCGGCCGCCGTCAGCACCACCATTCGGATGACACCACCTGAGCTGCCGTCCCACTTGATCGCCTCCTGCAGCGCGCCCTTGACAAACGACACTGCGTCGGCCTCGTCCATGCCCTCGCGCCAGTTGGCGTCGCAGTAGCCGTAGATGTACGTCGAGCCGGATCCACCAATTGCATACGCCTGCTTGTGCAGCGACCCGCCCAATGGGATCGAGTACACTTGGCCGCCGTACCGCTCGTCCCAGCCAGCAATAATGAGCCCCGCGCTCAGTGCATCCTTGTTGGCATAGCACACCTCCTGGAAGATGGACGCAGCCGTCTGCGTGGTGGGCGGCTGCTTGTTGAGCATGGCAAAGAGGCCAAGCTGGTACTGCACAATGTCGGCAACGGCCTGCGTGTCGGCGGCCGAACCGGAGCGGCAGCACCAGATCGTATCGGCCACGCGCGTGAGCTTGTCGGTAACACGGTTGGCAATGTAGGCGCCAGTCGTCGTACGGGAGTCGGCGCCTGGAGTCGAGAAGCGTTCGTTAGTGAGAAGACAAGAAAAACGAATGCAAAATACAAAACACAAAATACAAAAAGCAATTAAATGCAAGCAGAGGGAAATCCATAGCCCATTGCAACATACCCAGAATGACACCGTCTTTGAATGTGATCGCCATGCTGTATGTGGTTAGCATCGGGCACTCAGCCGAGAGTACGGCACGCAAATGATCGTAGACCTTACATCGATGTTCCGAGGCTGTGCAAAGAGTATTAGTAGATGCTCTGCGTTTCCATACATGCGGCACGCGATCAGGGCAACTTACTTGACCTCGCCCTTCTTTAGTCTGTCCATATCGACATGGATGCCATCTTAAACAGCCGAGTCAGTCTTGGCCTTGCAACCCAAGGCATCGAGGGCGCCGTCTTGGCCTCAATGTCGCCAGATCTGGACGTAGGACAAACCTTCGCTGAGCTGGCCGGACTTGCCGTACTCCATCGTGTGTGTAGGTGTGTCGGTGGTAGGTATTGAGGAGGGACGTGGTTATGAGAGGGGATGAGAGGGGAGGCTGTGGTGTGTTGACAGCAAATCGTTGCTAGAATCGTCGCTCTTCATGCACGGTACGCGGGGGTATGATGCGAAATGTTTCGGGGCCCAATGTCGTCGTGCGGGTTGAGTCGTGGTAGTGTAGACGTGGATGCAGATGCAAATGGATGTAGCCTTGTGTCCGTTGATGTGGTCGCCAATGCTAGGCGGCCTGGTTGACGAATGCTGAGCTCCAAACATCAAGCTCCAGGCAGCTTGCTGTAACGCGTTGCCAAGACGCTGACCGCCCGGCAGTACTTGCACGTGACCAGTCACGGCGTTTTCTTAACCAAAGCCAACCATTCACGATTCGCATATTGGTACGAATGTATTAAAAGATTTCTTTTCTTATTCTTGAAATTCTATAATGCTGTTTTACATCGGCTATTGGTATAAATAATGGTACGACCAATGATATTTGGTCGCGGGTTGCAAACAGAGGGGGAAATAGCCAAGGTATATAGGTACACCGTAACGGAAGCAGTAGAATAGTAGGCCGATTTAAGAGATCATAGGAAGAAATGAGGCCGACGAGAAAAGGTAAAGCAACAGGGCTTGCTTGACACGGTGTCAAATTGTAGGGAATCCAAAACAAAATACGACAGAAAAATAACAAAACAAGCCGAGGAAGTGCGGTAACTCAACCGCCACGAGACAGACTGCGATATGTTAGTGGGCACGTAAAGGCAACATGTCACCACCCCGTACGGCTTGTGTATTGGGCATGCAAGACGCTCGTATAAGATGACTCACCCTTCTTCCTTCTCCAGCACTATTGATGCCTCTCCACCGAGCGTCAGCGGTGGTGGCGCGGCCTCGGCCTCAATAGCATTGCCATCCTCGTCAACGTTGCCGCCGCTCTCAGGTGTCGTTGGCACCTTGCCGTGGCCGCCCTTCCCGCCGTCTTTGCCATCCTCACCGCAGCCGCAGTCGTAAAAATCACCAATCTTGCTGCAGTCGAACAGCTCCTTCTTGAGCCGCGTGTTGACCTCATTGTGCACGAAGCAGGCCCAGCCCGCCGCAGCGTTGCGCGAGGACACCTGCGGCGGGTATTCTTGGAGCAGCGTCTGGAAATGAGAGGCGCAGTCGCCGCAGGGATAGAGGCGGGCAAAGAGCTGGATGTAGGTCTGGAGCGCGAGGCTGTCGTCGGGGGTCGGCGTGTCAGGGAAACGTGCCATCATGGTATGCAACAGCTTCCAGGAGGCGCGACCAAGCTCGGCTCTGCCGGGGGACGTTAGTATGTGGGAGTTTCGTCATCGCACTCCAATGCAGTCGGATCAAACGAGTCGGTGAAGAAACATACTTGGCTGTCGCATTCTCGAGCTTGGGTGCGATGGATCCGCCGGTTAGCAGTGTTTCCGAGAGGCCCAGGCTGCCAATGCTGCCGCCGAACGGCTCCGTTGCCGTTGCTGGCTTGAATGCGGGCGTGGACGTGCTGCCAAACGACATGTACATAATCGTAACAAAGACGATGAAACCCGTGACCAACAGGCCAAGGCGGAACGGTCGTGTCATGACGGGAGGTGCTGTGGTCGGTGAAGAGGGGAGAAGAGTTCGGCGCAGTTGCACAAACTTTGACGTTAACGTCGACGTCGACTTTGTTGTGGAGTGGTCGAGTCGCTTGAGGACAACAGCGTCGTGGTCGCGCGTAGGTCTGCTGCTGGCTCGAGCACTGTCTTCAAACGGCCGCGCGTCGTGTTTTCATGCTTCGATGCTGTGTCGTTGTCTGTCTGATCGCAAAGTCTGTATGTTTTGTCATCTGCTGTTGCGCCGATTCATTTTCCGTTTGTCGAGTGGCTGCCTCCCTCCTTCCTTGCGTCGTGTCGTCTCAGCTTAGTGGTTCTCGAACGGCCCTGCCAAAAGGGGCCTAATGGCTGAACCTGTGGCCCCAAGGCGCGCCGTTAACGCCAAAAGTTATAAATTAATAACTCCAAATGAGGGAATATGGGCTTGCATTTATTAAACGACTAGCCTGATCCGGGGCCAGGCGACCGTTTTGCTCAGTAATTACGCTGCACGGAGCGGTAGGCCCAGCCTCATGGTGCATTTTACACGTGTTGAAACAATGGAACTTCATATGCATCGTAAAAACGGCCCCATACACACTTGAGTTGATGCCAAGATCGTATATTCGTTATTAAATAATTAGGTACCTGTCTGTGTGAAATTACGGACGTTTTTTTCTTCACCGCTCCCTCCATTATATTTATTTGTATAACCTTAGCCTTGTTCTTATAAATACCAAAAAAAAAAAAATCATAATCATAATCAAATTCGGTATCATTTTTTTTTAAAAAAAACTTTACTTCGCAATGCGCTACCTTTGAGCTGGTTTCGAGCCCTTGAGATACTGAAATACGCCATAAAAAAGGAAGCGCAAAAGACTTCGCTCAAAAAACTTTAAAAAGCTTTCGAGAGCTATTATCGTAGAGGGCATAAAATCTGGTTATTTAGACAACAACCCGCCCGATGCCTCGAGCTCGCTCACTCTCCAGGACCAGTGGCCCACCTCCCGGTCCACTCGCATCTAAGCTTAGGGTCAACCGCGTCCGGTCCGCCACGACATGAACAGTCTCGCCTAGGTTGCGATAGTCGGTCTCACAGTGGTGGTGGCCGGCCAAGGGTTCGTGCGGATGACCGTTGAGGGACGGCTCGGCATGGTGGCCGCCAGTTGTTGTTGAATCAGACATGATTTGCCGGATCTCGACGCTCGGGTAAGGCAGACGGCCCTCGCGCAGCGGGATGAGCATGAGGGGGATGGCAGCTTCGAGGGCGGGCGTAGAGCTAAGACCGATGGTGCTGCCATCTGCATCGGGCGCTGGGATGACAAAGTGGCCCTTGCGGCGACCACCAATAAGCCAGGCGTCCGTAGGGGCCGAGACCTCAAAACTAAACTCAAGGTCATCAAGAAGCGAAGAGGCTGGCACCGAAGAATCTGGCGAGGCGTCCGCGTCACCCGTGTCCCAGATGCGTGTCCACCGAAGATGCAGTGTAGCCGGCAGGAGCTGATTCACGCAAAAGATGGGCAAGCTGATGGAGCTATCGTCGTCACCACCTCCGTCCTCGTCCTCGTCACTGTCATTAGACACAAAGCGGTCGGCTGCCACCGCGGTGCCAAAGGGTCCTTGCAGCTGGATGTCGGCCGTGTGTACAATGGTGATGCTGGGAATATCAACGGGAATAAGAATGGTGCGGATATTGCTTGATGACGCAGGATCGGCTGGTGGGATGGCGAGGACAGCATGTTGCTTCTGCCAGTCGTAGATTACGGCCGCTAGATCATCCGCCTTCGACTTCGTCGGGTCGGTGCTACTTGGGCCCAGGCCTGGGAACTCGCGGGCCCAGTTGACATGTGCCAACACGGACGTGGTCATTTCGTTCAGCAAGGCAATCTTTTCGAGATCGTACGGAGACAAGGATGCGTGTAGATGCCGTAGCACGCAGGAAGAAGCGAGTTTAGCATACTGCGCTAGCGTAGTCGTCTTCCGAAACGCGTCACAGACGGATGCTTCGAGGGCGGCGTCGAGCTGGTCCTGGAACACGCTGTAGTGGAGTTTGATGTACATGGTACGCTTTGTGTCTTTGCTGGGAGGCGCGTTGAGCGGCCCGGAGCCTGGCTTACGCACAATCTTGTACAACAAACTGACCGGCTGCTTTGGGAAGACAACGGGCAGGCTGGTGCTGTGGTCCACACTGCCGTCTTCCAAGGCATCCGTGCCCAGCTGCGCGGTGAACAAGTCCGATTCGAGGAGCTCGCTGCGGAAAACGCGCAGGGGGCTGGCCGTCGCAGTCGATACGGTAAAACGCGAGAAGAGCGCATCGTGCTTGAAGACGTCCTGCACGTTAACACCCAGGGCCAGAGAAGTACTGACGGAGGGCACTTTGGAGAAATGAAACGTCGTGCCTCTGGTTGTCGTGTAGGTGACATCCACCTTAAGGCACAACTCTAGTACATCCTGCTCGATAGAAAAGGGGAACGAGATGGCCAGTGATGTGCCTGCGGGGACGTCGTCAAAGGAGACAATACCGCCCTCGACGGGTTTGGCAAACGTGTGGCCGGTAGATCCGAGCACCTTGGCTTCGGTGGTGATCAGCCGCAAACCGCCTGTCGCCGCCCGAATGTGCATTTCGCAGTGCTGGATGTCGTTCCAGCCAGTGATGAGGGCCAGTTCAAGGAAGTTGTTCTTGTCGAGCTGCAGATCTTTGGATGTGGACAGTTGTACGTCAAGGGCATCGGCCCGCTGGTAGAGGACAAGGTGTGGCTCAGCGAGGATGTTCTTGGTGTTGGAGGAGGTGGATGCGGAAGATGCAGACGCTGTGGTGGCCCCGACATTCGACAGCCGTTGCACTGTGTGGGTCTCGTCATGGTCGTGGAATAAGACGAGGTTTTTGCTGACAATGCGTATTTGGTCGATGGTGTAGATGCCGGGAACAATAGTGCGACTGTGGAGCTGGACGCGACTCGTGCCTGGGGTGAGAGTGCAGACATCTGTGGTCTCCAGCCAAATCTCGCGGGCCTGGCCACGACTTGAGGTCTGCGTTAAGCGAACCCTGACTGAATCGACTGGCAGGTTGTCAACCAAGAGACTGTCTAGGCGCAGAGTTACGGAAAAGCTGTCTTCACGATCGGCGAAAAAGGGTGGACCATCAACGGCAACTACGCAGAAGAAGTTGGTCAATGGAACACGCATCTCGCCAGACACAGATGTAGATGCGGAGAGGAGGTCCGCAAGGCAGCCCTGGACCGCAGAGATAGGCGGTTGCTTCGTCTCCTGGTTCTTCTCTGTGAGCTGCTTCACGCGCCCAAACGATGCCCGTTCCTCAAGACGCTGGCGTTCTGCTTCGGCAGCTTTGACCAGAAACTTTAGCAGACGCCATGCATACTCGTCATTGTGGCCCAACTCTTTGAGGCAACGCGCATACATAAGGAGCATGGACAATTCGAGCAAGTTCCAGCTATTCTCGCCAAAGAAGGTGGTAGTCTCATAGAAGTTTGCAGCGGCGGCAGAGTAGTCAGCGAGGTGATACTTGAGGACGGCCAAGTCGGCGAAGTTTGCGTTAACAGCATGTGTGTGGCCGGCGATTGTATAGTGGCGCAGGGCCTTGTCGGTGAGAACCTCGTACATGCGGAAGAAGTTGGTGTCGGATTCGACTGCAGTGCGCAAGAGCAGATCATCAACGCCTGCAACAACGTTGGATGAGGGAGGAGATGTGGGCGAGGGTGGCGAACGAGACGAAGAGACAGGCGCGCCCGAGTTAGTGTCGTCATCGAGACTGACCTCTTCCAAGCGGTCGTGGTTGTTGACTAACTCTGACAGGATGGGCGCGGTCGACCAGCCGTCCGACCAACCACGCTTCTCGCCGATCTTCTGCAGAATGTTGCGCGCCAGCATGTAGAGGTCTGCGCGACGCGCGGCCAGGTCCTCCAGACCAGCCTTGAGGAAGCGTGTTTCCTCTACATCATGAGCTGCCGGCTGAGTTTGGCCCGGACCGGGGAAGATACCTGGACTGGGTGGCGCCCGGCCTCCCATCCCGGCCCCACCTGATGACCCCGTGTTTCTAGGGACGACGTACGCGCCGGGTGCATCATTGTCTTCGGCTCCGGAATGGATACTTTGGGCTCCTGGCCATTGTCGGAGGCGAGAGACATGGAAGACGGAGGAATGGGAAGTGCGGTTGTGGACGTCTGCGCCAGGATCTGCTGGGCAATAGAAAAGGCGAACGAGGCCACCATGTTGTCTATGACTTGCCGTGATGATGGGAGGAGAGGCTCGGCCTCGCTGGCTAGCGAAAAAAGTAGGTCTTCGCGCATGACCTGTGACACGGCCGGCACAAACTCAAGAGTGCGGCGGCAGATTTCGGCCAGCATGGGCAGGTTTTCGGGGTCGCTGCGCGACGAAGAGGACGAGGATGCGACGTGAGTTGCGGCGGCGGCCGGAGTGAAGTGCATGGTGGCCTCCTGCTGTTCCTGCAGCTTGGTGAGAAGCTCCTCACGCGTGACCCACGCATTGCCGAGGCGCAGCAGTAGGGCAATCTGGCGCGCGAAAATGTAGCAGCGGAAGTCAAAGACAGATACATTGTTGGCGAGGATGAGGTCGCGGTAGGGCTTTTTGGTGGCGCTGATGGGTATGGCTAGGGTGGCAGAGTCCGCTGCTTGAAGATTGACAGGCTCGTCTGCGTCATCCCCACGGATTGCTTTGAGAGCTGCACTCTTGAGGTCGTCTGTGAAGCTGAGGAGAGTGCTCGCCGTCAATGCATGCTGCTCCTGTATAACAGTGTCCAAGCCGACGCTCAACTCATCGTAGCCGACCAGTGCATCATCGACGAGGCCGACGCTCTCAAAGCCGCGAGCCAAGCCTTCCTTGAGGATGAAGAAGGTACAAAAATTCCAGCCTGGCAGGGTCCGCTGCACATCTTTTTCGCGGATATCGTCTTCGTACTGCGACACACGCACGTCGAAGCTTGCGAGGATGCGGCTCTTCAGCTTGCCCACAACGTCGGCCCAGGCTGCCTGTGCCTCGCGCTCAGACTCGACGTAGCCTCCAGTAGGGGGGGTGGTGCCGCTGCCAGTGGACTGTACACGCGGGAGGAGCTCGTAGGGCACATCGTCGACGCCAACGCGGATCTGGGAGACACGATCGATGGTAGCTGACGATGCCGGAGCCCCGCCGCTGCTGGTGCTCTTCGAGTCGGCGGCCGTGTTGAAGTCAGACCGTAGCCGTTCCAACAGCGTCGACGAGTTTTTGCCCCAGCGGGACGTGGTCTTGGTGGTTGCGCTGTCACTGCCCGTGCCGTCGCCGCCGCTGCTGGCTTTGCTGGTGCGGGGCTGATTGTAGGCGGGCGAGTTGGGCAGCACGACGTGCACAATCATCCAGTCAAAGGCATCGTGGTTTTCGAGAGGCGCGATGCTTGCCTTGCGGTTGCTGCTGCCGGACGAGGCAGGGCTGGTGTTCTTCTTGACCCAATCGCGGATTTCGGAGCGCGTCTGTGATTTGTAGGTGTCGGTGTCGTCGCAGCGCACGAGCAGCAGCTTGAGGTACGGTGTGCGGCGCAAGCCGGGGATCTGATGGCGTCGCTCGGGCGGGCGTGGAGTGGAGGACGAGGGAGCATTCGAGGTGGTTGTCGTTGTCGACTCGAGCGAGCCTTGACGGCCCCCGACGGTTGCGGTCTGGAAGCCGTCGTCGGCCGTCGACGCATCCGTGGTACCACTGGGGCCGGGTTGAATCTGCGCAGTAGCTGCTGCCGGTCCTGTGACGGTAGGATTCGACTCGGCCGGCACCAGCTCGACGTGCAGGGTGTCGATGGACCGCAGCGGCCCCGAGTGCGACTGCCAGTGCAGGTGTCTCAGGGGCAGCCGAGCGAGCAGCCCTGGGGCGATCAGTCGATAGAGGCCATGCGGATCGTGGTACTCGACAGTCACCTTGGATGTCGAGAAGGGCTGCTCCATGGTGGCGGGAAGGGAGCGTTTGGTGGTGCAAGGGTGGACGAGAAGCAAAGCTTGAAGCTTTCTTTCCACAAATGTAGCCAGACGTAAACGGGTTTCAGGGAGCTGTGGATGGGGCACGGGCCAGCTTGCCTCTACAGGGTAGGCGCACGCTAGGCACGTCATTAGGGGCTCTTGAAGAGGAAGGCGGTGAGGGGCCACATGAGGCAGTGATTGGATCTCAGCGCAGCGTCAAACGTCCGTTTACGACCACCGTACCGTAGCGGGGCAGGTGGCAGAATAAATGATGGCATCTTGCGCCACATCGTCGACTACAAAAAAGCGAAGAACAACGGAAAGGCGCGACGGAGGCAACAAGCTACGACAGACCCTTATCCCCCCTCCCAACCTTATACCGTTGCTCCCCTCTTTCTCCCTCGACGAGTCTAGTAAATCCAGAAAGCCCGACACAATGTCTGGAACGCTCGAGGCCATCCGTTACACGCGCGGCTCGCTGGACGTGCTCGACCAGCTACGGCTACCGCACGAGCACCACTACGATGCCGTTTCGACGAGCTCCGAAGCCTTCGACTGCATTCGCTCGATGCGCGTGCGTGGCGCGCCGGCAATTGCCATTGTGGCCAGCTTGGCGCTTGCTGTCGAGCTGGGCGCGGCTGCTACCCAGACGAAGATTGGCGCGTCGGCACAAGAGGCCGTGTCCTACATTGACAGCCGCCTCGACTACTTGCTGGAGAGCCGGCCGACGGCCGTGGACCTGGCAAACGCCATCAGCCTCCTGAAGAAAGAAGTGCGCGGCGTGCAGTTGGCGGGACTGGACGACGCGGCGGCCAAGGCGGCGGTCGTTGATGCGTACGTGGCGGCGGCGGAGGCGATCCTGCAGCGCGACTTGCAGTCCAACCTCTCGATTGGCAACCATGGTGCGGACTGGTTGCTGAAGGAGGGTGGCTCTACGTCTGCATCTGGCGCGTCGGGCTCGGACAAGATCTCGGTGCTCACGCACTGCAACACAGGCTCGCTCGCTACGTCCGGCCACGGCACGGCACTCGGCATCATCCGGTCGCTGCACGCCCGCGATGCTCTTCTCCATGCGTTTTGCACAGAGACACGGCCCTACAATCAGGGCAGCCGGCTGACCGCGTTTGAGCTCGTGTACGAGAAGATCCCGTCTACGCTCATCACGGATTCGATGGCAGCCGCCTTGTTTGCGCTCAAGAAGGACTCACACAACATCCGCGCCGTGATTGTCGGCTCTGACCGGGTGGTGCGCAACGGCGACACGGCTAACAAGATCGGCACGTATCAGTTGGCAGTGCTGGCGCGCCACCACGGCATCCGCTTTGTCGTGGCAGCGCCGACGACCAGCATTGACCTGCAGACGCCGACAGGTGCTCAGATCAAGATTGAGGAGCGTAAGCGCGAGGAGTTGACGCAGGTGACGGGCCCTGTGGTCGGGCCGGATGGCAAGGTGGACCTGTCGCAGCCGGCGGTGCGCGTGGCGACGGCAGATCAGCGCATCAATGTGTGGAACCCGGCGTTTGACGTGACACCGCACGCGCTGATCGATGTGATTGTGACGGAGAAGGGCGTCGTTGAGAAGAACACCAGAGGAGAGTTTGATCTCACGGTGGTGTTCTAGGGGAGGGGCTCAGGCATGCCTGCGATATGCTCAGATACCAAACAATAGAAATAGACTTGGCGGTGATCTTCTTCGCGTGGATTATGCATAGCTTCCTCTGCAAGCCGTCTGAATCGGCGGAGGTTCATGGCACAGTTGTGTTGCCTGTGTCAGAAAACAAAAAGGGAGTCTCCCTGGACGGCTGAATATTTCGGCACCGAAGGTGCGGTCGCTTCGACATATGCCTATTCAGACAATAGACATGAGAGCCTCGTATTTGGACTAATGCGCTGCTTCCCCGGCGACCCACTTTATTTATCCATCTGATAACTGTCAAACGCCACGAATGCGGCATGCCAAGTCACCAGAAAAGCCCCTAAAGTCCCTAAAAGCCCCTAACAACATGGCCAGCCCCCCTTAATCAATCTGATAACAACATACAACCTGTTGAGGAAGCAAAGATAGCACGGCGGACACACCTGATGCGACAACGACCAGGAATCTATTCGGGAGAAAAGAATCACGTATCTCTCTTCCGAGTCAAATTTATGTAAATTGCCCGCAGCCAGAGCCGACCCGCCGACAAGTGAAGAGCGCTTCAACTTCAGTGGTCGTCCAAAATCCATCGCTTCTCACTTTTCGTCTTGGCAGACTACGCTTGCCCACCATCTTCATCCGGCAGGCAGGTTGGGCAAGGACGTTGTGCGTGATTTTATATGTCCTTGACCTGTCCGGGCATGGCATGTGGGGGCAGAAGACGGAAAAGAGAGACCGTCCACTTTCAAAGCGGAGACATTTAAAGTAATTTTGAATTCGTCACGTTCCGGGAACGAAGCGGCATCGGAACAGAACTTTCCCTGATATTTTCTTGCCTTCCATTTCGGCAGGGCTGCTCAAACAGACAAATAGGGACATGAGTATGGAAGGTTTAGGCAGCTCTAAAGTCAGAACCTGGTAGGCCGGCATGGGCCAGCAGACTTGTTGCAAAATGGCTACCTGTTGTTTCTTTTCACATCTGATAATTGTGTACGATTGTTAGTAGTACGTGAGGATTGGTTTGTGTCGAAATGGCTGTGGTTCTCCTCTGTGGAACGCACATCGGTCATGGAAATACGAAAAAGGCCCTCACGGCTCTCTGGGAGGTGACAATATCATGGCACGTTGCGTACGAACAAGCGCATCATGCGAGAGACTGGCCTCATTTTGCCGTCGTAACGTCCTCATAACCCACATGACACCGCCATCTCCATACTTACTTGGCTTGTCAAGCGACCGTCAAGCCTACTGTGACATGTCACTCTGGCTTGGTCATCCTGCTGTTCTCGGCTGGATGGCTCTGCTCACGGCAGATATTGCCGGCTTAGCGTTGCAATTCTTTCCCAGTAGGGATTTTTGTCATAATTCTGTTTGCCAAGACAATAATCCTGCGGCGAAGACCAGGTATTCATTGGCGGTGTCATCAACACTAAGCACTGGCGAGCTCCTCCAGGCCCACAGCGAGAGATCTTGGCAGCTCTATGAATATCCACCTCTGGCTCTTAAGACTTCTTCGCCTGCCAGTACGTTGTATGTTCCTATCTAATCAGATCTGATAGCATAGATGGATAACGACAGCATAGATTGTGTCGACAGGCGAATAAACGTGGATCGGGCGGCCGTCTTCCCCCACTCCTGGCAACCAGATGCAGAGTCTTAGGTCTCGGCTAGTAGGTCTCGGACTGAGGGATGCATGGTCAGTGTTAGTCGCTTTTGGGGGATATTTTTCTTTCAACATTGCAAGAATTTTGTTCTAGTTCGTCGTCAGATGCCTGCGTCTGGAGCTTGGTCGGACCCTGGCTCGGAGGTGCTGTGTGCTCGTATCCCAAGCGCACGCCGGATGCCAACTTAGTCATATTTACTGCTCCGCTGTGTGCATCCTCCTGTCACGCTATCCTCCGTTTCGAAATTAGTTGTGTTGGAAATATAAGAGGACGTTTGTATTCCTGTTTGTCTTCCCTCCCGTAGTCCCCTTGGGATTGATTTTCTTCCACATCCACCCCGGCACCAGCCGCTCACCCTGCCCTTCTTTTGTTTACCTTTCCACAGCAGGAGCCAAACGCCGTATATACGTCAACCATGGGCCCTCCCAAATTCCGCTTCAATACGACCGCTCTCTCGGAACCTGAGGTTGCGTCGGCAGATAAAATCGCTAGAGATGAGCCTAAGACAGCCAGTCCTGCTACGATTGTACCGACCAACGTGGATCTAGAAGCCGATGACCTGCCACGCAAGGATGCCGACACCCTGCCGACCGAGACGGCCCAGGCCGGTGTCCAGGACGTCGAGGCCGTGACCCTCACCTGGTCTAGGCCTTCTCTGATTGCCGTCTTCATTCTGTGCGTGGGAAGAGGCGCCCTACCAATGTATTCTGGTGCTTGCTTGGTTGATCATTGCTGACTCCTTCTACAGCATGTTCCTTTTGTACTTTGTCAACGCGTTCCAGGCCTCCATCCTCTACAACCTGACGCCGTACGTGACCAGTGATTTCCAGTCGCATTCACTCTTGACCGTCATCGGAATCGTGTCCAACGCAATGACCGCCGCCATGTACATCCCTCTGGCCAAGATGCTTGATCTGTGGGGCCGTGCCGAGGGCTTTGCACTTATGATCTTCTTCGCCACGCTTGGCCTGGTCCTCATGGCCACCAGCAACAGCCTGCCTACCTACTGCGCTGCCCAGGTGTTCTACAGCATTGGCTTCGGTGGCATGACCTACAGCATCGACGTAATTACCGCTGATGCCTCGCGTCTCAAGTCCCGGGCCCTGGCATACGCCTTCACTTCGTCGCCGTACATCATCACCGCCTTTGCGGGCCCGAAGGCCTCTGACGACTTCTACAACTACATCAGCTGGCGCTGGGGCTTCGGTACATTTTGTATTATCTTGCCCATCGTCGCTCTGCCGCTCTTCGCCCTGCTTAAGCTCAACTTGCGCAAGGCCAAGAGACAGGGCATGTTGATCCGCGAGTCAAGCGGCCGCACATTGTTGCAAAACGTCTGGTTCTACCTGGCCGAGTTTGACTTTCTGGGCGTGTTCCTGTTCGCGGCTGGTCTGACCGTCTTCCTGCTTCCGTTCACGCTGGCAGAATCGGCGCCCAATGGCTGGAAGTCGGGTTACATTATTGCCATGATCGTTGTCGGTGCTTTCATCCTGGTACTCTTCGGCCTTCACGAGTGGCTGCTGGCCCCGTCGCCATTCCTCAACATTGGTCTGCTGGTCAACCGCACTGTCATCGGTGCCTGTCTGATTGACATCACCTACCAGATCTCGTACTACTGCTGGGCCAGCTACTTCACGTCGTTCCTGCAGGTCGTCAACAACCTGACCTTGGCCGAGGCTGGGTACGTTGGCAGCACGTTTGACGTCCTGTCGGGAGTTTTGTTGCTGGGCATCGGCTTCCTTGTCCGTAAGACGGGCTATTTCAAGTACCTGTTGTACATTGCGGTGCCCATGTACATTCTCGGCATGGGCCTCATGATCCACTTCCGCTCGCCCAACGGCTACATTGGCTACATTGTCATGTGCCAGATCTTCATCTCGTTCGGAGGCTCCATCTTCATTATGATTGAGCAGCTGGCTATCCTGGCCGTTGTCGACCACCAGCATGTCGCGGCTGTTCTGGCTCTGCTATACGTTGTCGGCAACGTTGGCGGCGCCATCGGCAACACCATTTCCGGTACCATCTGGACCAACACTTTTGCGGATGCCCTGGAAATGTACCTGCCCGCTGAAGCCATGGACAAGATCGAGGACATCTACGACGACCTTGACACGCAGCTGAGCTACGAGGTCGGCAGTCCCACCCGACTGGCCATCCAGGACGCATATGGCTACTCCCAGAAGCGTATGTTGATTGCTGGCACTGCCATCATGGCGACCTCTTTTGTCTGGATGTTATTTATTAAGAACATTAACGTCAAGAAAGTCCCCCAGGTCAAGGGTACTGTCTTCTAAGCCGAATGATTTTAAAAATGACAACGATTTGCTTTGGGCTTGGGGTGGATGGGAGAACGGAGCCACGACTTGTGCAGAAGCGAGAATGTTGAAGGCTGTTTGATACTATACGTATATATACCCGGCCTAATACTATACCACATGATTGTTTAGTTTTGTCATGTGCTATGAGTACCGTGGAAAATCAAAAGTTTCCGAAATTTCTGTTGAGACGACATGGCTGTGTAGTTCCGTGGTATCTTAATTTCAATTGCGTTAGGTTTCACCTCGAGGAATCAGTCATGTATACTAACCCTGGACGGGCAAGTTGTTGTTAAAGAGACAGACCCAGAAAAAACGGAGTACGGGGGCGACGACTGACGGTTTCTTGATTTTGATGACGAAGGAGAGGTCTTGGTGTTCTTGAGCTCGTGGCCGAACACAGCCAAGCCATGGCGGGAGGACTTGACCAGCTTTCCTTTGAAGAGCATTGATAAAGAAGAGGGCCCAAAGGAAACTGAGGACAGTGAAAATAATCCAGAACTTGTTGCCAAGGTTTTGACTGCCAGGCGGCGTGATATGAGCGACAATAAACGGGGACAACCACTGGGTGGCATTGGCAGTGGCGGTGATGGGTACACGGAAGCGCAGCGGGGCGACCTCATTGGCATATAAGAACGTCTGTGCAAGGAAACCGAGCGGGTAGAAGAAATCGCAAACGAAGAAGAATACGACAGCAGCAATACTGCCAAGATCTCCCTCCTGTCGGCTGCGACAGACCTAGACAGTGGTAGTCCTTCTGGCATCCATGTGTTCTCATACAGCATGGGCAGGGTGCACCCGAGTTTCCAGCTGTCTGGCACCGTCTGCCTTGGTGCCGCCGTATGCCTGGACGGAACTGTGGCTGCTGATCTGGCCGATAACAAGCGAAGACGTTCGCAATCCGGCACACTGCAGCCGACACCGCCATTGTCCAGCTTACCGAGTTTCCCCGAGAGTGACTTTGGGCGCAACCATTTAGCAAATGCCGGGGACAGAGAGCGCCAGACGACTGGTTCAGAATGTGAACTCAAGACGCTCGCCGTAAGGTCATCATTCAACACAGAAGTGGAGAGCTAGACGTTCAGGTCGAAGTCGCCGCAAATGGTGAAGAGGCAGCTGTTGTCTCTGTGTACCGCACAGCGAGGCGCATCTTGGAGGGCGTCATTTATGTATAATTAGTAACCGTATCTGTAGAGCATACGGTAAGTTGGAATCAAAGCTGGTTTGGACTTGGAGGGTAGAAAAGGTTAGACGTATAATGATGAGCTGGGGGTGGGAGATTGGAAATAAAGCGTTTGCATTATTAAGGCCAAAGCAATTAAAATCAAAAAGGCACCATACCAACATCCAACGGTCTACGGCACCTATCAATCTGGCTTAAACTGTGAATTGCAGTATTCAATGTTTTGCCATTCCATTCGCTACCATACCTCCTTGTCCCTTTTTGGTTACTTCTCTAGGTATAATTTCTATTGATTTGGCACGCCAGGTGCGGCAACTTGAAGCAGTGCCGGGAAATTGGGAGTACCGAGGCCGGTGACCGGGTCCCAGCCCTTTGTCGCATTCCACGAAGCAGGGCTGTCAAAGTATGTCGTGTTGGTACAGCCGATGCCAGCTCCGCCGGTGATGTCATTCCAAGCTGCCGTGTTGTTGTACAACCATGGGTTGAGGAAGCCCAGCGGCGAGAGGCCCTTGCTGCGACGAGCTGCGTTCAGAAGAGCCACCACGCCAGCAACAACAGGTGCCGATGCGCTGGTGCCCGCAAGCTGTGCGGAACGGCCCTTGTCGAAAATCAAAAAGTTGTTGCCCTGTGCCGCAACATCTGGGAAACCGCGGTTGGAAGCATTGAAAAATGGGGCGTATGTGTCGCCAATGGACTGGAGGTACGTCGAGACAGCAGTATCCTGGTAAGGTGGGCGGGGGTGGAGAGAACTGAAGCCACCGGAGCTGAACGACACGGCCAGCTCGGGGCCAGTTTGGTGGGTGGCTCCAACGGCGGTGACATAGGGACAACCAGCCGGGAAGCTCGGCTGAAAATAGGGCTTGTTGTCTGATACGCGCACGCAGGCATCGCCAGGGCCTGAATCGCCGGAGCTGAAGAGAACACTGACACCGCGAGCTCCAAGCTGCATGAACAAGTTGCAAACCTTGTAGGCGTACTCGGGGGGGACTGACTGCTCCTCTTCGCCATACGATGTCGAGAGGGTCTGTGGGAGCGATGAATCGTTCAGTGCCAGCATGTACGTCAGGAACTCCAGGTAGGGCTCGTTGCTCCCAGGCTGTGTCGGCTCGTCAGGTGTAGGGACAAGGGGGCTGTAGTACTTGTCAGAAGATGGTGCTGAAACGCTTCAAATAAAACTGAATTGTGATTTACTTACCCTAAGCCGCCGGTGCTGTATTCGATAATGGGAATGGGATGGCTGATACCAATGATGTTCTGGACGTCAAGGTTGGCCTCGCCACTATCAAATGCAGAGCTTTGGTCGTTCTTGCCGTCGTTGATGAGAGCCACAGAGAAGTTTTGGCCTTTGGCGGCGGGAACGTAGTACTTTGTGAACAGTGCCAGGTCACTGTAGCGGGCGTACTCGTTGAGGTAGGATGCAAAGCCGATGAGGTTCTGGGCTGGATCGGTAACAGTATAGTTGATGTTGTACAGGGTCTTGAGGCATTGGGGAGTGACACCATTGCCGCACGACGCGACATCGTTCTGCTGGGCCGCGACAGCCAGAGCGGACTTGGCGCTGCTGTCCTCATTGTCTTCAAGATACTGCATACTGAAGACGGTCGATTTGTGTGTGCTAAATTTGCCAAAGCGGGTCGTCGGCTGGACCATGTCGAGATGGTTGGTCAGGGCATCTGGGACACTGTATGCCAGGGTACGGAGGACAGGTGTGTTACTGTCTTCATATTGATACCAGTCAAAGCGGGTGTCGAGCAGTGCGTCGGCACGGTCGACTGTCGTCGTGAACGACACCCAGTCGTTGTTGACAGAAGGCTCGATGCCGTTGTCACGGAGCCAAATCGAAACATTGTCGACAGCGGCGTCTGAAGGGGCTGTGTAAGACCTGACCTCATCGCGTGTCAAGTGCATGCCATAGTTTGGGTGGCCAGGCGTAGACACCTCGAGAACAACTCTCTCGAGGTCGTCGGCACTGCGCTGGCGCAGCGCGATCTTGAGCGAGATGGCATCTGACGGACTCGCATTGCGGACGAGGCTCCAGCCTTGCGGAACGTTGGGCAGGCTGTGGAACACCTTTGCACTGGCCACAGAGGCAAGGAAAAGGAATGGCGCCAACATCGTGACGGCTGAGACAGTGCTAAGGTAAAAGAGCGTGTGGGGAGGGGGACCAAGACAGGCGCCGGGTATGATGTCACAAAGCCGGCAATGGGGACAGGATGTGTAGGCAAGCAAGAGAACGCGTCAATGGACAGGTTCAAGGGAGAGCGAGACAAAAGAGCGACATCGGTAGGGCGCAAGAAGTTTGGTCGAAAGGAGGGAGACGAACGGGGGTAATAAATAAAAAGCCACCAGGTGCGACAGAGTGCAATAACCGCCGATATGTGCGAGAAGAAGGAAGCTGGTCAGGAAAGGAAGGAGGGATAATGTATTTAGTTTCCTTGGCCTGCTCCTTCCTGAAGGCCGCCCATGTGCTGCGTCTACCACTGGGACCTTCCTTTTTTCTTTGGAAGCTGGCATGGGCCAAGAGACCTTCTCCGCAATTATTTGTTGATCGACCTTTTCTTCTGCTCTTGGCCCCCGAACAAGGAAAGAACGGACAGACTACACTACAATGGGGCGATCTTGATCGATTGTGCGAATGCGACTGGTGTCAAGTAAAGGACCATAAAGAACCGCAAACACTGTATCTGGCCAACACGGCTCCTCCACAGAGTAACGATTGGGAGCAGAGTGTGCTTTTACAGCGCGGTAGTATATGGTAGGTTGATCATGTGAACTGGGTCCAAGTAGATTGGTCAATTTGGACCTCGCTGTTTCCAATGCGGACAATAATTTACACAGCACGGCAGGTACAATCCGGTGTTGATTGCGAAATGTGGGCGAGGGATTACCCAATTGGGAAGCATCGGAGGCGGGGGAGGGCACGGTGGTACGCCCAATTGCAGGCACGGAAGGGACGACCGAGCACCACACTTAGACTTGGCTCTTAAGAGCAAGACACGGTAGGAAGAAAGCGCGTGGGAGCGGAAAGGATGATTAAGGAATATGAAGCAGAAGAACCAAATCGTAACAAGGGGTAATCAACAAACAAATCCAGGGCACAAGTACGCCAGGGCGGGTTTGGTCCACTAAAACAGATCCAGCTAGTCTCCAGATCTCTCGACTCGATCTTAGACCAAGTAATTAAGTCGTATCTACCGGCTGTTGGCCACGGAGTAGTGGGTAGCAGTGCTCCATCGCGGACAGGGATCCGCTTGTAACACATACTTCGTATTGTTAGTCGACCAAACATCTGCATGGGCACGACCGAGGCACAAAGTGTCTGTGTGGTAGTAATCCTCCGCAGAAGCAGACGGGAAAGGCTGGGCGATCTATCTACGCCATACCGCCGTGTCGATGCATAATAATTCGATTGTCAGTCGCTGGATCCTTCCTCATTGGGGTCGGTGCTGTTCATCGTTCTGCAGCTTCTGTTCCTGGCAGGTGCACAGAGATGTGCTTGCCTAACCTGGCCAAGCGGGATTGGCGTGCGTCAACATTGATATGCCGTTGTGAACACAGGCTGAACTGATCAGCCATGCGCCCCTGCTTACTGCATCCTTGGCCAGGCCTGGCCAGGGCAGTCGTGGTGAAATGGCGCGACGAAGTAATGAGGGATAATATGTCGTCTTACGTGCTATGTAAAATTGACGGTTTTGAATAAATACACGTAAGAAAAGCAACTGTGGAATAATATCTAGAAAATGGCAAGCCTCGTGTTAGTGATGAAAGTGATATGCCAACTCCTTTCAGGAGTCTCGTGCGCTCCTGAGGCTCCGTAGCGCAGTGGCCCCACGTTTAGTGCTTGATGGCATATTAGAGGTGTTCAACAAATCAAAGGCTCAGTGGATTAAGGCCGCGATCTCAAATAAATTAAGCAAAAGACGGAACAAGTCGACGCCGCCATGGACAAAAGGAAAACAGAAAGATAAAGAAATGTGCAGTGTTTCTTCTCGCCACCATCGCGTGCTTGTCTTCGCGTTTGTCCTTTCCAGCGTGTTGATGTTGCGACGGGACCGCAACAAGAGGTGCTTTGTTTTGCGATACCACGCCACTCTTCTAAGGACGTTCCTTGCGGGGTTGTCGGAAGGACCGCGCGGTCTGGTACGGATCTCGCAATCCTAACTGTGTTAGCTCAAACGTCCAAGGTCAGCATCAGAGAGACAGCTCTCTCCTAGACGAAAAAAATACTATCCCTGGATGTAAACTGGCTCCGTCGTTCCAAGTCGCCGCCCGTGAGGGCGTCACGTCTCTGCTTTCCTAGGCCCTTATGGTGAATACTCAGCCTGTATTGGGCGGTACCGTCTTGCGCCGCATGACGCGGCTCAAGCTGCCGACCAAAATCCTCGCCTTGGGGTCGAGATGTACGGAGATATCAAAATCAATAGGATAATTAAATACGTCCGGAATTTCTCAAAGTAAATCGCTAGCTGCCTCTGTTCTCTTGCCCATTTAGCCACCATATCGCAACGTCTCGCGCCTTGCTGGGCCAAAAAAAAAAAAAAAAAAAACAAACAAAAACAGGAATGCCTTTAACCAAACCATTCATTTGTTCCCTTTCTCTTTTTTGTATTTATGTCATTCCTACTCCACTAGTCGTGCTTCTCTTGCAATTCTTTATCTTGCCCGTGGATTCTCAGCGTGGTTTAGAAGCCTCAATATATGTGCCAATGGCTTGTTGCTCCCTCCTAGCTACAATCCGTGCTCGCTGATCGCAGCTTCCCACTATTCTCTCGCATCCAACATTGGTAAAGGCTATCCTCCAACTCAGCCCCAACGTCTGCACCGGGCGTCAATAGCCAACGTGCACGAACGGGTCGTCGCGGTATCTACCGCACAAATCACCGTGGGAGCGATGAGACGGCGGTGGGTGTCATTGCGGGAGCCTCCGAGGCTTTGCAGCAGCGACTGGATATTCTTCAATTGCCGCTGAGAAATCCGGAGGAGGCGTCAGTCAACACGTTGGCACGGCGTGGTGACGAATACTGAAATCAGGCTATCAGAGAGATGGTGCAGGAATTTGGAATTTGGAATCGAAGAAAAGCATAGCACAGAGTACACAGGCACACAGAACTGGCCTAGTATATTGGGCATAATAGATTTCAGAGTCGCAAACTATGGAGAGATAAAAAAAGAAAGTGATAAACGACGCAAAGGGCGCAAATCGCACACGTCAAAGCTATCCCATTTAACGTCCCAGTCTCATATCTGGCCTCGCACTTAGACACTCGCATCTAGGCTCTCTTCGACTTGGTGGCGCCGCGGTTGGCGTTGGGCTGGACCGAGCTGGTCGTCTTTTGGCCAGAGCTCTGGATCTTGTTCTTCTGCTGCGGGTTCGACACGAAGTACAAGTAGACAGCAGCAAGGATGGCGAGAATAACAAAATTGCCAGCCACAAATTTGCCGATACCGCCAACAAGCGCAACAGTATGGCGAACCGTGTCGGCGGCAAACGTCAAGCCGGACTCGAAGAAGTGGGTGACGGCCAAGAAGGTTGCCGCGAGAGCCTCGTAGACGGACCGGATGAGGTCGGCGACGGCGTTGGAGAAGGTGGCCATTGTGTCCGGGGTGATGTAATACCGACTAGTAATTGTTTAAATTTGGGTTTGAAAGGTAATGTTACTCTTATTATTTTTTTTTAAAAAAAAGAGGTAATAATAATGACAACAGATGAGTATTGATTTACTGATCGCAAAATGTTAAGTTTTGATAAATTACGAGGAGCGTCCACCTCCTCTCCCATCTTTGTATAAAATTTACACGCTTCCTACTATCAGTCACCCCTCACATTGTCTTCCCTTCCCAGAATAACGAAGCTGCGTCGCCTTATGATTGCGCGCCGCCCTTGTTTTGCAGCTTTCTGACGTCACCACCCACTAGATTGCCCCCCACGACCTGCCACAACCAACAACCCCAAAGAAAGATAGCCGCCAAAACAGCCTCCTAGACGATACAACCGAGACGACGTATGATGAGACTTCTTGTGGATGTACGTCCTCATGATGCCAATAGTAGACTGCCCTAGAATGTCACGAGGCGACCTGCCTGGTATGGACTGATATTACTAAGCAGATACTTCACGTTCTTCATCACGTGCACTATTTTCCTACCTCTCCCAGGAACGAACCGGGAGTGACCCACCCTATTTCCATCTTAGCATATCGACTTTGCGACTCCGGTTGGTGCTCGGCGAATTTGGGATCCGGACCACGCGGGCCAACACCATCGGTAATCACCTTCACCTGAAAGAAGTTTACTTCTTTCAGCTGACACATGAATCAGCAGTCATGTCCAGTGAAGAATCGACAAAGACCCCTGCCCAAGGCGCGGTATCCGAGGCCCGCAAAGACGCTGTCTGGACGCCACAGGTCCGGCGCAAGTTTGAGACGTACGCCCGCCCCGCGTTGTCCCGAACCAAATGTTACAAAATACAAGCTGACATTGTTTTTCTTCAGAAAAAGCAAGAGCGAGTACCTTGACCCGTGCCAAGAGGCAGCAGCGCGGAGCATCCGGTGCCTGCATCGCAACGGCGGCGACAAAGCGCTGTGCCAGGACTACTTTCAGTGAGTTGACCTGCAGGATGTTCTCTGGGAACTTACTGTATCATTGCATACTGACTCAAATAAGGGCATACCGTGACTGCAAAAAGCAATGGGTAAGTGTGTGATGTATTGTGATGGGTGAATGGATGAATATGCTGATTGGGAAGCCATATGAGAGCAGCACTCTGTATATTCTTACAATCTCTCTCTCTCTCTCGCTCCCCGCTCTATTATTTTCTTATAATTGCGTACCGTGGAATAATATACTAATACAAAGCAGCTAGAGAAGCGGCAGGAGGACAAGAGAAGGAAGAAGCAAGAAGCTGGGGGCGGTTGGTTTAGCTGAGTGGGCTGAGGCAAAGATGGACAAGAGACCTGGGTTTATGTCTATACGATGATTGACACATGTACCATGTGAATGGATATATTAAGAACAATTTTACTGACTAAATGGGAAAACCTCCGCACTCCACAGAAGTAATTAAAAAGTGTCGATGGCGAAGGTATTTAGAAACGAAGAGCAAAGATATGTCTAACTTGGAATCGCTTTGAACACTCTCTTTTAAAACGAAATATATACGAAGAACTGAACAATACTTATCAACTGAGATGAAAACGGCTAATTTTAAACATGCACGATATATATGTGAATTTTGTTGCCCGACAAACGCTTACGATTCTGAGATGACGGTACGGTGTCATTTGCACACTGTATTATAAATTCGCACGGTGGACCCCGGCGGGGTGCACTCTAATTACCGTCTAGCGTTGACCACAGCAATCCTGGCGCGAAAAGCATGCACAGAATACTTCGAAAAGGGTCAACAGCTTAACAACAGCTCCAGCGACCACTTACCCACGATCAGCTGCGACCGGTAGCTCGGCCCATCTGCATGGCATAGACCTGTTCGACTTTTTCGCCGCCCAATTGCCCCCCGCCGGTGCTTTCTCCTAGACCACATCTCACATGGAACAACACACCCGCCAGCGGCCACGGCTGAAGAATGGCGTCGATATGCAGCTGCAGGCGGCGTTTGCTGAGCAGAACTGGACGACGGTGATCCGGCTCGCCGACAAGCGCCACAAGGCCAGCAAGGACCCGTACTACGAAGTGGTCAAGGTGTGCGCAGAGACCCAGGTCGACGGCGTGGTGGACAAGGCCGCAGCAGCCGTGCTGGTGGACAACTGGGTGCGCAGCGGCGCGGTGCCCAAGGATCTGGAGTCCATTGAGTTGCTAGAGTGGGCATGCGACAGCGACGGGGACATGAGCGACTATAGCACCACGTTTGGTGTTCTGCACGCTCGTTGGGTAAAGGCAAATCCGCGCAACGTGGCGGCAGCAACGGCGAGTCTGCGGGCGTGCCTGCAGGCATGGGACTTGGCGAACGCACAACAGATTGCCACGATCCTCGACAAGTCGTCCCACACACACGACCGTCGGTATATGTTTTGGGGCATCCTGTTGACACATTTGCTCGCGGGCGATGCGGCACAGGCCGAGTCGAAGCGCAAGATCTACGGCATGCTAGCACAGAAACAGCTGGAAAAGGCGGCCGAGCCAGCCGAGGCAGCGGCGTCCACAGCCGAAATCACCGACAACAAGAACAAGGTCGGCGAGGCAGATCGCAGCTTGCATACCGAGGAGGAATTCTTGTTATACCTGCGGGTGGTGGCGGCGCACGGCACGGCCGACAACTACACGCAGAGGGCACTACATAAAACGGCAGGTGCCGCGGCACAACTTTTAGCAGCCGGGCGCAAGCAGCTTTTCGACGAGGTGCTGGAGCAACTGGAGACACTCAAGCGCTGGGACTCTGTGTTTGACCTCTGCCGTCAGGCCCTCTCTATGTCGACGGGCAAGAACAACGACCAGCCCTCGACCGTGGCCTGCGATGTGCGCGTCTGGAACAGCTTCATTGCTGCGGCGCAAAAGAGCGACAATCCTGAGGCCGCCTTTGACACTGTGCAATCCCTACTTGCACGCTTCATCACAGCGAAGTCCCCAAAACTGCCCCAGATGTACACCAAGAACGTCGGCCTCGCCCTGTTGCAAACGACTTTTGGCCTTCCACCAGCATTGTTGCCAGAGCCGGCCACCGGACAGTCGTCGCTGCAGGTTGAGCAGTTGTTGACATTTATCGAGGCCAACCTAGACAAGGTGTCCCTCTTTGACGATATACGGCTCTTTACTGAGCGTCTTTCGTTTGCACAGGCACAAGACCTCATCAACCGCCTCACGGATACGACACCCTCCACGACCCTCCGCAAGGTCCTTGTCTTCAAGCTGCGCTACCTTCTCGCAACATGCCCCGAGACTCGCTGTCCGCGCTCTGTTCTCTATAACCAGACAGAGGCCGACGCCGACGCCGCCCTCCTGCGCGGTGACGGTGGTCTGCGCTTGTTTGAGCTTGCGTGCAAGGTCTGTCGCAATGCGGCGCCTGCTTCGTATGGGTGCACGCACTGTTTGCATGAACTGGCCATAGGAAGTCTGCAGCTTCACCGCACACTGTCCGACGACGCCGACTTTATCGCAGCCGTGCCCAAAATGGACAAGGACCCTCGCATCGATCTTGCCCTCGTGGCTGGCAGCAGTCTTCTTCGCCTAGCAGGCGACGTTGGCGCCGACAAGGGCGTTGACACCAGTAGCCTCCTCCAGGCCGCCCTTGTTCTCGACGCCCAGCAGCGCCAGACTCCCGACGATATCCCGCTCCGCCTGCTCCTCATCCGTGTCTTTCTCCGTCTCGGCTGTGGAAGCCATGCGCATCAGCTCTGGCAGCCACTTGGCGTCAAGCGGAGTATCCTGGATGCCCTTGGTCCTCTCTTTTACGACCGTCTGTCAACGGTGGCGCCCGGCCTGTTTACCGGAAGCAGCACGCCTAAGAAGCCGCTGTTGATGGATCCACTCAGGCAGTACTTTTCCACTGTCCTGCGCCACCCGTCGGCTGTCCGCATCTGGGACGCCTTCGCCGCAGGCAGCTACAGCAGCATTCTCGACATGGCCGCTTACCATGGACAGCTGCAGCACAGCTGCACTCGGGTCATGACGGTTGTCGAGGAGCGACGCGCGGCACGCGCGCTCGGCGGTCGCCTTGATGATGGCCTCCTTGAAGACCTTGCCAGTGACCTTGCCCGCGACGACACACCCCTGCACAATTCCACCGACCATGGCGCTCTCCCTAACCTCGAGAGCTCGTTTGCGGCGCCGCTTGCTGAGAAGGTGTCCCTTGGCCCGGGTCTTTCCGATGTGCGCATGCAGCTGTCGCTGCTGGCCGAGCGGTACCTGGAGGTGATCTCCTTCAAGCCGGCCAAGGAGTACAAGCCGGCCAAGGCCGCTGAGGCTGCCGCCCGTGACAAGGCATACTTGCTCGAGTCGCTCGCACGCATCCAGTTTTCTCTGGACGACCTGCTGCATGCCTCTGCCCAGCCGGCTGCACATCTCACCGCAAGCGAGTGGTCCTACTACACGGCTGTGTCAGTGCTCGTGTCGTTTGCGGCTTTCAGCCTCGGCAACACGACCGGAGATGCCACCGCAACGGCGCCGCCCATCTTCTCGTTGCTGACCCAGTCGCTGATGACGTCCGTGGACCTTCTGCGCAAGTCGGCTCTGCCGCCTTCTTCGTCCTCTCCTACCACGTCCGCGCTCCTTCGCACCTTTACCGATATCCACAGTCTTGGCATGTTGCGCGAGACTGCTGTTGCCGTGAAGTACACCGGTGCCTTCCTCGGCGCCTTCCACGACAAGGAGAACGCTCGTGACCGAACCGGCAAGTCTGGCCTCGGCAAGGAGGCACTCGCTGGCGCTGCTGCTTTTAAGACGCTTTCGGCGGGCCTGCTCGCCGACATTAAGACGCACGTCAAGGCCTGCAAGGACACGCTGGGTGCGCCCGGGTGGCTGGACCGGCTGAGCGAGACAGTGAGCAAGCCTGGCGAAGGTGACGGACAGAACGAGCTAGCAAAGGCCGTTGTGGTCGCCGTTGGTGGGTCGGCTGCGGTTGAGGACTGGGCCGGCCACCTGCTAGACGGCTGGCGAGAGACCATCCGTGGCTGGGGACACGTTCAGTTAGACTAGATGCCACGAACTGTGAACGAATAATAGGACAACAAAAATTGAAATAATAAATGTCGATTCGTCAATAAAAATCTGGCAAAGTCATGGGTATATCCAAAATCATCAAACCATCTCGTGTCCTCTTTTAAGCTCAAGAGACCGCCACGGTCACAATAAAAAGCAGTTGCCAAAAAAATCCCAAAATCCAAATACGTCAATGCAACCTCCAACCTAATTCGCATAGCTGTGGCTCCGTCGCCGGTTCGCCTTTCGTGCCAAAAGCTGTACCCGCTCCTCGCGCAGCGTCACCCACAGCCAGAACCACGACACTGTCTCGATAAACATGAATGTGAAGAACACGCGGTTCTTGAGACCGTCGCCCACGGACCCCGGTCGGCCCTCATACTCGTAGAGCAGGTGCCGTGCCTTGCGCGTGCTGCTGCCGCCGTACAGCGGCGAGGACGCGCTGAAGAAGAACGAGTAGAACAGCGTGACCATGGAGATGAGCACACGCAACGGCGCCTGCATGCCCCAGTAGTGCACGAGGCACACTTCCTCGGGCATGCTGAGCGTGATCAGGTCCGAAAAGCCCCAGCCGGCGAGAATGACGGCCAAAAACGCGAGCGCCGGTGTTGGCACGTCAAAGGCCCGCGAGTAGGGCATGCCCATGGCCTCGCCCAGGACGTACACGAGCGCCTGGTCAGCGACCGAGGCTGGGTTGGTCAAGAAGAAAAAGCCGAGTGTGATGTGGAAGAGAGACAGCGACGTGACGATGGTGCGCGCAGAGATGAGCGCCATGATGGGCAGTGTGTAGTGTGCTGCGTCTGTCGTTCTAGTGTACCAGACGTAGTAGGTCGTCGGATTTGTTGAGGAGCCAAGCCGTATCGCAGTTGGATGTTGGTAGCGTTGTATTGAACGTCAAGAATGACCTTGCTGGGGCGGTCGCGAGGTGGTATCGAGATGGTTGTCGAAGACGACGTGGGAGGAAATGAAGTTCACGAAGTGCTCGTGAATGGCAAAAGTCGGGATTCGTAGCTCTTTGGCGCAAACCGTCACACGGCCGTGAGACGGGAAGGAACGAACAATACGGGAACCCAAGGGAGACAGACGTATGAAGGGGGCGCGCGGGACGGGAAGCTGCGACGGTCGTGCTTTCCTTATTAGCGGATTTACCGTTGTGAGCTGGAAGAAGCTGTGTGTCGTGTGCGTTTCCCGTGCAGGAAGGGGCGAAGGGAATAGATAGACAAAGAGGGAAACGGTAACGTGTCCACCAGCTGAGGTGCAAACGCCACAAACTAGGACAGAATATGCTGGATGTTGTGCAGGGAGCGTCTGTCCATTTAATCGGAACGCGACACGCGAGATACGAAACGCAAATACACATTTTGACCAGAAACACCATTTCGTTCGCTCCGCGGGGAAGAATGCAGGGGTCTCGACAGGAATGGCTAACCAATGTTGCACACGTCACAGGGCAAGAGCAGCCGACCAGGGTTGCTCTTTCCGAAACACTGCAAAGGTATGCACAACCAACACACATTAACGGAGAACGTCGAATGTCCCGATAAATCTACTGGTTCGACTCTCGTGCCGTATACGGAGCCACGCACTCTGCAGGCAAGTGTTGTTGCATTGAAGCTATGTAATATTTTCGAAGCTTTTTGGGACTCGACCTCTGTCGGGCCTGTCTGAAACAATTATTGACTTAGTGCCTACCGAAGCTACACGAGGCTACCAAGCCACTCCAAGGGCAGGAACGAGCCTGGCCAGGTCTAGTTTAGCGGGGCTCACGTTCAAGTGGGAGAAGGCACGTTGAGTTCCCTCCCATTGTCAGCATCAAGCTCAAATCTTCAGCGTCCAACATTGTATTCAACACGTTCAAGCCATCGACATCCCTTGCCAACCATTCCTCAATGGACCCCTCACTGGACAATGCCCGCCATCTGCGCTACTGGCAGCGCTGCCTGCGCACATTGTTACCATACCAGTACACAGCCAACGACAGCACACGCATGACGCTGGGCTGCTTTTCAGTAGCAGCCGCGGATGTTCTGGCTGCAGGACCGACACCGATCTCGATCATCCCTCCCGCTGACCGGAAGGCATTCCGGTCATGGGTGCTTGCCTGCCAGCACCCTGGTGGCGGTTTCGCCGGCTCACCAACACATGTGTTTCCACGCGCAGTGTACGGCGGGTTTGACTTTGCGGCAGGCGGGCCGACGATCGGGGCACAGGGCGAGGCAAACATTGCGGCGACCCTGTTTGCATTACAGCTGCTAGCACTGTTGGCCAGCGAGCCAGAGTCCGGAGCAGACGGCGAGCAAACCGAGGGCAAGAAAGAGGGAGCTTTCCTTGGCGTGAATCGAAACACAACCCTGCGATGGCTTCGGCGGTTACAGCGGGAAAACGGCAGCTTCGGGGAGTATGTGACAGAGGTAGTGGACCCACGAGCTGCAGGCGGCCGACGGACGGTGATCGGGGGCGGTGCGGACATGCGGTACTGCTACATCGCGGCGATGATCCGGTGGATGTTGGGTGGTGGAAGAGCCCACGACGACGTGGAGGATATCGACGTTGATGCGCTGGTGCTCTACATACGGCGTGGACAGACGTACGATGGTGGTTTCTCGGAAAGCTCGACACATGAGAGCCATGGTATGCTTCTGCTTTGTCACCTGCTTTTGCTCCTTACGGGTCGCATGCTAACAATCTAGCTGGATATGCGTTCTGCTCTATTGCGGCCCTCGAGCTTTTGGGACGTGCCCCAGAAGACGGCTTGGTCACTACACCTGCAAAAAACGACCTGTTTGCCCGTGGCATTGCCGATATACCCGCACTACTTCGGTGGCTCGGTTCCCGCAGCTTTTTGTACAAGACGAACAGCGACGATGACGGCGGTGATGAAGAGGAAGAGGAAGAATGGCACGAAAGCATTGTCACCAACGTCACGCCGGATACCCTGCTGCAGTCGGCGTGCCACCCGCTGCTTGGCTTTAACGGCCGGTGCAACAAGCACGCCGACTCATGCTATACATGGTGGACGGTCGGCTCGCTGGTCATCTTGCAGCAGAATGGTCATGGCCTGGGCGAGGCTGCCGGAACTGCTGCAGCCAACTGGGATGCAAGCCGTCGGTTCCTCCTCGAGGAGATGCAGCACGCCATCGGCGGCTTCTCAAAGGCACCCGGCGGCCCACCGGACGTGTATCACTCGTACCTGTCGCTAGCAGTGCTGGCGACAAAAGGCGAGCCCACCCTCAAGGCGTTCGACCCGGCAATGTCTGTCAGCGTGGACACGGTGCGCACGATCGAGGCCGCTCGGCGTGGACTTCTGCGTGGGTTGGGTGATGGCGGTGCAAAGCGGCGGACCGATCTACTATCCCTTGGCAAAGCTTGCTGGGAAGCAACTAGCACAGTTACATCAACAGCGACGGCTGCTTAAAACAGCGTCCACGAAGTATCAGACAATCAAGTTATTTTCCTTTTGGTTCTGTTTTGGACATATCTTAGCCAACTTCATGAGACACTGCTGAATCCAGATTCATACCCCATAGCAAACTGCTCCCACGGCAGACCTCGTGGTTCACCCAGCCAAGCCGGGCCGTCAGACTTGGCCACGCGGCTCCAGCCCCGGATAAGCGCCCGCCAGTAGCAAGCCTCTGCCGCCGGACTGAAATACCCGCCACCGACAAAGAGAGCTCGCTGCCGCTGCGCAATGCCCTGTGCGACGTCCGGGTGCCGCTCCAGCCAAGCCACTGTTGCCTGCAAGTCGGACCAATCAGGCGCCACAAAGACGACGTTTGCCTCGGCAGCCGTGTAGTGGACAGGCCATGCGGACTGCACGCCGTCTGACGCGACCCAAGATGGAGCGCCCGTCTTGTCGTGAAGCAGGTCCGAGGAGAAGAGCGGCCGGACCAAGTGCGTCGTATGCTGCAGCCAGGCCATAGGTGGCGTCAAGAGGACGCTCTCACATAGCTGCAAGAACTGCAACCGCCCGCTGTACGTGATGCCCTCGGTGTGCAACGTGTACTTGTAGCGGCAGAAGTCTTCGATCCGCAGAGCGTTGGTGGACACAGGGGTGGTGGTCTTGCTGTTACCTTTGTCGCCCCCACCCTTGTCGGCCCAGGCCAGCTCCTCGACGTCCGCCCACGATGCTTTGCCTGCGACCTTGAGCAGGTTCGTCCGCATTTGTGGGTGTTGCGCGCTGTTGTATCGCTTTGTTCCGCGCCATACCGGTCGAGGGTCTTTCCTGTGAAAGGGCAGCTGCCGTTCGAGTGACTCCACTGCTGCCGTCGCCTGCGCAAACGAGCCCACAAACGACAGTGCCGGCCAGCCCCAAAAAGAAAAGTGCGGCATGAGAAAGGCACGCGTGACGAGTGGGTTGCCTGGTGTCGAAGCGGCATACGCGGGGCGGCTGTAGGACATGGTGTCGTTGGCAGGCCCGTCGAGCACGTTGATGGCAAAGACGGCATCAGGGAGCGGTGGGTCGGTCTTGGGTGCAGTAAGAATGGCGCGGTGAAGCTGATGGAGGGCAGCCATACGCGCATCCAAGAACCCACGATCCAGCGTGCCTTTGCCTTCGTGGTGAACAATGTACATACGCCCGTTCTGCAGGCGTACCTGCAGCGGCCCAGAGTCTGCGTCTGCTGGCTTAGGAGCGATGCGGAATGGGCCAAGAGCGACCATGTCGTCAATGTCTTTGGTCAGTCCTGGGAAGATCGTGTGGCATTGCTTCTCGTCAAGATGGAGGTCGTCAAAGAGAGGACGATTGGGTACTCCGCCCTGGACGGTAGCGGCGTGGAGGCGAGCATCGTCAATCGTAACCTTTCCGTAGAGGTGATAGAAGAGCAGCAGTAGGACGCCGGCAGCGGCGATAATCATTAACTGTAGGCATTGTCGTTGGCGAAGCGTGGAAAGAGGATGCATTGTAACTTTCGAGATTAGATATGGTCAGGAGAGAGTTGTGAAAGGCATTCCCTGGCGATTGAGGCTCCGTGTCTCCTCTGTGCCGACAGCTCGGGTAAAGGCGAGACTTCGTCCAGCAGCTTGGAAGGCGGCAGCCTTTTAACCGTGAATGACGGCAAGGCAAGCATCAGGGCCATCGCGGGTATTGATGTCTTGAACTGCAGCATGGCATTTTCCTATTTGTCCTTGCGCCTTACCGTTTTACCTTCCGTCGTACGGTGCACATGCATAAGCAATAATACAAGAGAAATAGCGGCCGAAAATCAAAAAGGAGTCTATCAATGCACAGCCTTCTTAAGATCGCATACAAATACTACCATATCTTGGATATGCAACCTTGATGCCTAGCCCATTCGTTTTTGTTTTGTTTTCCACCGCCTCCAACTCATCACACCCAGTCCATCTTACATCCGCTCCCGCCGCCTGGGTGCCGCCCGGATGATGTCGTCCACACGTAGCAGCAGCTCGGCCGCCTCGCTTGCCGACGACACCACAGCCTTCTTCAGCTTGTAGCTCTCAATCACGCCGAGCTCGCGCATGTCCGTCACGCCACCGCCCGGCGTCATCAGGTCCAGGCCGTACGTCGCCATGCCGTCGTAGATGGTCTTGCGCAGGCGCGCCACCAGGTCGCCCGAGTCGAGACCGGCGTTGTCTGCCAGGATCGTCGGCAGCTGGCGCAGCGCAACCGCAAACGCACCCACAGCCATCTGCCGCTTGCCCTCGACGCGCGTCGCCGCGCTCTCGACGGCCTTGGCCATAAGCATCTCCGCGCAGCCGCCGCCCAGCGTTGTCCGCGGCTCCTTGACCGTCTGCGACAGCACCGCCAGCGCGTCGTGCAGGCTGCGCTCGGCCTCGTCCAGCAGCTGCTCGGTGGCACCGCGCAGGACAATCGTGCAGGCCTGGCCGGCACCGACACCACTGAACTTGATCAGCGTGTCCTCGCCAATAATGACCTCCTCAATCAGGTCGCAGCTGCCAAGCTTGACCAGCTCGGGGTGGTCAAAGGTCGAGGCGATCTCGCCGCCCGTGACCAGAGCGAGGCGCTCGATGCCGTCAAAGTCGGCGTGCTCGATGGACATGATGCCGGCGTCGGCAAACAGTTGCTCGGGCCAGTTGTAGATGAGCTGGCGGTTGATGAAGCAGTTGATGCCGTGTGCCTTGATCTTGTCCACCTTGGCCTTCATCTTGTCGCGCTCGGCCTTCTCGAGCTCCGCCAGCTTGCTCGTCGTCGTGACCTTGACGCGCGCGCCAAAAATCTTGACCTTGTCCGTGTCCATGGACGTGTTGGCGACCAGGATCTTGGCCTTCTCGAGACGCTTCGGCTGGTTGACGCCAATCTTCTTGTCCAGAATGAAGCCCTCGTCGAGGTACGACTCGCTGAGCTTCCCGCCCGTTTTCTTGATGATTTGGATGTGCGTCAGGTCGACGGTGCCGCCCAGGCGCAGGATGGCCTCGGTGGCGAGCTCGGCAAAGTGGTCGCGGTCCTGGGCGAGGACCTTGGAGGACAGCGTCGTGCGCGCAATGGCCACCAGGTCCTTGCGGAAGGCCTTGGGGTCCTTGCTGTGGTCGACGGCCGACGCCTGGAGCGCCGCCAGCGCCGCCTGGCTGGCTATTCTGTAGCCCTCGATGATGGTCTGCGGGTGGATCTTCTTGTCGACGAGCTTCTCGGCCTCGCGCAGCAGCTCGGCCGCCAGCACGGCCACGGACGTGGTGCCGTCGCCCACCTCGTCGTCCTGCACCTTGGAGATGTTGACCAGCACTTTGGCCGCGGCGTTGTCGAGCGCAATCGACTTTAATATTGTCGCGCCGTCGTTGGTCACAATAATGTCGCCCGTCGACGCCGACTGCAGGATCTTGTCCATGCCCTTGGGGCCCAGCGTGCTCTTGACCAGGTCGCCCACGGCAATGGCGCCCACAAACGCCGACAAACGGGCATTCTCGCCCTTTTCCTCGGTCGTTCCCTCCTCAAAGATCTGTGTCGGGCTGAAGGAAGCCTGGGGACGAGACACGGGTCAGTATTTGAGCTTGTGACCGAACATGGACCTTGTTTTTGTTCTCAGGAGAAAGTCTGCTTAGAAAGCCTTACCATGACGATAGCTCAAGTGTGTCGCTGCGGCAGGGAGGGACGGAACGCAAAACAGTTCGTCAATCGAGTATGGCGCCGTCAATGCAATGCGAGAATATCTTGGAGCGGTCCGTCCGCTGGGTGGGGAGCTGTGAGCTTGTGTTGTTGTGCTGCACAAATCTCGGTTGCCTTGGGATGGAGGTCGCGATGCTTTGGAGCTCGTGCTGCAGGTGCTGTGCAATTACGGTAGGCTGGCGTGAGGGCCGCCAATCTCTGCTGCTTCTACGGCCTGCTCTGGCGTTCTCTGGTCGCTCCTTCCCCTATTACGGGCACCCACTTCCTACCCACCTTTTGGGGGCAGTCCGTTTTTTTTTTTTTGCAGCCTTCGCCCCTGGCAGCCGCCAACAGCCCCTCCGGCGCCGGCACTTCAATTATCCGCAGGCTACGCACTTTCCTCCTCGCGTGCAGAGCAACTGGCCCAATGCCGGCCTAAAATTAGGTTTGTTCAGTTGGGCGGACAGTGGTGTCCAGGGGCCTTTGCTGTAATTTTGGCGGGGCTCAGAAAACCCAGACCCACTTTTGCACTTTTTGCACAGTGTTGGTGGGCTATGGGCGTGCAAAGCGCAAAAAAAATAGGAATCGACGCCCTCTCCCAAAGTCGCCAAATCTGGGACAGCAAGCATCACGAAAGCAGACGGCACTCGACGCACAACAGTCCTCGCAATACAACACATACACCGTACCTATCACGCACATCTTAACAAGGACATCACAAAATAGTCAATAGCCAATAGCTTACTCGTCATACGCTGCCGCCACCACCCAGCATGGCGCCCTCTTTCGACCACCTCCGCGAGGCGGATCTCGACGACGACGAGTACGACGAGGATGAGGTCGACATCTCCGACCTGCGCGCAAAGTACGAGGTGCAGCTGGAGCAGGGATTCGATACGTTTGTTGTGATTGACGGCCTGCCCGTGGTCACGGAGGAGCAGAAGCCGAAGCTGGTCAAGTTCCTGCTGAAGAAGCTCAACACGGTGGGACGTGCGCGTGAGGACAGCATCGAGATGCCCATGGAGGGCGAGGACGGAAAGTCTCTTGGGTGAGTAGTCTGGGGAATGGCAGCGTGCTTTCAGCGGCCGCTGTCTCGTCTACCTTGGCTTGGCGGTCATAGCCTTTGCCATAGCCTTTGCCATCGCTTTGTCTAACATGCGTCCCAGCTTTGCTTTCGTGGAGTATTCGTCTGCCGGCGAGGCCGCGGCCGCCGTCCGGCAACTCGACAACGTCGCGCTCGACAAGCGCCACACGCTGCGCGTCAACAAGCTGACCGACATTGAGCGGTACGGCCGCGAGGGCCGCATCCACGACGAGTACGAGCCACCACACATTGACGAGTTTGTGCCCCGCGACCACCTGCGCTCGTTCCTGGCCGATCCCAGCGGCCGCGGCCGCGACCAGTTCGTCCAGTACCGCGGCGACAACGTCGCCGTTGTCTGGAATAACGAGAAGGACAGCCAGGAGGTTATCGTCGACCGCCCCAACTGGACCGAGAGCTTCGTGCAGTGGTCGCCACTGGGCACCTACCTGACGTCGGTGCACATCCAGGGTGTGCAGCTGTGGGCAGGCCCCAAGTGGGACCGTGTCGGCCGGTTCCCCCATCCCTTTGTCAACCTCGTCGCTTTCTCGCCGCAGGAGAACTACCTCGTCACGTGGTCCAACCGCCCCATCTCCATCTCCGAGGAGGGCCACCCCGCGCTGTCCATCGACGACGACGGCAAGAACTATGTGATCTGGGACATTGCCTCGTCCAAGCCGCTGCGGTCGTTTGCCAACATCGACATCCCCATTGGCCCCGGCGCCGAGGGCCCCGACGGCGTCAAGGCGCCCCGGAAACAGCCATGGCCGGCCTTCAAGTGGTCGTCGGACGACAAGTACGTTGCGCGGTTAACACAGGGCCAGTCCATCTCCGTCTACGAGCTGCCCCGCATGAACCTGCTGGACAAGACGACGATCAAGATTGAGGGTGTCATGGGCTTTGACTGGGCACCGGCGCGGCCGCAGCGCGACGGCGTCAAGACGTATGAGCAGCTGTTCTGCTACTGGACGCCCGAGATTGGCAGCAACCCTGCCAAGGTCGGCCTCATGAGCATCCCGTCCAAGGAGATTGTGCGCACGCTGAACCTGTTCAGCGTGTCGGACGCGAAGCTGCACTGGCAGTCCGAGGGCGCGTATCTGTGCGTCAAGGTCGACCGCCACTCCAAGTCCAAGAAGTCGCAGGCCACGACGCTGGAGATTTTCCGCGTCAAGGAGAAGGGCGTGCCCGTCGAGGTGCTCGACACCATCAAGGACACGGTCATCAACTTTGCGTGGGAGCCCAAGGGCGACCGGTTCGTCATTATCACGACGACCGAGCCGGTGGGCCCGACGGCCGTGCCGCCCAAGACGTCCGTGGCGTTCTACTGCCCCGAGAAGGCCAAGGGCAACGCGGTCGGCAACTTCAAGCTGCTGCGCACGCTCGAGAAGAAGAACAGCAACGCCATCTACTGGTCGCCCAAGGGCCGCTTCGTCGTGGTCGCCACCGTGCACAACCAGCAGAGCTCGGAGCTCGAGTTCTTTGACGTCGACTACGAGGGCGAGAAGCCCGAGGCCGAGAAGGACATGACTGCCAACCTGCAGCTCATGAACACAGCCGACCACTACGGCGTGACGGACGTGGAGTGGGACCCCTCTGGCCGGTACGTGGCCACGTGGGCGTCGGCCTGGAAGCACTCGATGGAGAACGGCTACCACATGTACAACTTCAAGGGCGAGCTGCTGCGCGAGGAGCCCATTGACAAGTTCAAGCAGCTGCAGTGGCGCCCGCGCCCGCCGACGCTGCTGTCCAAGGAAGAGCAGAAGGCGATCCGCAAGAACCTGCGCGAATACTCGCGCGTCTTCGACCAGGAGGACGCCGAGCGGATAGCCGGCGCCGACCAGGAGGTCGTCGACCGCCGCCGCGAGCTGCTGGCCGAGTGGTATAGCTTCCGCGAGTCCATGGAGGAGGAGCTGGCCGAGGAGCGCGAGCTACAGAACATCTCCGCCAACGTTGTCGAGGAGATGCTCAAGGCCAAGACGGAGGCCCTGGGCGCCGTTGAGGATCAGGAGAAGGTGGTCGAGGAGATTGTCGAGGAGGTCCTCGAGGAGACGGAGGAAATTGTGCAGTAAAATGGGCCGCGGCCTCGTGCACGCCAAAAGTCTCAGAGTCTTTTGTCTCTTGCCAAGAGCCCCAAAAAATGGTGGGCGGAGTGGACGGTCTGGGATCATTCTTTTTTATCATTTTTTGTTCTTTGTTTATTTTTGTTTCATAGTCAGGTCAAATGTAAAAGGCATTAGAGAAGGGCGAGATATAATGCGGTTCTCTCAGCTGTTTTCCTTATTTTATTCTCTGAACGCGGTGTTTTTTAAAGTCGGTTCATTACGAAATAAAAAAAGGAGGAAACTTGTTTACTCCAATCCTGTTTGCTAGTATGCGACTATGGCCGTGTGGTCCCCCTTGGACACGCGAGAAATGAAACGGTCCTTGAGTGACAGTCTCATCTCGTCAAGACATGTTGCTGGAGTCGTGTTTGTTGCACTGTTACGGCTTGGTCACCCTTTCCCATCATAAACATGTCCCGTGGGTGGCCGCTTTCCCGATTCTCTGTACCTTAATCTGGCTATTCAGGAAAGAACAATACGCGCGCCAAGATAGAATATGGCTGATTGTACCTTTCTCTTAATGACGATTTAGGAAAGAACGCGTTCAGGCTAAAGAATCATTCGCCTCTCTCTTTCTCTTGGTACTTTCATATCTTTATTTTGTTCACAGCATCCCGAACTCGACAATACCCCAGGTCGCCCTTCTCTCCACCCTGAGCCTCCTCTCCTGCCCGGCAATAGACAGCAATTTCTGCCGTTTTCTGACTTTTGTTGACTTTTGTCTGGTCTAATCTTTTGCGTCGAGCTGGCCGATATCCTCACCACTTCGACCACAAAGATCGCAGCATCAACCTTTGAAGATTCAGCTGCCACAGCCGCAACAGCGATGAGCTTGTTCAGCAAGGGCCATCGGGTCCTCTTCGGCCTCTACATGCTTCTATGCACGGCCTCTGCAGCCTATTCCAACTTCACCACGACGTGCGAGGACCCCGTACTGCACACCAGCCGTCTGGGTCATCTCAGCCTGCTGTCGGCATCGTGCGTGACGACCACCGGGGCCTTCAACAGCACAAAAAGCACAAACAGCACAAACAACACGGACAGTACGGCCACACCGCTTTTCCACAACAGTACGCTCGACCTCAACCTCTGCCTGGGCATCGACGCCTCGACGGCGGTGCTTACGTGGTCAATCTATGGCAAATTCTCGCTCTACTGCTCGAGCTGCCATGTCGTCGGCCGGACGAGCCTGGGCTGCTCGTGTGCGACGTTGAGTGGCGTGAAGGCCAACTCTACGATTGATCTAGGTAAGCGAAGCGGAGCGAAGCGGAGCGAAACAAAGTGGCACGTGAATGTGATTTGGACATCACTAACACCCTACAGACTCTGGCATCTCCAACAGCAATGGGACGCTGTCTTGTCTAGGAGGCATCGGGATGGACAACTAACGCGTGTATGACGACGTGACCGCTACATTTCGTGTAATGACCTTTTTTCGTGTCCCATTTCTCGTTCCGTCTCTTTCGATGTCTGAGTTACATCTATACAACAAGACTGCCCCACGGGGGCAAACAGATGGAAGGAGTTAATACTCACAAACTCGGGTCTTTACAACTTTACATGATACTCTGTTTTAATACCCATATCCGTTGAAACCAACCTTGAACCTGACGTCTACGTACCTGGTGTGTGCCGTCATGCCGTTTGCTGCTTTTCCTTTTATTGTTCTTTTTTTTGTTCTTTTTTTTTTGCCTGTAGATATGATCACGTGGGCTTCACATCTCAACTCTTGCTGTGCGATCGCAGAGACTCGGTGAGGCTCTTTCCTGAAAAGGCAAGGATGCTAATCACATCCTCGACCGACCGTATGCACACCGCTTCACGGCGCCATGACAATACCGCTCTGTTGGGACTCTCGACCGTGCAGTCCGGTGAGGACTTCTCGGACCACTCTGCACTCCTCGCAAAGAACGCGTTTCGATGAGACAGCATGCTGTTGAGTGAATGCTCACGGTCAAGTGAACATTGGGCGAGATGTCTCGCAAAAGCAGGTAGGAAGCCTTTAGGGATTCTTCATCTTCAACTCTCCTTCTTCCTGCAACTTGAAAGAACAAAAGCCTGGTTCGGCTGACTTTGTCGAGAAGACTCTCTCACCCACTCCTCAACACCATCGAATGCTTCGGTGAAAGGTGTCTCCACCACGACAGACACGATGGGGTTGAAAAGCAGGAAACGGAACATCAGCTACATTTCAACTTCAGTCCCCAAAGCCGCAAATGTACCTACCGCGCTCTCCGAATCAGACTCCAAGACATTCAGCAGTGACACCAACTCGGACAAGCCGTGGAAGATGAAGAGCCCGAAGCAAGACAACAGACATATGTGTCATGCTGTGAAGGATCGACAAGCAGCACGACTGAGGCCAAATCGTACGACGGCGAGACGCAGTCTCGCTTTTGCCAATGCGCGGGCAGCGTCCGAAGTCGCCAAGTCGTTTGACGCGACCTGCGAAGCGAACGAGCTGATGCCGAACGAGTCAGCAACAGAAACGAATAAGAAGATGACGAAGAAGACGAAGAAGAGAATGAGATCGGAGAAGGCCGTATCGTGGTCGAAGACAGAGACGGAGATACCGACGGCACGCTAGGATGGTGTCGCGGCTACCGATACTTCTACATCGACCGGTGCTGATGACGCCAACGACAATACAACGAACAGTCTGACAAAGAACAGCAGCTCGGACACAGTCGAGGTTCCTGTGTCAGCCCGGGGTTCCACTACCGCCGACGACGCTTCGGTGTCAGCGTCGGCCAACGATACCGAGAACGAGCTGGACAAGCGTCTGCGCCTGGCGGCCCGCAACGCCAGCCGTCTGGAGCGCCAGGCCTACCTCAAGGAGCAGCAGAAGCAGAAGGGGAAAGATGAGGAGAAGGAGAAGGAGGCTCTGCTTCTTAAACAGCAAAAAGAGCATGAGCTGATGGCTTTTACGCCCAAGACGCCGCTCTGCCTGCCGCCGCGGTCGAGCCCATACTCGCCCGGCTCCAGATGTCGCCTGCCCTACCCGACCAAGAAGTACCGCGGCACGCCCGTCACGAAGAACACGAACGGAACGATGGAAAAGGTGGGCGCCACACAGCCAGCGGGAGGCCCGGCTGTGGAAAGCCCATTCGGCACCGGAGGTTGGGGACTGGGATACAGCAGCGATGTCGAGGACGGCGGTGACGACGTCGGCCACGCCGACAACGAACGCGTCACGTCTTTTGTGGCTCGACTGCAGGCGGCCAAGTGCTCTGTAGACGTGCCTGCCCGCGACAAGAACATCCCACCACCGCTGCTGTGTAAAGAGACGCCGTCCCGTGAAACTAGCAGCAGCAAAACAAGCACATCGCCCCAGAAGACACACGTGGACGAACCGTATGCTGTCAAGTCGCTGTCCACACCCGGCTGCTGGGAGGAGGATGCGACGTCAACGACAGGAACAGCGCTGCTGCCGTTGAAGGACCAAGACAGCTCTCTTCGGTCGGCCGCTATCAATGATAAGAGCCAGACGGACAAGAAGCGGAAAGGCCAATTTATCCACGTCTACCGCTACACGGTGATCCCGCCGGTGGTTGCCGGAGAAAGCAATGGAAGTGGTGCCGAGTGAAGAGTGTTGGGTGGTGGGTGGTGAGCTGCCATATACGTGTCTGACGGGTAGCTCTGTTGATGTCGTCGTGCGGTGATCTTTACTATTTGATGCCACTTATGACTTTAATTTTCTGTAACTTTCTGCAATTTGTTTTGCCATTTTCTGTAACGAATATCATCAAGATGATGGATAATAACGACGCGAGGACAAGGAAGATGACGGATGACATGCTGTCCACAGACGGTAGTCAAGGACAATAATTATGTATACAATGCTTTCTCTCTCAATGCCAAAAATAAAGTTGCGTTTCAGTATCCTGCAAATAAAAGGACAGGACAGCACAGCCGCCGGATGGATGGCTCTGCCGTCTGACAAAACAATTGACTCTTCGAACGGCCATCCCGCGCCCGGCAAGACGGTGGTCTGACAAATGGTGCTTATGTCCAAAAGGTAAATAAAAGAATAAATCCCGAGTCGCAGGACATGTCCTGTTTCTGTTCAAGGTCGCTCTGCCGCCTCGCATTCGCACTCGACGACGTAATCGAGACAGTCAATCATTCCCGTGCTGCTCACTGCGCTATCTCTACGTCGCACTCGGCCACGATTTCCCCGCCTTTGTTGATCGACTTTTAGGGGCGGCAGTGGGCATCCACTGCAACCGCACCACCACCAACTCCACCACAACCCATCACACACCAATTCCGCGCCGGACAGCCCGGAACACCGTCTCCTCACCCCCAGACACGACACATACAAACAAGGAGGATTGAACGGCAGACCCTCCCAGTCAGGAAGAATGCCACCCCAAGCAGAGGCGAAGGGCCAAATTGTCAGCAAGTCCTATTTGTACCTTTCGTTCCCCCTCGTTTTAATCCGGACCTTCTCTCGCTTGTAACCTTTGCCTTCATTTCTCTTTCGTCTCTCCTTTTCCCTCTCGGCAACCTCCATTTCGACTGTCTTCTGTCGTTCGACGACGCCTTCGTTACACGACCAGTCCCTCTCTCCTCTGTCGAAGCTACCAGAGATCGCGACCTACATGCACGCAAACAATGTCCTTCATTGGGAACGGCTTTTGAAGATTGCAAGAGTTGCGAGTAGACGTATCGCGAAACGAAAAAACGGAGCGCCCGGAGAAGAAAGAAACAGGTGCATAACTAGTCACAGGTCGTCCGTTCTCCCGAGTCCCGTCCTTCCTTGGCCCCCGACCAACGTTCGTTTTTCGCTCGACTCCGCCTCGACCTATCTGTCGCGGTTTATTATAGTTTATCACAAAAAGTCGAAAAGAATCAAAGAAAGAAAACTCCCCAAGCCGTGGACAAGACACAAAAGAAAGAAAAATTCAAAAATTTCAGATACCGTCTTTTATATAATATGGATCATACGGGTCGTCGAGATAAATCGAGGGAAAGGGACGACGTCCCTTTTAAATCAACGCGAGGCAGAAAAGACAAAAGACACAAGTGTGGAGAGCTCGTTGGCATGGAATCCGCATGACTCGAGCGAAACGAGCTGTTTCCCGCTGCGACCCCATACCCCATACCCCATCTCTCGCCCGCAAGGCCAGACAAGTGAGCTTTGCCTACGAAGGGGGCGCCATCTTGATGGGCTTGGTGCCCAGGCCGTTGTGGTTGCGGAAGAACAGGATGTTCTTGCCCTTCTCTGTGGCCTCGGCGCTCGGCTCGACCCACTGGCACATGCGCGCGCTCGTGTACATGGCCTTGAGGAAGCCCAGCGAGCCGCCCTCGACGTCGGCGCGGTAGTGCTGGCCCATGACGGGGCGGATGGCCTCGGACGCCTCGTCGGCGTGGTAGAAGGGGATGGTGCTGACATAGTGGTGCAGGACGTGCGTCTCGATGATGCCGTGCAGCAGGTGGCGGCCGACGAAGCCAAACTCGCGGTCGATGGTGGCCGCGGCGCCGCGCACAAAGTTCCACTCGGCCGGGGTGTAGTGCGGCAGCGAGGGGTCGGTGTGCTGCAGGTAGGTGATGGCGACGAGCCAGTGGTTGACCCACAGGTAGGGCAGGCCGTACCAGACGGCCAGGTTGGCCCAGCCGAACGTGTTGCCGAGCAGGACGAGCGCGGTGATGGCGAGGCCGAGACCAATGTCGCTCAGGACGACCAGGCCGGCGTCTTTGTTGTCGTACAGCGGGCTGCTGGGGTTGAAGTGGTTGACACCGGTGCCCCAGCCGTTCTTCTTGCCCTTGCCGCGGCCCTCGCGCTGGCCCTCGTGGTAGTTGTGGCCCGTGACGTTGGTCAGCAGGTAGTTGGGCCAGCCGACCAGCTGCTGCAGGAGCAGGGTGGTGAAGGTGTAGATGGGGGTCTCCTCGGTCAGCTCCGACAGCTCGTGCACGAGCTTGCCCAGGCGCGTGGCGTGCTCCTCGCGCGTGCGGGGCAAAAAGACCATGTCGCGCTCCATGTTGCCGGTGGCCTTGTGGTGCTTGCTGTGCGACATCTGCCAGCTGAAGTAGGGGACGAGCAGGGCCGAGTGCAGGACCCAGCCGACGGCGTTGTTGAAGGTCTTGGAGGGCGAGAAGGCACCGTGGCCGCACTCGTGGGCCAGGACCCAGAGGCCCGTGGCGAACAGACCCTGCATGATGCTGTACAGGAACCACAGGGCGCCGCGAGCGACGACGTTGGGGACGTACGCGGGGGTGTTGTAGGTGTGGAAGCCGTAAAAGGTGACGGCGAGGTAGACCATGTCGCGGAAGACATAGGCGAGGCCGCGGGCGCCGGACCGCTCGAAGCAGTGCTTGGGGATGGCGTCACGGATGTCCTTGATGGTGAAGTCGGGGACCTTGAACTCGTTGCCGTAGGTGTCGACGAGCTTGCCGTACTCGGCCTTGCTGTCGGTGGGCTTGGCGCTGATGTCGTCCATGGACGAGAGCGAGGAGAGGGAGGTCGACGAGGCCGAAGGGCGCGGCGAGTCGACGGGAGACTGTTGGGCCGTGGAAGGGACCGAGACGTCAAAGTCGGTGGCGCTCGAGGTCAAAGTGCGGCGGAGGGCGGCGTGCTTGGCGGTCGAGGCCGCCGATGAGGTAGCGGTGGCCATGATGGAGGTTGTGTGCGTAGGGAAAGGAGGAGAAAAGAGGAGAAAAAGAGAAAACAGGAGGGCAAAAAAGGAGACGAACCAAAGACGAATCTACAAAGACAAGATGGCGCTTCTTTACAACGTCCTTCTCGGCTGGCCTGTTCCACGCTAGGGTGGAAGACAAGGAACAGATGTGAGCAAGAAGTGAGAAAGGGAAGGGTGAGAAAACAGAAAAAGATGGATGGAGGAAATACAAGAGAGTGAGAAGAGAAGAAGGGGAAAGGAGAAAAAGGATAGAGAAGAAGAACAGAGTAAGAAGTATAGTAGGGCGGGTGTGGGAGAAAAGGAAATAAAAGCAAGGATGCAGTGGGATAAGAAGGGGACCAAAACCAGGGGATACAAGTGGACAAGGAGTGTGGCGTTGAAAGCTGAGGGTATAAAAAGAAGAAAAGAGGAAAACCCAAAAAAAAAAAAAAAAAAAAAAAAAAAAAAAAGAAACAAGGAAAAAGGCCGGCAACTGGAAAGAGCAGGGGGCGTGTTGTTCCTCATGTGGCAGACGAAAGCAAAAAGCATTGTGGAGTAAAAAAGGGTAGGGGAGAGAGACGGCTGGGCTAAGCAAGAGCTATCGCGGTATCAGCAAAAGCTTTTGGCTCTTGGTTCTTTGGTTTACTCAGTACTACATAATATTACAATGTATGCCGTATGGCCGCGGCAGTGGGATGAGCATAGCCAGACGCTGAACAGTGTGTCTTTTGACCAACACTGATGACTGTTGCTGTCGTTTGCTCTTGCCTTATGTATTGTTTTCGTACTATGTGGATGTGCTGAACAAACGAATTTGGACGGGAGTGCCACAATCAGCAGCAGCGACCAACAGGCAAGTAGTCATGGCAGAAAAAAAGGGTACAAGGGAAGGAACGAGGGAAAGCAAAAAAGCAGCCAGGAGAGACAGTGTGCCGCTAGGAAAGAAACAAGCGACCAGGCCCACGGCAAGACGCGAGCTTTCGCTCCAGCAATGAGTACGAAGTAAATGAGCAACTTGGACCAAAGACAACCTGACGTCCGCTGTCTTCTGCGTCGTAATACTGGACGCTTCGTTCCTTGCCCTTCAAGCCGTCGTCTTGGTGCCAAGCACTTGTTTTTCTGGTGGCTGCGGCAAAGGACGAATTGGCCACTCAGAACGTGCAGCCTGACCGCTTTCCCGAGGAAATAGGAGGACGGAAGAAGAAAACGAGGGAGCGTACGAGGGATCCAACTGTTTTTTTTTAAATAATAATAATAATAATAATAAATGTTAAAATAAAAGAGAATTAAAGATTGCTAGCGCCGCGTATCAACTAGCGGCTCCTTCCCTGTGTCACGAAACGGAACAGTACGAAGTATCCCTCTTTCTTGCCTCTTTTGGCTTTGACCGCCTTTGACCGCCGCGCTGCTCTGGCGCATACTTTGTACTGCCGACGTAGTGTCCTGTATTTAGAGGACCACGATGCGTACAGAAACCTCCGTACACATGGTCCAGTGGTCTACAGCAATCAATATGCGATTCGTACATCATACCCAGAAGTCGGCCATCTACAGTGGCACCACGAACAGTACGCAGTTGGGGAAGAACAGATGAGACGATTTGCGATCGCCTGTAAGGAGGAAAGAGCAAGAAGCAAATGTGGGTACAGCAGGCGGTACGAACCAGAGGCGTGCGAGGGTAGCAGTTTCCCCTGTCAGGGATGCCGAGAGGGAAAAAGCATGCCGTGAAAATGGCGTGAACGTCGACCGTCACATGTAAAAATGCCCCGTATTGGGGACACTCAATGCGATACCGCCAGCACAGAAAAGGGCTTTCCCACCACAATCCCAGGGGTCCCTCCACACAAAATACGCCCCTCTGTCTAAATCTGGCCCGCTTTTTTCCGTTGGGGTAGCCGCTGGATTTTGTTGAGGGTGCGCTCTGCAAGCTAAAGCGGCACGAACGTTAAAAAATGCAAAGTGCAAATGAAAAAAACCAAAAAAAAAAAAAAAAAAAAAAAAAAAAAAGAAGAGCGAAGCCAGGCCACAATCGTGGTCCCCGAAGGTACCTGAGGCTGTATTTTGCAGTGACAGTACCACCTTATACAAGCAGTTTCTCTCATGCCACCCTCGCCCCCCCATCCACCTTTCTAGGCCCCGTCCCACGTGTGAAATGCCGTCCATTGGCAAAGGCAGGGAACAGGAGCCCCCGATCGGAGCAGGGGCCACCTCATACCTTTGACGAAGCAGCTTACGATTGATTCTCAGTCAATCGCTTCGGAGGCAAATCGACGACTATTGCATACAGGCACCTCGACGTAACGGACTACTTTGTACCGAGAACCATCAATAATCGACTAGCAAATTGTTGCTTTCACGGGAAAGACGCGGGAAAAAATAAGCCGCCCGTGAGATTGTTTTGACGGCTGCTTTGTAGCTCGGATCAGCTCCGCGGAAATCGACCAAGAAACGGACGAGAACATGCTGGCCATGCACTTTGACAAGAAGAGGAAACAACCTATATTTGCTCCGTAACAGTGCTTCTCATACGGCGTGCCGTACATTGGAAAGAAGGAGGCCTGCGCAGTTCACGTTCATCGCTCTGCCCGATGGCACCACGCCTTGTTTCGTGGACGGCGATAGGCTGGCCGGAACAGGACCAATGCAGCCGGAGCAGAGGCAAAGCACGGGAACAGACGGCATTCTAACATGTGACAATTGGGCGATACGGTAAACAGAAAAGCAATTAGGAAGGGACAAAAAAATAAGAGAAAAAAATAGAATAAAACTTGGAAATTTCTGAGGAAAAGATGAAAGACAAGAGACACATTTTGAAAACTTTGTTGAGGATCTACAATTGAGAAACGGGAAAGCCCACAAAAGAACAGCGCGAACGGGGAGGAAAGGGGGAGAGGGGGTGAAAGAGCCCATCGAAAAGGCCAGTTGAGACAAATTCCGTCAAATCAACAGCTCCATATAAGACAAAGGGCTCGGCCGACAATGGCCAATACCGAGAACAGCGGGGACTCTGTACACGCGTTGACAATGACTCGACGATGCGTGCGTGCGGTGCATGATTTGTGGCCATCTCCCTCTGGGACAGGCGGCAAGGCCGCGGTAGCGATGTTCTCGAAGTGATTGACCTAACCCCCATCTTTGGTTGTATCTCGTGATGGACACAATATTAAAGTTGTTGACCTTGCTTTTCACTGTCTGCATATGACAAGAGACAGCGAGATCATATGTCAAATCAAAACGGCGCAAGTGCCAACGAGACCGTCGCGTAGTCTTAGTGAGACAATAATGCCAACACGACGTAAATCAAGAGAAAGGTCGATGCTCATATTGTCCCTGTGGCCTTTTGATCGGACTCGCCTGCGTGACGGTACATCCCCTTCGCTCTCAGAACACGCGATTTGAAAGCATGCTTGCTCTGTATAAGCTTTTCCAAGTCCCTACATGGACGGCAGGTCGAATGGTTGATACGCAATCTGCGTTGTAGGTGGTATCAATGAGGACGAAGGAAAGAGTGGCACAAGGGACAGCGTGACACGTCGACGTACATACGTGCACGCGTAAATATAAAAACAGTTTTCAGAAATGCAGAGCGTTGGCAAATTTATGTACTACAAAATATACCCATCTTTGATTCGCCTGGAGACGAAAATCCGTCACGAAGCAGGGCTGCCTATTTGGGAAATGTGAAGCACAACGTCAAAGCTGAAGCAAAACACGATCTCGAGTTGGCCGCAGGACGGCCAGCCATTTGCATATCTCGACAGACAAAAAACCGGAGACTTGGTGCAAATAGGAAAGGAATTGCATCAGCTGTGTCTAAAGTTGACACGGAGAGGCGCAAAAGACATCTGAGAGACAGAAAGAAAGAGACCAAACCGCCCGACATACAAAGCCATCTACAGTGCAGATCGCGGCCCGCATCGGACCAAAAACAGGGCTGAACGGAGACACCCTCCCCCCTCTCACCGTCTTTCCCTTCTCCCAGCCTCCCCTCCGAATCAGTTGACCTCCATGCCGCCGTACAGCTGTTCGAGCCATCTGTCTACATATTCATCACCTTGTTGCTACTGTTGCCCGTCGCAATCGTCTGCGTCTTGAGCGTCAGGCAGTTGCCATTGCAGTTGGCGTCCAGGGCCCGCTGAAAAGCATTGCCGTCCACCCAAACAAAACTTAGTCCCCTTGGCTGCCCGTTAATAACAGCACAAAATGTGAATAATATCGAGCAGATAGCCATGCTTGACGAAAAGACAAAAGTCGGCAATCAGAGGTCGCGAGAAGGGCCCAGATTGGAAGCTCTTGGGACGCAGCAGCACCAATGACAGTCGTGGTGTGTATTGCAAGGAAATGGTGGCAGGTAGAAACGGGGAGAAGTGACGCTTTCGACTGATCTGGATGCAGGGCACTATGGCAGAGGGTGAAGGAAAAAACTGAACGACCTTCGGTTGCCTTGTTGTTCAACCATCCAGTTCGGCAACATCCATTCATTGTCAAGTGTAGTCGTGCTTGCGCTTTTCAGTCTTTGTTATGGCCTGCTGCACTGTTCGTAGTCAACATACAAAGCCGGAGTCAAGTAATGAGTCAAGAGCAGACTTGGGGTTCAAGAAACGAGTTGTTTGTTTTGATCTCCAAAAACGGAGCTTCGACTTCAGAAAACTTTGTCCAGATTAACACCAGAGAAAAGGCAACGCTGTATAAATATAAGGACAGGGGGGATTTCTAGATAGATCAAAGAAGCTTGAACTAGAAAACAAGAAATGCCCCGAATGAAATTTGCATTGATTGCCTTCGTCCTGGCCCATGAGAATGCTGCGGGTTCCCGTTTGATAAAAGCAAAATGCGATATCCAAAAGTCTACTTGAAAAACGCAAAAGTGAAAATAAGCAACCTCCACCGAAAGAAATATTAACACCCCTGAGACAAATAGCCACTTGTATGTGGCACGGTTGGTATACCCATGAAGAGAAACAAAAAATAAAGAACAAGAAAATTAAGTACACACATCGTGAAATGCGCTGGTGTGGAAAACGAGTAGTAAAAGAGTGACGAGAAGAGGAAGTAGCAAATGGGTGGCGGTAGAAAAAGAAATAAAAATAAGCAATATTGTATAAACGGGCAAGAGATTGTCCCTCTCTCTAGCCAATGTTAGATTATGCCGTTGTGTAGTTGTCTTGAAAATAAATGTTGTGTTTGGTCATAAAGGCGTAGCGAGTGAAAAAGTTTATATATGCGAATGCGTATGTGCAGGCATGTGTGCAATGTGCAGTGTGCAGTGTGCAATGTGCAATGTGCAGTGCGTTTGTACGTGCGTGTTTGGAGTGTTTTGTACAGAGATCGGATCGTGGTCGTCGGGTTCGTTTAGTAAGTTGCGTGCCAACTGGATTTAGCTGGCCTTCTACTTAGGCGAGACCTTACCGGCTTCGCGGACAGCCAGCATCCAGCGGTCCTCTTCGCCGTGCTGTGCAACGACAACGTGCTTATCGTCAGCTCCATCACCACCGGGGGTAATGGCCTTGACGACAGCCGCCATGTCCTGTGTGCCGAGCAGTGCTGCCTCCCGCTCCATAAGCAGGGCCACGCCGGCGCGCACGAGGATGGTGTCACCCTCAAAGACATAGACATCGAACAAACGAGCAGCCTGGTCGAGAGCAAGGTGGCCGGTAAAGAGGGAAGTGAAGACGCTGTTGAGACACAAGTCGGGGTCATAGTCGGGCATGTTCGTGATGTGGTCGTAGAGGACGGGCGACTTTTGCGCGAGGGTCTGCAGCATGAGGTTGTAGGCAGATGCCTTGGCGCCGGGATCAGCAGCGTAGAAGCTCAGCGGCAACGGGCGGTTAAGCAAGTTGGCGAGGGCGACAAAAGCCGATGCAGGGCCAGGCAGGTTGAGGAGGAGCAGAGCAGCAATGGTGTTGCAGCCGGTGACGTAGCCAATGTCGCTGCGGTACATGGAGTAGGCCATCAGGACATCCATCAGCCCCTGGTGCAGCGGAGCACCGGCCTGGAAGATCTTGAGGTCTCTCCACGTGTGCTCCTGGACGTCCTTGCGGATGGTCTCGAAGCAGGCCAGGTACTGCTCGTCGCCTTCGATCGAGTTTTCGGTCTTTGCGCGCACCTCCACCTCGTACGCGCGGCTGAGCGCAGCGTGGAAGGACGCCTCGGTCAGGCCAAGCTCGTTGCCAATGGCACGCGACCACACAGCGCCACGGCTGCGCGGGGCGACGCCACGCCACCACAAATCACGCGTGCGGCGCTCGCGAATGGCGACCGACCAGCGGGGGATGATGTCGTGATCCCAGATCTGCATGAGGCTGCTGACGGCGGTATCGCGGCAGTCGGACTTGGCCTGCTTGGTGGCCTCGCGGCGTTTTTCGGCTTCGAGGCTGTAGGCCATCATCTTCTGGTACTCCTTGAGGTGGCGCTTCTCCTCGGCAGGGTCCTTGGGCGGCAGCCAAGACGGCCGCGTCCGCGAGAGAACCGCCTCCTTCTCCTTGGACACGGGCAGAGGATCGATCATGATGTTGCTGCGGCGCAGAGGGGGCAGGTCAGGCAGGGCAGATTTATGGCGCGTCTTTGAATCGAGGGACGAACTGGTCGAAGAGCGGCGCACCGCGGGCATCGAACCGGTGCTAGAACGCTGCTGCGACTTAAGCTCCAGCTCGTCGGCATGCTCTTCGAGCTTCTCCGTCAGGTTCTTGGCTTCCAAGCTCAGCTCGGACAGGGCGCTCGTCCAGCTCTTAGCGCGCCATTTCATGGGCGAAGCCACTTCGCTGTGCGACTTGTTGTGCTCGGTCTTCCATTGTGGGGAGCGCAGCGAGCCCTGGGCGGAAGCGATGGCTGGTGTGCCGTTTCCGACACTGCGGTGTCTGTGCTCCTTGACCGCGCGGTCGGGCGAGCCGGGCTTGGAGCTCGCGGGGCTGGGGTTGACGGATTGAGATCGCTCAGAAGGCGGGCGTGGTGAGATGGGGACATTGTCTAGGATGAGGCCCTCTGGGATATCGTCACCTTCGTCTTCGTCGCACTCCATCTCCAACTGGACCGACGTCTTCCGCTCGTGTGTGGACTGCCAACTGCTGCGACGCGGCTTGACGATGACGGCCGGATCTTTCAGGCCATGCGGGACGTTGACCAGGTTGGGGCTGGGGCTGCGGTGGCGGAAGGAGAGGGACGTGGCCGACCGGTTGCCGTGGCTTCTCTTGGACTTGGGAAGCAGGGCTTCTGGTGTCAGTGCGCTCGTGCTCGTGCTACGGACATTGGCGCCGCGGACTTGGCTCTGCAAGCTAGGAAAAGAGGGCCGGACGGGTGGGGTGATGTCACGGTTGGCGGCATGTGGGCGTGTGCGAGGAAGCTCGCGTGAAGATGAGGAGACGCGCGGTTTGGTTGTGAGGCTGTGGGTGGAGGCGGACTGGAGCGAGGCGGCACGGAGGTCCGCCGAAAAAGAGGGCGAGAAACGGTTGGGGCGGGCCTTGAAGTCGGCAGCGTCACGGTCGTGGTGTGCGGCGATCGAGGACGCGTCGTCGTCGAGGCCAATGTCCTCAAAGTGGTTGACGTCGGACAGGACGCTATTGTCGTCGGAGCTGATGGAGTGGAAGGAGGAGGATTTGGAGGATTTGGAAGCAGTCATGCCGGGCGGCGACCCAGGACTGGGGACGACGGAGTCGACGATTGCGTGCTCGAAGACCATCATCTTGATTGCATTGTGCCGGCCAGCGGTCCGGATGGGAGATGAATGTATTGATGATGTACGACGTATGAAGTAAAGAGGCGAGGCGGCGAAACCAAGAGTGGCGGGCCAAGAGGCGCGATGGTTGGTGGAAAAGGGCTGTCCGCGTCGAGTAGGGTGGTAAGGCTGGTGGCACACTCGCGGTGTCTGGTCAACACAGAATGTGGTCGGGAAGGTGAATGGCGAAGAGACACACCGTACTTCTCCGCACACTGCCTCTCTTTCCGCGGATGCGTTTCCTGGGTTTCGTGCGTCTGTGTTCTGAGCGCGACCCCTGATGCGTAAGTGCCAAGTGTCTCAAGATGCTTGGATGGTCCGGGTCGGACGAGGGCCAGAAACGACAAAAATAAAGCAAACCAGGGCGGGCTCAGGACGGAAAGTGTCTGAGCTGGGCCAGACAAGGGACACAGAGAAAGGAGGGAGACCAAGACGACCAAAACGACCAAGGCGACCGAGGAGACCGAGGAGACCGAGGAGACCAAGAGCGCGGGAAAAAAATAAAGTTTGTCGATCCAAAAACAAAAAACGGGCGGAGTGTTTTAGAAGGGCAGATTTCGAGGCCAGTCGAGGCAAATCGGCGGCATGTAACACGGACGCGACAAGACGGTAATAACGGTATTGTCAAAACTTGAGCGCACTGTCCGGTGTCTCTTGTCTGAAATGAAGAATGGAGACCGTCAAGGGCGACAAAGAATGGGTGAAAACGAGGGACGGGTGATCGTCGAAGAAGAGAGCCAGGGAGTATGTCTCGGCGAGGCGAGATGGAGAGACGCAAGACAGAAGGGACAAGAGACAAGAAGCGATGGACACGGCCGGACCGAGAACGAAGGACAGTGGTCCAAACGGGCGAGACAAGTAAAGGAGGCTGTGGGAAAGAAACGAGTGAGAAGACGAGGAAGGCGTGAGGGCGTCTAATCCCAAAGCAGGGCGTCTGAAACGGACCGGGGTTGGTGGTCTGTGTTGGTTGGCAGGCGAAGGAGGCTGGCGGTGCTCACGTTCGAGAGGCACTCGTGCACGGGGTGATGATGATACAAAGCGAAAGGTGATGTTGACGAAAACAAAGAAAAAACGAGACAAGGGAGAAGGGCAGAAAGGCCAAAATAAAGCGAGAGACTGGGCAAACGAATGTCGGGGTAGTAAGGTTAGGAAGTCGCTGACGAAGAAAGAACAAAAGAACAAAAAGAAAGAAGGAACAAGCCGACAACTAGGCACAGAGAGACAAAACAGGGAAGAGCGACCGTGGTGATGGGGGAGGAGGGAAGGAATTGTTACCGGGAAGAGCGAGTGTATGAGGTCAGGGGTGGGAAGGAACCAGTGGCGGGCGGGCGAGTGAGTGAATGTTTTCTTTCCTTCTTATCCTTCTTTCCCTTCTATCTAAATTTGATTCTCTTCTTCATACCCCTGTTCGTGAAAATCGGGCCTGAGATGCTGGAGGGCGCATGTCAAATTGGCGGGCCCGCCAGCAATTGGTGAGCTCCTGCCGTGGAAAGAAAATAAAATAAAAAGGGGGTGGTTGTGCGAGTGTACTGTACGCGGCGCCAAATGGGCAGGAGCAGCACTGTCACTAACCCGATTTGTGGCTACAGGACGGAGCTTGCCAGTCCTTGCCAGGAGCAGCCCATGAGGAAAGAGCACAAAAAGCACTGCTGTAGTACGAAGTACAAGACATAAGCCTGTGAGCGAAGCGGCAGCCCGAATGGCGCAAACGGATGCGGATGACGCCTGTCGTTATCTTTTTGATACCTGAAATTAAGGACACAGCCTAGCCCAGTTTCAGGTACCGTGGGCCTGTTTGCATATGATAATCAAGGACTACGATGCAGCAAATGTTCTAGCATAGCTACGGAGAGCAGTCTGTTTATTTACTAGGTTGACAAGGCTTACGGAAATGAAGGACGCGCGACTCCGTTTGCGTTCTTCTTTGGCGATGCGGTGTTTGGGATGCTTGTTGGTGTGATGTTGTTTGTTTTCATTATTGCCTGCTTTCGATCAAGGGTTGTTGCTGAAATAGCAGGGACAAGAAATGAACTGACAGGAAGAAGAAAGAAAATAAAGGGAAAAGATTATGCCCGCAGAGTGGGACGAGACTGTGGGACAAGAACAGGAACAGGCTAAGAGTCACGCCCAAAGTACGACGCACATAGAGGAACAAAATAGAGAAACAAAATAGAGAAACAAATGTGAAAAGAAAACAGTACTTTGTCATCGGTGCCAGACTGCCTCTTTCGGCGAAAGGAACAGCAGTGAAAGCACAGAGGCGATGTAAACAGCAGCAAACCCGAAAATAGAGACGAGACTAAGCGTGGAAGGTGGAGAAGTGGTCTTTCGATCAGCAACAAGAATCAGGGGGTGTGGAGGGTAGGTCGTGTGTGCAGCCAATGAGAAGCTGCAAAGAGCTGGACATGGCCAGGCCTCATCCTTTGCCTCCCTGGCTTGGCGATGGGAGGAGAGGACAGAATCGAAAGCGGGAGAACAAAAGCAGGAAAAGGGAAAGAAAAACGAAGTAAAGTAATGTATTAAAAATAATAAAAAACTAAGAAAAGAAAAACGACAAAAGCAAGGTACGAATTACAAAATAGATGAGGTCCACAAAGTACGACATACAAGATCTGGAAAGTCTTGGATGCCTTCTCTGAACAGCGTCGCAGCGCTACGACCATCCAAATGAAATGACGCGGAGTCCAGAGCAGTATCTGGGCAGAACAAGTTTTCTGCCCCAGGTTGACCGCTGGCGATGAGCTGTCAACCAGGAACTGGCTCCAAAGGTGTCCAATTGTCCAGAGAGGATCCTGAAATGCCAGGCCTGGCCCGGCTTGGGAGGCCTTTTGTCCTTGGCAGCTGAACCATGACCTGAACTTACCTCACCTCAGTTATAAATAGCGGGCACTGAAAGCCTGGGAGCCTGTAAGAACCACACAGTCTCTGTCATCGCCCATACCCACACCCACTCAACCTTGGAAAGTATTCATTAAAAAAGCTCTTACAAAATAGCACGCGATCTTGAGAAACAGGGCAATCCTTCGTACCGGACGTCGAGACTGTCGTGTGCGCAGAGGGCCAAAGTGGGCTTAAGCTTTTTGGACTGTTGCTTGTTCGTGCCTGTCTTTTGTCTTCTCCCTTTGTCTTCTCCCTTGTCTTCTCCCACTCAATGTCCTTCCTCCTGCCGCCTGCGTCGTACGGAGGGGTTTGCGCGCTGTGGCTTCTGCGCGATTCGCTAAAGGCGCTGCGGATGACACCGGTGGCGTCTGCGGGCAAGGGCCAGGGGCATTTCAGAGTCCGGCAGGGCAGTCCCGGTTCTGAACACTTCATTTTGCCACGATATGTATTCAGTAATTACGTATCTTACGACGATAGAAAAGCCGACAACCATCAAGCCTCGGTCTAGCTGTCTTCTCGACTCATTTTGCAGGCCCGTCGATTTCCGTCCGTCGTCCGTCGTACAGCTGGCCTCACCAACTGGCTGCATGAGCTGAACAACTTCGGCGTAAGACTACATCTCGGCATTCGTCTCTTTCGTTCTCTCTGACTACTTCACCTTCGCATTCCTCTGTTCTGCAGCCCTTTTAACACCGCTGGTCTTTAAATAGCGAGTAAAACCCCTACATCGTACTGTGCAGCTCCGGATGCTGCAACGGATGTCGCCGTAATGAACGAGCCCACATTTTGCTGCGCCCAGTTGTCATCTTGTTTTATTGTTCTTTTTTTTTTCATATTTTTACCCTTCAAGGTCGTTTTGCGCTGGGACCACATTGCTTTTCCTTGTTTGCTTTCCATCGCTTCTGCCCTCTTGACCTTCTTGTCCTTCTGTCCCGTCCACGCCTGGCGGCCTTCATTCCGGTTAAGGACATTTCCGCACAGCATAAAACGTGGGTAATTTTCATAGATTGCGCGTGTCCCACAGTCCAGTCCAGTAGTCCAGCTCCAGTACCCAGAGCCCACATTTTATTGGTTCCTCTCTTCCATTTTTCATTGATTTCCGGCACTCTATATAAAAGTGGATCCACCGTCTGTTCCTCATGCAGATCGCCTGCTCGATCGCGATGGGCATCGCGTCCCCCTTTTTGTCTGTTGTTGACAGACGCGCGACGGCCATTGATGTCACGTGTCCTGCTTCCACGACGCTCCTTCCCCTTCGTCCCACACAAGCTCAAACACCTCGTCCGGCTCGTCCTTGCCAAAGGCGCCCTTGTAGACGTAAACCTGGCGGAAACTGGCGACGCCGCTGCCGCTGTCGCTGTCGCTGTTGGCGCCATGTTCGCCAGCAACAACCTCCCGCAACCGGTAGCTCTTCTTGTCCGCGTCGTCCAGGGCCGGCCGCAGCGGGCCCAGACCAGCAACAAATTCGTCGCCGGCATGCGACCACGTCTCTTCCATGCGCCGAAAGTCGGGGTGCACGCCGGCCCGGTACGTTGTCACTGAGTAGCCGTTGACAAAGAGCGTATCGCCGGCGTCGTCCTCGCCTCCGCGGTCGGGGCCGGCCCCCGTCCACGTCCACCGTTTCAGAAAGCAGTCGCCGCACACGCGCATGACCGCCGCCATGGCCGGCAGCGGCGCCTTGTACCAGCTGCGCCAGTGGTGCACCGACAGAGGCGCCAGGCCGGCCTCGTAAAAGCCAGCAGCGTCGCCGTACAAGTCGTGCTGGTTCAGGCCGGGCACGAGCGTGAGCGGCGTCGCCGGTGCGTGGCGGGCCATGCAGTCCCGCAAGAGACCGTCGCCCGTCGTCGTGCTGTCCCGTCCTCCCGCTGTCGCTGCCGTGGGCTTGCTGCCCTCCTCTTCGAGGGCAGCCAAGGCCGCTCGCCGGCCCTGTCGCAGACACTCGCCAATGTAGGGCACAACCGTCTCGGCCAGCGGCACACTGATAAACGCACCGGCGCCGCCGTACGCCATACGGCCCCAAAGGGCCAGGGCGTCGGCGTCTTCGGACAGCGCACCGAGCCACGTCGACCGGGTGTGGTCGTACCTGCGGAGCGCTTGGTCGAGCCTGTACAGCGACGGAAAGAAGGTGTCGTCGTCGACAATGCTGAGCCACCGTGTGTCTGGTGTGGCCGCCTCCAGCAAGGACAGGAGCACCGCAAAGTGGTTCTGCACGACGGAGCGCGCGAGGCGGTGCTGCGGCGGCAGGGCGCGCAGGCGGATCCCGCGAGCGCGGTAGGCCGTCTCCAGCGCGGCCAGCTCGGCCAACTGCGTTGCGGTCTTGCCGATCCCGGGCTTGGCTTGCGTGCCCACCTCGTCCGGCCAGTCCTCTTCCTCCTTCTCCCGCTCCACGCCGCCCCCGTCCGCGTCTTGCACAATCGCCACCAGCTGCGCCCCCGTCCCGCCGAGCCAGTGTGTGAACCCGTCCAGGGCCGTCATCATGCGCTCCGAAGACGATGCGACGCCAAACAGCAAGTGCGAGTAGTTGGCTGTGGATGCCGTCGGATACGGCAGAGGCACCTCGAGCTCAAGCGTCTCGCAGGCCGGCAGCGCCCGGCTACACGTGGTGCCAAGCGCCGTTCGGTTCACCATCACCATGTCCGCCTGCGCCGGGATGAGTCGTCCTGGCATGGGCGTCGGCGGACGGCGGGTTGTCGGGTTGGGCGACGTTTTCTGGGCCCGAAACACAGGCCGCACACAGCGCCGGCTGTACCGAAAGGCCGCGGTCAGATCGGGGATGCCATTGTCCAGGTCCAAGTGGGCCACACCGGACTGGCAGTCAGGGGCGGCGCCTTGTCCCTGTCTCTGTGTATCAATCGCGTCCTGTGGGGGCGGGCGCACCCGCTGAAAGGATGGCCTCTGCGACCACGACTGGGACCACGGCGACTGGGACCAGGGCCGTCGGTAGCGCACAAACGCAACCAGGAACACCACAACCAGCACGCCCGCCACCGGCAGTAGACGCCCGCGCTGGACGAGGCGGGGAGGGGCGAGCATGTGAGTGAGTGTTATGTTGGCAGTCTGGGGGCCCGTGGGGCATCGTATTGGGGAGGGGAATACGAGGTGGGTGCGGCTGCCTGTGGGCGGTCGTGAGTGAGCGGCTATCAGCGGTGGCTGTGGTCAACGGACAAGTCATGTAGGCCAAGGCTCGTATTCACGAGCGTGGGTAAGGCAACGTGACGAAGAGGTGGCATGTTCTCATTTTGGTGCTTGGAAAGCAATAACAGTGAGGCTTTCAGCGATATTTTTCCTTTTTTTTTCTTTGCACTTTTACGGCCATACTGGCATTTTCGTTCATCCGCCAGTCCACTAGACCTAGAGTCTTTCGCAAAGCAACCGCGGATATTGTGCCGTGGATACGAGTCAGGTGGCAGCCATGGACAAACGGTTTGGGTCAGGGTTACAAAATGAGCATTACTCGCAGAAGGGGGAGGAGGAGACTGCGGGATCTACCTCCGCAATGCGGAATCTGGGGTAAATGGGGCACAGGGCGACGTGACAGGCCAGGCCGCCAAGGGCATGGAAGTATACCGGCTGGGTCCGTGATTGATCGCGTGAAGATCGTGTGAGGATCGTGTGAGGGTCGAGTGAGGCGGACTGTCACGCTGGTTTGCCTGCGCCTAAAAGAGTATGGCAATACTAAAGCAAATACGAGTCCTGATGCGATTCCAAGAAATCAAGAAGCCAAGAAGCCAAGAAGCCAAGAGATCGATTCATGTTTGTCCATTCTGCCTCTTTTGCTCCGATCCGCATGCTGGCCTTTACGCAGCCGTCGGATATTAATTAAGGGGACAAATAACCCGTGCATGACATAACTAAATGTATAAATTAATTGCAGCAATAAAATACGAGTTTTGAGCCGTTGACAGGGACTTTGTTTCGGCGAGTGGCCATAATATGCTCAGTTGTGGTGCAGCTTTGTAGTGTTCTTGTCTTGGTGAAAAAAAGAAAGAAAGAAAATAGAAATAGAAATTGTCGCGGTTTTTTTTTATGGGGGTGGATAAGAACATAACTTGATTACTTTCATTTTTTCAGCTGTATTTTGTGTTTTGTATGTTTCAGTTTCTTCTCTTTTATTTTCTTTTATTGTATTTTATATTGTACTTTCATTTTTATTTTTATTTTCATTATCAAAACATAAAGTAAACACATTCTATCCGTGCTTTGTATGTCACTGTATTAACTATCTTGCCACCGTTTGCGTCTGTCTGCCTCACCCATTCTTTGATTCTCTTCATACCCATCACTCCTCCATGCTTACGTGGTTACCTCCTTCTGTTTCTTCGTTATGGTTTGTCCATTTCTCCGCCTATTCGCCTCCTTACTTTCTGCCACTCGCCATTCTCAATAGTAACTGCATGATAATTTATTGCTTACTGATACTACTCAACTTGCTTACGTTTGGTACATTGTCCTCCGCCTGCCCGACGCCGACGGAGCGCGAAAGAAGGCGGCTTCGCCGTCTTTCTAAGCAACATGCACGCTGCCCGGCAGCTTCTCCAGCCAGCCATCAACGGCATCGACGGCGGTCTGCTTCTTTGTGCACTGCATGGCCTGCTCGCTCGTCTGGCTCGCCAGGACACTGCAGACGTCGTTGCCGCAGCGGTGGTCGAGGGCGCGCTGCAGGGCGTCGCCCTTCCAGCCAAAGACGTAGTCGCCGTGCTGGGAGTAGCCCTTGCGGTCGCCCGTGCTGTAGACAAAGGGCTGGCTGCCGTCGGCGGGCCAGAGCGCGGCGTCGTTGAACTCGCGGGTGTCCCACATGACTTCGTACATGAGCTGCGGTAGGCGCACGGGGTGGCTGGCCGGGCAGTCGCCGGTGGACTCGAAGGTGCCGGTGGCCGGGTAGGCGACGTGGCTCTTGTGGTCGGGCGCGTCGGTGTGGACGCCGTCCCAGCAGGTCGGGAAAGTGATGGTGGTGCGGATGCCGCCCGGGCAGAAGCCCGACGGCAGGGCCTGGGTGTCGTCGCCGGTGCAGGGGGCGCCGCCAAAGGGGACCTGCTCGATGGTCGAGAAGCAGCGGTGGCAGATCTGGCGCTGCTGGCCGCGCGGCGAGCGCAGGGCGGCGTCGCCGACCAGCATGCGGAAGCCCGGCTTGAAGGCGGTGACGTTGGTGTGGCCGTCGTAGGGCGGGATGTAGTAGACGGTGAGGCCGCCGTCGGCGCGCAGGCCCTGGTTGGCCATCTGCGGAACGCGCTTGAAGGTGCCGTTGCGGGCGCGGAAGTAGAGGTTGGCGGTCCAGTAGTTGGAAAAGTCCTCGGAAAAGGTGCAGCTGGTGCACGTCGAGTCGCGCACGGGGTCGTGGGTGGCCGGGTCCATGGACGCGTTGAAGGAGTTGCCGCCGCCAATCTGGTGCATGTGCGGCGATGCCAGGTCGCCCGGGTTGACGAGCGGGTCGAGACGCTCGACGACGAGCTGGGAGCACGAGAAGCGCATCATCTGCTGGGCAGAGGCGGCCGGGAGGGCGACCAGCCCGACGAGGGCCGAAACGACGCGCATGGTGCGTGGTGGGTATGGATGGTAGACGTTGCGAAGACGGTGTCAATGAGCCGAAAAGACGGTCGTGCTCGTGAGGATTCTGCAGACACCGGAGTTGGTGAGCAAATAAAGGGCAAGAGAGGGATCTGAAAACCAGGAACGGACGATAAAACCACCCTCGACATGTTACCGGGACCGGCATCTTCACCACCAAAGGCCTCAACTTCTGTTCTGACTCGCAGTTCTGACTTGCAGTTTTGATTTCAGATGGACACGCTCTCGGAACACAACTGCCGGCCATATCGTGGGGACATCTGGGCGTGCAATTAATCTAGTCGGCCGGCAGCAGCGAAGCCGCAGAATTAACCGGTAATATTCCTATCCCACCTGCGTCTGTTTTTATCTGCTTTCTCGCCTTTTTCTGCCGTGTCCGCAATCAGCCGGCGGTCGTCGTCATACATTTTGTTTGCCTCCTCTCCTCCTGTCCTCGTCAACTCCTCCTGAGATGAGATTTCCTACATGACCGCCACGGACGGCCCGGACGTCACAGACGATGGCCAGGGATAGGACGGAGGCAGCGGCGGCGTCGGCGTGTAGCCGGGCGGCAACGGCTGGATCCATGGCGTGATGGTGGCCACGCAGTTGGAGATGTACGTCGTGCTGTCGGGGCCGGTGTTCGTGGCCGGGATCCAGACCGTCTTGCAGCGCTGGCTGTCGTCGTTACAAGCGGGCGCGGGCGGGCAGGGAATGGACCGCGTGATGGTGGGAAAGACGGAGCAGACGTTGGTGTTGGCGACGATGGTGGTGGTCGGGGGCTCTGCTTCGGTGACGGTGACGGTGCAGTCGCCGGAGAGCGCTGGAGCGGGAATTGGTGTCGGTGTTGGTGTCGGCTTTGTTGCCGGCGTCGTGCATCGCGGCTTTCCGCAGACACCCTGTGTCCAGACGGTCGACGTGAAGCAGGGCGGGCAGGCCGGCACTGGTTCGTACGGCGGCCGCGTGGACGCGTGGACGAGGGCAAATCTGGACGCGTTAGTGAGGTTGGCTGTTGGTGTTGGCCGTTGGATGGTCGACAAGCTTGTGGCCTTGAAAGGCCTGCTGATGAACTCACCCCGACGCCAGGTAGATCAGTGCCAGCGGTAGAAAGGCCATGTTGCAAGCGACGAAGACGAGACCGTCAAACCTGTCACAGGGAACGATGGTACAATGCTGATGACAGTCTTTCGTGATGCCGGCTGTCTCGTGCGAAAAGGTCATCGAAGATTATTGTTTTTTTTATTTCTGTCTCGCGATTTTCACGTTTTCTTTTTCTCCTTTCACATCTCGCCCATCTCTTCCTTCTCTCCTTTCCTTCTCGTACCCGTATCTACTTCCATCATTTGACGCCGCATCGCCAAGGCTTGTTAATATCGATCCCTTTTGGAGTTCGTCTGACCGCAGTTCTGTCCACCGTTCGTCTGGGTAAATTGAGCCGCCATAGACTCGTCTCTTGGCCATTTGGTGAAGAATCAGCCTGAGCGTCATCTCCTTTCTCCCTCCTCTTTCTTCGTCCATTATCGTCCAACAATCAACACCGCCATCGTGTCATCTGACTCCTCTCCGTTCGTATTCGCCTTTCTTGAGGCCCATCTCTTTTTCTTAAATCCGCCGTTCGATGATAGTTTGCTCCCCTGTATCGACGAAGAAGAGCAACCATCCCTCCGTCGAATTGTCACTGGGAAATAGAAACTCCAGAAATTCCAGAAATTCCTGCTATCAAAACAGCTCCTTCTTGTTGTCTGTTGCCGTATTCCGGATTTTCATTCTCCCTCGCCTACAAGACATCGCATGCCCATTGTGCAGGATGACAAACTGGAAGCAATTGCAATAAGATCCTCAAACACACAACCGCAGGACGACGCGAAGGGACGGCGGTGGAAATGCGTCGAGACTGGATGCAAGTCTGTCGTCGACATCGTTCAGAGGTGAGGCAGCTGACAAAGAACCCGCTGCCCACTGCGGCTTCGGCTTTCGGCGTGTCAAACAGTGGCCAATTCCGGCCTGTTCGGCCGTCTGACAGGGTCCACCTCAGCGCGTTGCAGGAACAGGCAGCCGCTCAGCACCTTAATGGCCTCCACGCTGCGCTTGTCCCAGACGGGTTAGCAGCATGCAGGTGCTCCCAACGACATTGCTTAACTAACGCTCCATTCATTCCGCCGTGATCTCGGGATCCTCATCGCACCTTTGTCGCCTTCACGTCGGAGCAGAACTTTTGGAAACTTTTATGTGCCTTTCTATTGGACCGTGTTAATTCCCTCTTTCATTATCCCATTCCTACTGCAAAGGATTCGGGATGTACACGACATACACTTGCCGGCGCATCACTTGATGCCTGCTGCATTTTCCATTTTCGACATGAATTTTGTGTTCTCGCCACGCCGGAGATAGAACAACCCTCGGAGCGCGGTCCATCTGTCCATCGTCCTGTCCTTGCCGTTTTGCATTCTTACCTTTCTTGCACGAGGGGCGGGGCCCTGGATGCCCACAGTTCGACTGCTTAGACGGCTTAGATGCTTCGAGGACTCGGGCACCGGCACCCGTTGTTTTCCTCGCATTGCTCGATTCTTACGTCTGTCTTCACACTCCTCAACCGTACGTGGAACCTTGGAGAGCTTCCGCGTCTCGCCGGAGCTATGAGAGGTAGACTCGGTCTCAGAGATGATCAATGGCAAACGAAATACCGCCACCTTTGAGACACGCCCGCGAGGCAGGAATATAAATAGAGCCGTCTGCCCACGATGGTGGAAAGAAGAATGAAGACTCTGCCTCATCACCCTCCTTCTCTCTCACTCTTCCTCGCTGCCACTTACCAACGCCTTACCTTTGCGCTTCACGCCTTTCTCTACAATGGCTGACAAGTACCCCAACCGGCCCTTGATTGTCCTGGGCACCGCCGGCGTACGTTGCTTGACTCTTTCCGATCCCCCAAACCTCACATCACTCTGTTCCCTCTCTCTGTGCTCCTTCGCTACTAACACCTCTCTTAGATCGGCGACGCGACTGCCGATACAAACGTGCGCCTCGACACACCCGAGGAGGTCGGGCCCTTCTTCGACGAGTTCTACAACCGCGGCTACCGCGTCGTCGACACCGCTCGCAACTACCCGCCCGGCGCCCCTGGGACGGCAGAGCCGCGCATTGCGCGCCACAACACGGACGGCCGCTTCGTTGTCGACACCAAGGTCTTTTCGTTCACGCCGGGCGACCACAACGCCGAGGGCCTGGCCAAGAGCATCGACGGATCCATCGAGGCGCTCGGCGGCCACCCCATCAACATCGAGTACCTGCACGTGCCCGAGCGCACCACGCCCTTTGCCGACACCCTCGCCGCCCTGGACACGTTCCGGAAGCAGGGCAAGTTCAGCAAGGTGGGTCTCTCCAACTACCGCCCGGAGGAGGTGCAGCAGCTGCTGGACATCAGCAAGGACAAGGGCTATGCGCCGCCCGCCGTCTACCAGGGCTGCTACAACCCCATCTCGCGCAGCATCGAGACCACGCTGTTCCCGGTGCTGCGCGCCAACAACGTCGCCTTTTATGCCTACAGCCCGGCCGCCGGCGGCATTTTCGGCGACAAGAAGCGCCCCGGCGGCCGCCTGGAGTCGTCCGGCATCGTCGGTTCCATCTACCGGGAGATGTACGACCGCCCCACCATCACCGCCGCCGTCGACCGCGTGCGCGCCGTGGCCAAGGAGCACGGCATCCCCGGCCACGATGCCAGTCTGCGGTGGACCGTGTACCACAGCCAGTTGTCGGGCGCGCACGGCGACGCTGTCATTGTGGGCGCGGCCACGGTCGAGCAGCTGAAGAAGTCTCTGGATGCCATCGACGCCGGGCCGCTGCCGCAGGCGGTCGTGGATGCTGTGAATGCCATCAACGACTCGATTGAAGAGGTGGACAAGCAGCCGTACCACAAGTTTTAGCGGCTCGACGAGACGGCAAAGGAAGAGTGACGCCTGTAGAGGACGCCTGCCGAGAACGAGATGAATGATGTACTGTAGATAGGAACAACGTTGATGTTGAATTGATGACTGTTTTTGATCGCTGACATCTCCGATTCCGTGTCGTTCAACTTGGATACCTTCATAGTCGAGTCTCACTGTATAGCTGACCAATCAGCGTCCGAGGACCTTTTTGCCCCACTCAAGCTCCTACCAGCTTCTCAGATGGGGCTAGAAACGGCAGGTGCCAATTGGCTGCACTTGCCGACCTGCATCTCTTGGAGCTATGCGGAATCCGTACTTGCCGTCACAAGTACGGGTACGTCAGAAATACAGCGTATATCATCGTTGCTCTTTCCCTTTTCACGTCGCGCCCCCCGTCTCTCCTTAGTCTCTCATTTGTCGCTGCAAATTCGCTCTCCCCCTTTCTCTCTCTCCCACATCTGCCTCTTCCTACACAATGCGTCTTCTATCCAGCCTCCTCGTGGCCGGCATCGGTGCATCGGCGCTTGTGCAACGAACCGAGCAGCAACCTCTTGGCACCGCGCATGCCGAGACCGTCGGTGCAGCACCCGCGTACCGCGACGACCTACTCACGCTGCACAAGGGGCTGATTGAGACGTCCTCGACGACCGGCGCCGAGGGCAACGTCGGCGATTGGCTGGTCGCTTATTTGGAGGAACGGCATTACAGGACACACAAGCAGCAGCTGCCCAAGCGCGACAACACGGGCAAGAATGGCCGGTTCAACGTGATTGCATGGATTGACAGCGGCGACGACAATGGCGATCGCGACAGTCTCGCTGCTCTCGCTGTCCATCCCCTCCCACCCGTCCTTGTCACGTCGCACATTGACGTCGTCCCGCCGCACATCCCGTACGCCATCGACGACGAAGACAGCCCATCCGGCGCGACCGTCATTCACGGCCGCGGAAGCGTCGATGCAAAGGGCAGTGTCGCGGCGCAGATTACCGCGCTCGAGCAGCTGCGTGCTGCCGGTGTCGTGGGCCCCGGCGACGTCCTGCTGCTCTTTGTCGTTGGCGAGGAGGACAGCGGCGACGGCATGAAGGCCTTTTCTGTCTTGTTCCGGAGCTACTTTTCCACCTGGTTCGCGGCCGCCATCTTTGGCGAGCCCACCGAGAACAAGCTCGCCTGCGGCCACAAGGGCATCCTGGGCTGCACCGTCACGGCCACGGGCAAGGCCGGCCATTCGGGCTACCCGTGGCTGGGCAAGTCCGCCAACGATGCGCTGGTCCGCGGCCTGGCGGCGCTGCTGGACGCCGACCTGGGCAGCAGCCCCGTCTACGGCAACACGACCGTCAACGTGGGCCTGCTGTCGGGCGGCGTCGCCGCCAACGTCATCCCCGCGGCCGCCTCGGCGAAAATGGCCGTGCGCGTGGCGCTGGGCCCGCAGGCCACCGGCCACGACGAGGTGCGGGCGCGCATGGAGGCGGCGCTGCAGGGCGCCGACGAGGACCTGGCCCTGCGCTGCACCCAGGGCTACGGCGTCGTCGAGTGCGACTGCGCCGTCGAGGGCTTCGCCAACATCACCGTCAACTACGGCACCGACGTGCCCAACTTGGACGGCGACCACACGCGCTACCTCTATGGTCCCGGCGATATTCTGGTCGCCCACGGCGACAAGGAGGCACTCACGGTCGGTGCGCTGGAGACGGCCGTCGGTGGCTATGAAAAGCTAATCCGGCACGCTCTCGGCCGGGAGTAGAGAGGCATGTGGCGTGTGCAGAGCAGACGCAGATGATAGGTTACGAGACACAACGAGAATGAACAATACCACGATCGGATCGCCCAAATACCAAACACTAGGCGCAACGATGAAGAAAAGAAGCAGCGATAGAAAGGAGCACAGGGGCCGTGCCATGAGACTCGCCTTAGTAATCAACTGAAAGGCTGGAGTGTGGTTGGGAGCGAACATTACGATGTCTGTTGCTGCTTTCTGACAGAACTTGGGTGTCGTGTAAGCCTCGCCTCCTGATTGGTCCATTCTTTAGATCGTGAACTCAAATCACCAACCAAAACAAAATTCAAAATAAGGCCGAATGTCATGAAAGAAACGGGCGGGGCACACTTGGAAACTTAAAAAAACGAATCGAATTGGTATCTTATTTCAAATTTCAAATTTCTATTGACATAAACCACCCCCTCAGCGTGCTGTCTGTCCTTTTCAAAAGATCGCTAGGCTGATCGATATGCGTACTCTGCACCCTAAATCACATTGTTGTCGACCATTTCGTCGACATGTAGACGAATTGCGATTGCCTGCGTGGCGGTGATGTCCAGCTCGTCCAAAACGACCGGCTCGTTCCTTGGCGATGGTGGTGGTGTGGGAAGAGGCGGTGGTGGAGGCGTTGGTGGCGGCGTTGGAACACGCGGCGGAACACGCGGCGGAACACGGCGTACATGAGGCTGCGCCTGTCTGCGGTGTGGTGCCCGTGGTAGGTTGGGTTTGATGACATTGACGTAGAGGAATACCACAAAATATTCGAACAGAACCTCGGTCGTCTCAATGAGCACCGAACGGAAAATGGCCATCACCTCGGGCGAGTAGAGGATGCTGTTGAATCGTTCGATAATGGAGCGCTGGTGCATGGACACATCGGGACATGTGTTGCGCGGACTCCATTCGAGGAGAAAAACCTGAATTTTGCGTCTATTTTCGTCGTGGGAGCGGATGATGGCCCGGACAAAGCAGTCGGCTGCGACGGTGATGCTAACGTGGACGGCACTGTCGATGGCCCAGTCAATGAGCCACGGGACGAAATCGCCGTCCATTTGGTTGAACTGTGAGAGTAGAAAGATCGATAGTTCAAGGTGAGAAGATGATGATCTAGGTATGAGAAGAAGGGAAGAAGAAGAACGGGACATGTCAATGTGACACAACAACGGGATATATCCACGCTGAAGTTTATATGCAAATATTTAAGATTCGAATTCAATACATTGAGCTTTTCGTGCTGTCGAAACTATGAACTCTGTCGTCTGCTTAGTTTAACAGTCCACAAGACTTGCCACGTGTATTTTGTCTAAAGTTGTGGTGAACGGCCATCCCGACACGCATTTGCAGCATGATTTCATATGTACCCGTTGTTTTGATTACGAAGGCAAAGAAAGGCTTAGAAACAATGGAATTTATGGCAGAGAAGGAGAGAAATTGAATAAATAAAATAGATCGAGCCAAGTCCCGTGATTCATATTTGTTATGTAGGTCATATTCCAATCGACAAAAATTTAATTGTATATAATAGAAAACAAAGCACCTAGGGCTAGAAGAAGACACGTTAACAGCTTGTCATGGTATAGAAAAGAACAAAAGACGAAAGAAGAAATGGCGTGACCAAGAGAATACAAGAAACAAAAGAAACAAAAGAGACAAAATGGGCATCGAAAAGGCCAATGCGGCTCAATATCCAAAAGAGACCAGAAACCAAAAGGCAAGGTAAAATGTACATTAGCGTTGATTTCGTTACGCGGCTGAGACGGCCTGCTCGCTTCCATGTGTCTTGATGGGGCTGCCGTTCCTTGCCGCGGCGTCGCTGCCGGGACCGACGTCGTCGCCCGGCTCGCCCACGTCGTCCTCCTCTTCGGCGTCCTCGTAAATCTCCTCAATGTACTCGCCGGGGCGTCGGATGATGGGGCTGAACTGGTCGACTTCTTCGACGTCGTCGAGCCCGCCCGCAGCGTCGCCACCGTCCATGAGGAACCGGCTGATGGCGGCGTGCCCGTTGGCTGCCGCATCGTCGTCGTCGTCAATGTCTTCTCCCTCCTCTTCCATGTCCTCCATCTCTTCTTCTTCCTCCTCGTCCTCTTCTTCAATCGTGATTTCGCCGGATCGCCGGCCGAGTCCGCTGGCGGATGCGCTGCGGGAGTGGGAGTGCTTGGCACCCGAACCTCCGCTGGCGCTGCGACCGCTGGCGCCGGCTCCGGCGGCGCCGCCGCTGTTGCCAAAGGACAACATCGGCCCCTTGAAGATGTTACGCTTGCGCTTGGCAAACATGACAGGCGTGCTGCTGCCCACAAAGGCGGGACCGAGACTGCCACTTCCGCCGCCGCCGCCACCGTGCAGGCCGCCGGCCTGGTAGTGGCTACCAAAAGGGTTGGGCGATCCGGGGGCCCGGCTGAGTGGCATACCTTCGTTGAAAGCATGAGCAGCAGACGCCGACGACGACGCCGTAAAAACAGATCCGCGGACGAGCCGCAGGTTGCTGGGGAAGGAGGTTGTCGTGGGCGTGGCGGGAAGCACCTTGACGGAGTGGTGGGGTGAGCGGCCGACGGCGCTGACACTGCTGCCGGCGCCCGCGCCCGTGGCAGTGGAGACGGAGCCGTTGGAGCTGGTGGACGATGCCTTGGAGTGGGAGTGATGATGTTGGTGTTGGTGGATGGAGCGGATGGACGAGACGGAGGAGGAAGTCGATTTGCGGCCACGGAGGCCGTGATGGCCCGCAGAGGAGCGGCGAACGGCCGATCGAGGTGTTAGGGGCGAGGGAGAGAGCGACTGGCGCTTATAAGAATTGGTTGATTGTAGTCGAGGGGCGGAGGCAGGCTGCTGCTGCTGTTGTGCTTGCCCTTGTTGAGGTTGCTGTTGCGGATGCACCTGGTAGTAGAATTGCTGGTAGTTCGTGTTGGATGGCGTGGTGGCGGACAGGCTGGGCGACAGTGGGCTGTTTGCAGTGCTGCTGCCGCTGGTGACTGCTCCACCACCACCACCACCACCACCACTCATGCTTGCGGGCGTGCCCAGGTCGTCGAGCCGGAAAGCACCGCCGCCGGAAGCACCGCCCGTCACAGCACTGGCACTGCTGGGGCCGGCGGCCGTAGGTTGGCCGGCTGCTTTGGCGAATCCATTGGCGACAACGCCCTTGGGCAGGCTGGCCGTGTTAGAGCCGCCGAGACCAATGCCGAGGCCGCCAGTGCCACTTCCACCAGCACCGCCCGATCCGGAGGCCGGGTATTTGCTTGTTTGAGGGCGTGGGCTGCTCGCTTTGGAGTCCTTTCCGTGGCTTCCACCGCCGTCTTTGCTGCTCCCGGTACCGCCGCCACCGCCGCTCCTGCTCAGTGGTTTCGGAAGCAGGTTCGGAGTCGAGTGGCTGCCGCCACGCTTGCCAGCACCCTTGGTGCGGCGCGTGTTCTCGGCGATCCAGTGCGTCATGTTCTTCCAGTGGGTGATGATGACCTGGGACGTCTTCTTGCGCACCTTTTGGTTGCTGTGTAAGCCCGATGCGCCGTTGCTGCCACCACCAGCACCGCCCGCGCCGGACGCGCCGTTGGCAATGTGCACACCATTGACGCCATTGACGCCCGCGGCCCCTGCGGCGGCCAGTGCGTCGCTTGTTGTGACAAGGTGCAGCGTCGACCCCCTGGACCGGGCACTCCGCAGGACGCCTTCCTTGGGCGGTGGGATGGGCCGGCGCTGGCGGGACGAGCTGGCGGAGCGCAGCGAGTCCTTGTCGACGGGTGGTGGCCGGTGCTCGCCGCTGGGGCGGCTGTTGCGGCTGTTGCGGCTGTTCCGGTTGCTGCTAAAGTTGCCGTTGGTCGCCGAGGCGGCAGCGACACCGGCGCTGTTGGCTTTCAGAGCTTCGTTGACGCGGCCGAGCTCCGACAGGCCCGGAAAGTCGTCGATGCGCAAGCTGTCATGGTGCCAACTACGGCGCTGTGAACGGCCCCTCGACGACTTGGGGGTGGGTGGGTCGCTGAGTTTGACGTAGCTCGACCCGGCCTCTTCGACAGTGGCGAGCCGCTCGAGGCGGCTGGACGTCGTGGACAGGCGCCGCGAGTTGCGGTGCTCGAGCTCCTTTTCTTTGCGCTTCCGCTCGCGGCGGACCAGCTTGCGCTGCTCCTTTTCGATGAGCAGGGTCCACCAGCCGGCGAGGGCGTCGCAGCGCTGGGCGAGCACGCTCTCAATGACAGTGTCAATGTCGACGCCGGCGCTGCGCATGCGCTGCAGCGACTCCTTCTCGACGGGTGTGGTAAAGGGCGACGGCTGTGGCACGTCGAGGATGGTCTGCTGCTGGGCGGCGTGGTCGGCGAGGAAGGGGTGGGCGAGGATGTCGGGCAGGGTCGGGCGGAGGAGTGGTCGCTTCGAGAGCATCGCCTTGAGGAGAGAGAGGGCTTCTGGTGGGACGTGGTCGGGGTACTGGGGCTCGTCGGCGAGGATGGTGCGGCGCGTGACGTCGTCGTCGTCGTCGTCAAAGGGCAGCTCGCCACAGAGCAGCGCATAGAGGATGACACCGAGGCTCCAGACGTCGACCTTTTCGCCGGCGTACTTTTCACCCTTCAGCATCTCGGGCGCCGAGTAGCAAATGGTGCCGCAAAAGGTCTGCAGGTAGTTGGCCTTTCCCTCGTACTCGCGCGTGAAGCCAAAGTCGACGAGCTTGACGTTCTCGTGCTTGTCCAGCAAGATATTTTCCAGCTTGAGATCGCGGTGCACGCACGACTGCAGGTGCACGTAGGACACGGCGCCCACGAGCTGCGCGAAGATGCGCTGCACCTTGTCGACCGGCAGCTTGCCGTGTTTCAGGAGGTAGTTGTAGAGCTCGTCGCCCTGGCAGTACTCCAGCACGAGCCAGACCATGGACTCGGTGACAATGACCTCGTACAGGCGCGCAATGTGTGGGTGGACAAACTGGCGATGGTGGTGGATCTCGCGGGCCAGATTCGAGTCGTCCTTCTTGGCGGACTTGAGCACGACCTTGGAGCCGTTGGTCAGCTTGTGCGTGGCTAGGTACACCTTTCCGAACGATCCCTTGCCAATGAGGCGCCCAAGGGTGTAGTTGCCGACGGACTTGAGGTCCTTGTTTGAGAATTCGTCGAGCAGCTCCTGATAGGAATGGGCCAATTTGGCCTTGCGGCCCATGACCTCGGCCTTGGCCTTTCCGGACTGCATGCTGCACGCCTCCGGCGGCCGCGCCGCCTTCTTTTGTATCCGTGGAGTTGAGAGGAGAGGAGGGGAGATGTAGACGTAGTGGTGGGCGTCGCGCGTCGAGAGAAGGGTACAGCGATTCGTCTCGGGTTACGAGCTGGTCAGAAAACGCGTTCGGTGCCAGGTACGTCCGGAGTCGCCAGAGACGGGGTTGTCGACAGAAACCCGCCACGCCGTAATCGGTTACGGGACACGCCAATAACCACGAGAGGTGTTCCGCAGTCGAGAGAAGGCGTCGTGCGAGGAAAAGGGGCTCGTGGGGGACTTGATGTCGTTGAAGAATTGTGCGGTGGTGAGACTGATCGGAGGCCGAGGGACAGGCACGAGGCTGGGCGTGTCAAACTCGGGATGCGAGACTCTGAGTGATGTTTGCAGTCGACGAGATATGCGCCGGCTGTGGTGCTGGGTCCGTCCTCTGGATCGTGTCGTCAGATTGCAGCGCTGTCGTTGCGCTGGCGGTCGTCTTGTTTCGATGTCGTCGTCAATTCGGGGGAAGAAGTCGCCTTACCAGACTCGTGAAAACGCGAATCCGAGGCAGGTGCAGCGACACGGCGCTGTTTTCGCTGTAGTGCCCCTGTCAAGGGACGAATAGCGTTGCGTCGGGGACGAAGAGCCACTAAAATTAGACGGTGCTAAAAGGGGAAAACAAGCTCTATGGATCCCTGGAATGCTCCTTCCACGACACACTCAGACACTCTGCCACAGATGACAAGATGGCAGGAGCGATCTCCAGCTAGGCCAGCAATGGGAAGGAGCCGATGCAAAAGAAGCAGCTCAGAATCTACGGCGTAATTACTCTTTCATTACATCCATTGCTATAACACGAAAAGGAAAGATCGGAAAGAACATCTGGTTCCCGAGCGGCGCTGTGACGGGTTCCCCAGGACTGGGCACCTGTTTCTCTACTTTGGTTCCCCCACACCCACTAAAACGCCGAGCCATCCAGATCGGACCACTCGAACAAGCGGAACAGGTACAAAAGAAAGCACAGAAACCCCTTTCTCTGTGCAGCACATAGCCTGTCCCGTGAAGAAACAAACATCTGACAGGGGCCCATCGGAGACCATTTGTGGGGCCGTGTGCGCTGTGATGCGCGTGCAAAATGAAGATGTTTCCAAAAGGAGGCCGTGTCTCCATTTCAAGTGGAACTGAAGATGAAAACCAAACAAATAGGGGACCGATGAAGAAAAAAGACGGGATGAAACGAAAACACCGTAAAGAAGAAAACAACAGACGATGGGCCGAGGAGGTAGTTCGGCGAAAACGGGACGGTCTTTACACGACAACATTGAAAGTTACAACACCTGTACTCGACGAGTAGCTTTGGATATTAATATTTCACTGATGCTCCCAACGTTGAAAGGTGGTAGATTTCTTTAAAAAATTACTTGCATCCAATACAAGTCGCAACGGGGCGGGTATGATTTGACCGTAGTCATCGGGCGTCCTCTATCGACATATTATCGGGCGATATGGCTGTCTTTGATCGTCGTGAACGAGACTGCCACGTTCATACCAGGAACTCAAACAAGACGGACGTAGCTCTCCGACTACGCGATCTTAGGAGATGGCCTGAACTGGATGTCCAAGAGGGCGAGAGCTAATTGGTCAAAATCAGAGCGCCACAAAACGCCACACTCCAACGGAGCTTGGTCAAGGGTCACGCTCCACTTTTAGCAAGAGCTATCCAAAACCGTAACGTGGGCGCCAGGATTGAAGACATCAAGAGATATCATCACGGGCTCAACCGGGACTGCTCTGCAGCTTTGACTCTCCGAAAATCCAGTTGTAGCAGTCGTGCTTGCCCGCCGCCGCAAGTTATAGTATCGTTACAGGCCCGGCCGTAACGGAACCCACGATCCTGGATTTGCTTTCCGTCACCGTGTCCGTATGATTGTATTGCCTGGATGACATAGCCTTCGTGTATGTAGATGATGTGACTTGCTGACCATTTTACAATGATAAGCAAATCACTTTCATCAAGATTTTAAATAAATACCTCCATCGAGACTGTACCTCCTGATTTTACTCCCGTGACCTTGAGCGTACCGTACCGCTTCTACCCGAGGAACTAGAAATATTTATACCTGGGTTTGTGTTTACTCTCTGTCCTGTTGATTACTTTATGGGGCCGAGACCTCGATATATTGCTTTCAATTAGTTAAATGATGCATGATCACAAGTTTTCAGCGTTGACAGGGTAAGCATGCTAGCTTTGGAGCCATGTAAGAAGAAAACAGAAGAAAAGACGGACACGTTTTGTTTTCAAATATAAAAACAAACATCGTCCGGCCCGCTACCAATACAACGGTGCCGGGAGATCCTAGTGTGATCTTCTCGACTTGCCGGACACCTCGTGCACCGGAAAATTAGGTGCAGATTACCAGACATCTGGGCTAAATGTCGACTGTTAAACAAGTTTCTTTACTCAAACAGACATACTCTGCTTCGTCGGCGGAAGGAAGAAAGTATTCATAAAGTACCAATGAATGTGCTTTAAAGCCCCTTATATTGCAGCTTGATTACAGCTCTGGGTTGCTGCGGAACATCTTGAAGAGACAGTGTCGTCAAAATCACTGTATCGCCGTCGATCAAAAATCCTGGCAGAAAAGCATATCCTGGAGGAGTCACGAGTAGGGTTACCGAAAACCGGCCGCTGCATTCTGGTTTCCGCTGCAGTCGGCGCCAGGAACTATTTCTGGGAGCCAACATTCTGCGCTCGCCGAGAACATGAAGCTCTGGCCTGCATTGATAGTGACAATAACAGCACGGCCGTACCGTGACAATGTTGTGCGAATGGCGATCAGATTCTCGTCCAAGTGTTGATACTTCTAAATGTCGAGCTACTCACTGGTGGTCTACAGCCTGGCACTGGGGCAGACGGCAAGTGTACCGTTCGTTGATTTCATACATAAATCATTTTTCATGTTAGCAATTCAAATGTTGACGAGCTCTCGGTGGGCTGGGTCCGCCCACAGGATACCTCATCGCATTGATCGTCCTGGCGTACTTGACTTTGGCACGCTGATACGTACCAGCAACACCACTTTCTGTTGACGAAGAACTTGTCACCGACCGTTTGAGCTTTCCCATGAACCAACGGTGCTACCGGCACCTTGATCATAAGCCTCGATCATAAGCCTCGATCATAACGAATGAGTTGGCGGGTAGTAAGCTGTTTGAGCCGCCCACCACTGACTTGCGATAAAAAATCCTCCATCCGAATGACCTCTCATAAGAGGTTTACCCCGTCACTTGTCTGACAATGACTGCTATAAATGGTTATGACAGTGATACCGCCGAGGTGGGGGTGAAACGGGCATGTCGGCTTTCTGGTCAGGATGTGCCTGCTGAGCGTAAAACCACACACGTCACACTGCGCTCTCTTTGTCCACGTACGCCCCTTTTATGTTATGTCCAGACACGTTGACTCTCGTGGTTGGCGAGAAGGGCTGGTCCCGTGGTTGATATTCGTGCTTGGTGCTGTCAGATGTCGCCCAGATGGAGGCGCAAGAAGGATTGAAAATAAAGCTCGTGATGTTCCGCTCGTCACAATGCGGCAGCAGGACGACAAATGTTGAGCACCTTGTCATATTAGCTGTGCTCCCTTCGTGACCTAAATGATGAGAGGAAGGACGGAGGAAGAGAAGGAAGCGGTGAGACCCAAGTCCTTTGCAGAACTGCACAAACCATTGCGTGGAGGTCACTCCCCCCCCCGTTGAAGAAGTAGGCGACAAGAAACTGTTGAATGGGGGCACTGGGGGCACTGGGCGTGGGCAACGGAGCCTCACGAAAAATGAAACAAAAGAAGGCAACAATGGACTTAAGAGCAAATGGTCCAATCCAATAAGGAAGCAAGTCGTTGCCGCTCAGGGGTAACCAATGTAGCTGAATGTCATACATGGCCAAGCCAGAGATTGGGTGCAGAAACGAATTGCTGCATTTCAGCATCCGTTGTGATTGCAATTTGGCCCCCCACGGGTACCCATGCGGCAGCCCTTCTTGTGCGCTTCACGTGAGAGAAAGGTCCTGCAGGTTAAAGTTTCTTGTATTTTTCCGAGAAAGCAAAAATAGATCACAGGTTTGTGAAGACGTGGGAGGATATGGGAAGAGACTGTGCCAAAATGTGACCAAAATGTGACTACTAATAAAAGCAACTGAGTGCAACGCGCGAAGAAATATCGAGGAAGGAGCGATCAAGTTCACCTCCGGTCGCTAAGCCCTACCAATTCTAGAGGACGGAAGAACCTGGGCATCCTTCGCAGGGCGACTTCCGTGCCGACTGCATGGCACGCGACCCAGGACACTGGCGATTTCATGCCAGGATGTGACTTTCGAGTGTAAAACTGTGACTGCATGACTGTTGAGACAAGCCAATGACATACATTTACATTGTTTATTTTAATTGTCTTCATTTAGGCATATTTGTGTTGGGTGCGTTGAAGGAAGGAGCGATACGCAGTAGGCCATCGAGCCAAAGGTCTTGCCTTTGGTGGGGGTCAATGGAGTGGTGAAGTTCCATGTCCAGGAAAGAGCAAAGATACATGGCAGAAGTGCGACTGTGCGACTGCCGGCAAGCGTCAAGCGGCAAGCGGCAAGAGCAAGCCCTGCGTTGCACAGGGCAGGCATGGGCCCAAAAGTCGATCGCTTGGAAACAGGAAGCTACGACCGGGCAAAAAGTCAGCGAAGCAGGCTGCACCTTCTCGTGAATGTTGTTCCCGCGGGTCACGCATTTACCTTTTCCGTCAATCGCATTGTTTCCCCCCTATCTCCCCGACCGTCAGATTGTCCTTGACCGGTTCATTTGGATCGTCGAAAGTGACCCGACGATGCGCGCTGTCTTTCTTTTTTTTGTTCTTTCCGCCGTCTCTCCCATTCTATTTTAGTCACACGGCAGCAGCATTTCCCGCCGCAACACGCGTCTTTGCGGCTCTCGTAGGAGAATGCTTTCTTCCCGAACAAGGGCGAGAGGAGAAAGCGCATTCTGGAAAGAGCTTGCTCCTATGTCGGAGGGGTATGAAGTCGGAAAAGGCAAGAGCGACGATGACGGGGAAACGACGGAAGGAAAGAGAGGGGGAAAGAGGGGAGGCTAGAAGGGGCAATTGGATCATCACGAACATACATTTCCATTTGCATCATTTCCCCTCTTTGGATCGCTTCTGGCGAAAATTGACGGCATAGCGCTCTCACTGGCTCTATGTTCGTTTTCCATTTCCTGCCATTTGCGTCGACTTACATGATGAACCACTGCGTAATCTAAATTAGCGGCGTGGGGGTACACTTTCATGCTTGGTGGTGCTGGCTCTTTGGCCTCTGAGTACGCCGAAGGTCCTTACTTTGCGCTTCCTTTTCTCGTGTCGGACATGAAGGATTCGGGCATGCTTCTCGCCCTGCTAGGCAGCGTGGCTTGGCTCTCTGTGTAAGGAAACCGGTCACCAACCCGACCCGGGGAATCAACTCCGGCAGTAGGACGGCGAGAGAGTATTTTTTTTTTGTGCACCTACAATGTCATACCAGGGCCACCACAATACGGAGTCCAGAGTACAAGACTCAAAACTTTTGTGTCGCGGCCAGCACAAGTCGAATTGCCACTGTCGTTACAATGCCTCCACATATGTTGCAATACAGCTGCGTCAGCTTGGGCGTCTTTCATATTTGTAGCAGCGTCTCAAAGTTGAAGCATACAAGACATCGTATCTCCCATTGGGGACCCTTCATAGAATGGAGGTGAGGTGCAACTGACGATCGACGCTTCTGCACGATATTGATGCCTGGGAAGACAATGCAGACAAAAGCACAGAGACGCACACCCACACCCACACATCAAAGGCACCGTTTCTTACCTTCTGGAACAGGCACAATGGTGCTCTGCTGCTTCCTCACGCGGACGCCTGCCCCGCTTTTGCCTGCGTCCCCTTGCTTCCTTCCTTGTTTGCCCTGCTGTGGTTTTGCCTTCTCCGCACGCAGGATTGGCCGACTGTAAGGTGCAACCCCCCACGTTAGCCGCTCAGCTGGGAACACCGCCCACATACACCACATACACGACCTCCTAGAGCTGCTCCCCCATTCACACCACGGTGTGCAAAGCTGCCAACGGTCATCGTTCGTGTTTCTTGTTGTTTCCATTGCGTTCCTGTCGGCCATTCGCTCTTGCCCACTTGCTCGTCTCGCCTCGCCTGGTGCTGGCACACTCCGCGCGAGCTTCCAGCATGCTCCCATTGAAGCTCCCCTGTCCAAAGTTGCATGCGTTATTGTGATCTCCTGCTCCGAGCCAATCAATAACAAGCTATCGTGAAGTGGGCTTAGAAGAAGCAATACCTTTTTTGAGAATCTAGAAAAGCGCAAAAAGGACGAATGCCATGGCGAGTGCGTTACCTCGACGGGAAGTTTCGGCACTGCTATTTTGCATTCTTCGCGCCTCCCTTGTCATCGGCTCATTTTGTTACACCAGGAAGGGACGATGGGAGAGCCAAGCTAATTGGCGGTGCCCTTCTTCCTCTTAGACGAAACATGTATTGGCCTCCTTCGCTAGTGATTGTAGTAGTCGTGCAGCTAATCGACTCGTACTCCTCCTCTTCACACCCCCTCTGACACGCAGGTCGTTAATGCTTGTCATACGGACGCACTCTCCGCTGCCCAGAACCTTAGCACCGACAGTCGTACTTGCCGGTGATAGCCTTCCGACTGGTGGCACTTAGCTTCTCCGGTGCATCGACCTTCTCTCCTCCGCAGATCGGTTCACGGCCACAATTTCCACTTGTGGTGCACACTCACTCGTTCCTTGCTGCCATCTTTCCCGTGCTTTCTTCTTGTGACACAACTCCCTTTTTACACGATGCGCGAGAGAGTCGCCGAGGATCTAGCCTATGCTTGCTGTGTAATGACTCGTTACGCTCTCTATCGTTGGACGACATTTGGCATCCCCAATACCTTCCCCTCCTTTTCTCCTTTTCTCCTTTTGTACTGTCACAGGCGTCACGGACGAAGCCCGGTAATATCTCGTCTGTCTCCTAGGCCGGTCCATCTGTCTTGATACAAATATCCTTTGTTGCTCCCACCCTGTTGTCGAGTCCTTCATCATACTTTGCCATCTTCATCTCACCTCCTTTTTACTGCAACCAATCTGTGTTCCCTCTCTGCTCTCGTCTCGTTTATTTTCCCACAATGTCTTCGTTGTCTATCAATGTTGATCCGGTCGGCCGCTCCGCCGGGAACAGCTCCGAGACACCCCCAAAGACGCCTCGGACCCCAGCCACTGTCACCGGGGCTACTGCATCCGGTACCCAGGCACAAACCTCTGCTGCCGCAGATCGCTCTCGACACCTGCCAGATGGGGTGTATGTGCCTATGCTCACCTTCTTCGAGCCGGAGACGGAAGATCTGGATCTGGCATCGATGCAGAAACAGGCTGCGAGACTGCAGCAGGCAGGTGTTGCTGGCATCCTGCTGCACGGTTCCAACGGCGAGGCTGCTCATCTGACGCACGAAGAGCGGATCCGCAACATCCAGGCTGTTGTCGATGCCGTCCGGGCCGACCGCTTCGAGGATTCTGCCACGCCATTCCCTATTCTGGCCGGCTGTGGTGCCCAGTCCGTCCGGGAGACGGTCGATCTTTGTGTCGAGGCAGCCAGTGCCGGAGCCACCCACGCTCTGGTCCTGCCGCCCGGGTACTATGCCTCCATCCTCGGCCGGGATCAGCTGCGCGAGTTCTTCTTGTCCGTCGCCAGCCAAAGCCCGATCCCGGTTCTTGTGTACAACTTCCCAGCTGCTGCGAGCGGCATCGATCTCGACAGCGACACCATCTGTGCCTTGGCCGGCGCTCACCCCAACATTGTGGGTGTGAAGCTGACCTGCGGCAACACGGGCAAGCTGGCGCGTGTCGTGGCGGGCGTGTCTGCTCTGGGCCGGGGTCCGGGCTCGGGGAATCCGTTCTTCGTGGCCGGCGGCTCCGCCGACTTCATCTTGCAGGGGGCCGTCGTCGGGGCCAATGGATCGATCTCGGGGCTGGCCAACTTGTCGCCGCGTGCGTGCACATCGATTCTGGATCTCTTCCATGCAGGCCGGATCGAGGAGGCTCGCGCACTGCAGGCCATTGTGGCCCAGGGCGATTGGTTGGCCATTCGATATGGGTTTGTCGGTGTCAAGCACGGCCTGCAGTCGTTTGGGTCGATCGGTGGCGCCCCGGCAAGCAGTCTTCCGAGCCCGGTGCCGCGGAAACCCTGCCAGCTGTTGTCAGCAGCAGCACAGGCCGAATTTGACGCCGGCACAGAAGCGCTGCTGAAGGCAGAACAGGCTCTGGTGATGAAGGCCCAGTCATGAATGTCAAGTTGTCACGTCTGGCGAGAATTCAATCTAAATACACGACTGTCCTTTAGAAGTATTTCTGCGTACCGCTGATGTCTGTCTTTCTTTTCTTTACCTCGTCTCTCTGTCGGTCACCAAGGTCTTCCATTGACAGGCCATAATTCGTTTTCCCATGCAAGTTGTGTTCGCCTTTGGCATATCATTTGAATCCTGTTTGATCGTGTCTGTTCTTGTATGATTTCGTTTGATTAGGTTTGGCCTTCTGTCGCCTCCTAAATTTCTTTCCTTCTTGTCAATAATGGTACACCAAAATTGGTAGATTTAGATAGAGCACCCGCGAGGGTGACAATGGACAGAAAATGGGATGGTAGTGACATATTTTCGACGATCGTGGGCAGTGTTACCGCTTTACTTTCCTGTAATATGACGCTGAACGCTTGAACTTTAGGTGCCCTCCAAAGATTCTCCTTATTGGCAAGTGCTCTCTTTCCTATTGTGTGCAATGATGAAAGGAGCCTTCCTTTTCTTTTTTCTTTTTCTTTTTTCTTTTTCTTTTTTCCTTTTCTTTCGCACATTACTCCATTCAGCGAGTTTCAATGGGATGGTTCTTTCCAAATCGGGGGTCATCACGTCGCCCCCCCTTTCTGGGTAGCAAGCACCAAACCGCGTACATTGACGTGCTCTCTAGCGTGTTGCCTCGTTTCTTCCATTTTCCGCCCTTTCCCATCCACAATATTTTGATTTTCCTTTATTCCCTAAAGCTCGACATATTTATGGTGACATAAATGGCAGTATAAGTACGGCCGTCCCTCCGTTGTCAAAGTACGTCTGCGTTGATCCTAACCATCAGGTGCTCCACGAATCCTTCTATTTTGTTTCCGTACCGACCCTTTCTCTCTATTATTTCTAACCATTATTGTTTCGCTGACTACCAAAAGGACGCATTGACGGGCCATTTCTGTCGTTTTCCCGTTGGAAGACAATAACGAAAGGCAAGGAAAGGGCGACTGGAGAGACGAGGAAAGAAGGAAGGTAGACACCCGGAAACGAGGGCGGAGCAGCGCGAGAGGCAAAACAAGGTAAAACCCAATTGCAATTTTGTGCCTCCAAACTAAACTACATCCTCGAGCGGGAGCCTTTTTTTGGTCATTGAGCGTCTGCATTCATCGTCATTTGTTGACTGATTCTCCTCGTCACCATCCTCTCCTCCGTTCACCCCTGTCACTGCTCTGCTTTTGTTGCTGACCAGCCCTTCGATGCATCTGCTCGACGACATAGGAGAATTTTGCCCTCCCTCCACCCTCCATTTCCTGAAATTCTTTCAAAATCCACAAGTTTCCACGAAGTGCTCTCGCGCCGATACATTCTCAAGTCCGCTTCGGTTGAGCAAACGGTGACAGTCTCCTCCCATTCGAGGTGTTGTGCTACTGCGGCACCAACAACCACCTTTCCTGACCGGAAAAGACAGCTTGTGGCGGCAACGCGCCCACAGCACGAAAGAGTAGGTTTCTTTATCGTGCACATCATAATTTTCCTCAAGTAGCTTTCCTTCCTTTCCATCGAACACCATCACATCCATAGACACGATATCAAGAATGCTATCAATGTCAAAAACGCCAATCTTTCACTTTCATATCCCTCAGCACCTAATCACCTTCTGACTTCTGCATACTTGCCCATGGAGAGACATGCTTGTAAACCCTCCTGGCCGTATTATTCTGAAAGCTAACTGAGCACCACATCAGCTGCAACCACGAGACAAAAGAAGAACTACTGCAGCCAACACTTCATCCCTAGCACTTGCGACCGTTCTTCTTCGGCATAGTCTTATTTTATTTTCTTCTCTCTTTTTCTTTCTTCTCAGTCACTTCTCCTTACGACCAAGCAGTCTCTGGCTCGATCTGATCCTCCGGCCTTCTGTCTGATCCTGTTACCTACTCCCACAAGGTATACATTCTTTTCGAAAGCCAAGACACGCGCCTGTATAACTCACTTCACTTTCACCGTACGCTGACCTTTGCTTTTTTTAGCACGGAAAACGCCGGAGCCTTGAGACTCCAACAGCTCGAAAAGATGGCTTCCTCACCTCACGCACCTGCCGAGGATGTCTGGCAGACAAAGCGAGTTCTGCAGTTGGAGACTGAGTTACGTCTGGCACAGGACCAGTTGCGTGCCGTCTCTCTTAGCAACGCAAACAATGTCCTCGTCCTCACGCAGATCTACAACATTGCGTCAATGCCTCAGAAGAGCTCCCAAGCACTTGCGGCCATCAAGAACTTGCTCATCCAAAGTACCAAGCACATGATGAGTGCCACCGCTGTGTCACCTGCTTCAATCCTGCCTGGCAGCGGAGGCAACACAGAAACCCCTCCATCTACTGGTGCTAGCAGTCAATTGTCTCCTGCGACCAGCTCAGACGACTTCAGCGCCTCTGATGGCCCTGGGGATCCCAAAGGCCGCCCAGATCTACTCGGTGTCACCTCCCGCAAGGGCATGAAGACCAATAACACGACTGAAAAAGCAGGGGAGGTCAAGGAGGCAGCCACTTCTGGAAAGGCGACAATGCCCAAGAAGCAAGACACGGCGACGGGTGACCGGCAGGACAAACCGAGCACCCAGCCACTGGTCAAACAGCAGGCCAAGCCAGACATCAAACAGCATCCTAAGCAGCAAACCAAGCAGCAGGCTAAGCATCTTGTTCTGACCAATCCTCAAAGCACTAAGCAATCCAGCAAGCCCGGTGGCCATTTTGGCAGCAGTGGAGGCGACGGCGGTGATGATGCAGACGACATTTGGCAAGAGTTTTCTCTTGAGGAGGAACTTGAAGGTATTGCCGATGCCCCGGCTATGAGCCGCGCTGCCATGCGTGCTGTCCTGCGTGAGAAGGAAGAGGCCACCCGGAAGAGAATGCGTGAGTCTGCTGATGAGAAGCGCCGCATCGCCGAGAGAGAAGGTCAACTGCTCAAGAAGACGTTTCTTCGGCCGTCAGTGCCCCTGGCACCCATATCCGAGCTCCCACAGACACAGACGCAAGTGACACCAAGCAGCAGAGCCAACCAAGGTGCCGACAACAAGACGGCACACAGCTACCTGCCCACTTCGGCAGCGGGATTAGCTGCAATTGGGCAAGATAAGTCTACTATAGACGGAGCGCGCAAGGCTCCCGGTGCTGCCCCTTTCCTGCCAGACGTCGCAACAGACATTGACGACGAACTTGACGGTGAGCGACCTGCATTCTCATACCAACAAATGTTTTCTCGCAAACAGAAGTGGTTCGCTAATCATGCAATGGTAGAGGTGAATCTGCCTCCCGGAATGATAAGCGTTAAGCATGCCTCTCCGAAGAACGCGGATCGCTTTGGGATTGTTTTCAATCCCTTCAAGCTCGACGCTGAGACTGTGGCCGGGATCACTGGCTCTAGCCAAGGCAATGACAATCGCCGCTCCGTTCTCATTCGGAACATCCCGCACGACTTTTCGATGCACAAGCTCCTAGCACATATCCATGGAGGTGTTGTCCTCATGGCGCGACTTGTCCCCGATATTATGGGTCCCAGACACGGCCAGGTCGCCATGATCACGTTCAAGACCGCACAGCAGGCTGCCGATTGTATGGCAATCACGCCTGATTTGCTGGCTCGCTCAGAGGAACTTGAAGGGGGGCCTCTCAACCCGGGGACGAGAATGTCCATCAAGTTGCTGCCGACGCACACGTACCCGTCCCGTGAGACAATTGTCCCAGCAGATTCGCCAAATCGAGGCCTCGTTGCCGTTGAGGAGAAAACACGCTGTATTGTTGTGAACGACTTTCCCAAGCAGTTCATCAACGATCTATGCACCGAGCTCTTGCTCGATGTCCGGCGCTTCCCATCAAAGATGAACGCTCTAGAAGAGATGTGGTTCGCTGACGACAATCTACACATGCACTTCACCAGCGTCCAAGAAGCCGAGAAAGCACATCGCATCGTGTCCATCTTCCACTTCGAGAAGTATGCCTCACAAGTTCATTTTGTGCCGGACCCTTGCGCAGCGCCGGCCGGTAGTGGCAGCATGTGTGGCCTCTTCGACAGCAACGGGATAAAGCTCGCGAGCCACGGGTACATGGGGCTCAAGTCTCTCTTGGAGAGCGTCGGGCTAGCCTCATACTCCCGCAGCCACATCAAGCCCCCCATTGCTGCTGCAAACAGAAACGCGGCGCCTCTTGCGGTTGGCAAAATGTCTTTTGCCACGCTCCTCTCGACGGCTCGAGTGGTGGCTGCCTCCCAGAACAGCGGCACCAAGTCACATTCGTCTCGGGCAAGAAAGCAGACGCAGTCGCAGGCTGAGACACATGGACAGGCAGAAGTGCAGACCAATTATGACAACACGCTCATTGATCTGTGTTTTGACACGACTCCGGACACCACCAGCCAGAACAGTGTTCCTGCGTCGCAGTGGGATGGTTTCTCCCGCCACAGCTTGAGTGCGCCATGGACAGCGGATCTAATGGTGGGTTTGGACCAAATGTGAGGAGCAACTTGGCTCGATAGTTAGTGACGACACGGCAAGGGATTATATCGGGAAAGGGAGCGAGATTGAAATGCGTTTCTTTGGAAACGGAGAGGCTGAAACATGTGAGACTATGTGGAGGGTAGTAGTGGTGCGCAGGACAGAGAACAAGGAACAGGGTTAACTGGGTAATAAAGAAGACACTGGCGGTGCAGTTGACTGCGTGGTTCATTCGCGCTGCGTTTTTTATTTGTTTATATCCCGTCATTGTCCTGGTTTGTGGACAGTTAGTTTGGTTTTCACTTTAATTTGACTGACACAAAGTTGATTGAATATGCATCCATGGTCAAGGGAAACTGATAGCAGCTTGGCATTCGAATTCTTTCGTATTTACAACCATGAAAGCACTGAGTATGTACATGTGGCCCATGCAGTAGACTGCGTCATGTCATGCCATAGAATGACGCGCAGCACGTTGCTTGCTGGCGCCCTTGCTGCCGCGGCGGGCCTGTTTATGGGCGGCGTGCTTGAGGTACTGGCGCACCATGCGCGGCGGCAGGTTCTCGGCGGGTTCCCAGGAGGGGTTCTGGTCCGGTGGCCAGTCGCCCTTCCAGCGGACGAGGAAGAGACGCACAACGCGGCTGCCGGGCGGCGGCTGATGCAGCGGGTCGTCCCAGTCCACGGGCTCGTCCACGACGGCACGGCCGTCCTCGTCGACGGCAGTGAGACAGTCGCCTTCGAGGCGGTCGACTTCGTAGAGGTCGTCTGCCTCGTCGTCTTCTCCGCCGTCTTCGTCTCTGGGCGCAGGGGCAGGGCCGGGTAGAGGCAGTACAGCGATGGCGTCCTTGGCGGGGTGGGGTGCTGCAGGGATCGTCGGCGGTGGTATGGGCGTCTCCTCGCTGCGTTTTCGCTTCAGGGAGGGCTGTGCTTGGGCTGTTGGTGGCAGTGGGATGGGCGTGGCCATGGATGGTCCTTTGGATTGCAGTCGGTTCATGGGTGGGGTGTAGAGTGGCGCGTCCGGCGGCGGAATGTACGTAGACGGCCGAGGGAGTGGTCGTTGGGGTAAAGGTTCGTGCTGGACGGGCGGCGTCTCCCGCAGGGACGGGAGCATGACCATAGCATGTGGCTGATTGGTGGCCGGGCCGTGGAGTTCATCGTCGTCATTCTCGTCGTCGTTCTCGTCCCCGTTACCTTCGTCGCTGTTGGCACTTGTATTCGTCGTAGTGGTAGTGGCCGTTTCCACGCCCAGACTCGCGCCCCGGCTTTCGCTTTCGTCGGCCTTCTGTTGCTCGACAAACTTTTGGAATGGGCGCTTGAGTGACGGCCCGGCGTGTTGCTTCTCGGCAGACCCAGGCGAGGAGAACAGCTTCGGCGATGGCCCGCCAATAGAGACACCCACGCCCATGGGTGTCGACGCGGGCATCGAGTCGAGCTGGATCTGCAAACTGGCCATCTTGGCTGGCGTCGACGGCAGGCCCTGGGCTGCGGCTTTCCGCGCCGCTGCGGCTGCCACCCTTGCTGCTGTAGCGGCAGCGGTCTGTGGTGGCCGGCCCGGTCTCCGTTTGTGTGGAAGGACGGCGGTGGCGCCGTCTTCCTCGTGCATTGTCTTGGTGAGTGTCCCCTGTGTCGCCTGTGTCCCCTGTGTCCCCTTCTTCTTGGCCGCCTTTTCGGCCCGCCGTGCTTCGCGCGCCGCCCGCTGCCGCTCCGTCAGCGCATACTCCCAGTCCTCGACGACCCGCGGCGACACATAGTCGAGGATCTGCGTGCACGGCACCAGCTGCCGCGCATACGGCTCGTCCGGCCAGCCCACGACGTAGTTGAGCACCCGCTTCACGTGCTGCCGCCGTGGGTCTTGGCGGTACCGCTCGTCCTCCCGGGCCTCTTCCTCGTCCGTGTTGTACCCGTCGTCATCGTCGACGTCGTCGTCGTCGTCATCCCCTCCCGGACGGATCCCCAAATCGGCAGCCGTACCAACCGCCGGTGGTCCACCCCAGTCGAGCGGCGTGACGACCTTGTCGACTATAAAAGCGCCATAGTCGTCGTTGCGTGGCGGGACGAGGGAGATGGGCGTGGGCAGCGGCCGTGGTGACTGTGCTTGGACGCGGTAGCGCGGCTTGTCATAGAGGAGGACACGCAGTTCAGGACGGCGGTGTCTCTGTGAAGACGAGGCGGGCGTCGAGCAGAAGGAAGTCGGCGTGGTCGATGAGGGCGGCAGCGGCTCGACGCGCCGTGGCCGTGGCATCGTGTTGAGCAGGGATGGGCTGTCAAGGACAGTCAAAGACGGTCAAGGACGCGCTGCCATGGATTCAGACATGGCCGTTGTGCTGTGCACGCGGTTGGGCGTCGACTCGCGCTGGCAAGACTGGCGAGTGCGAGGGCCAGCAAAATGAACAGTTGGGTCAACAGACGGCGTTCACTGAAGCTAAGGTGAGACGCGGCAGTCACGACAAAATAAAGTGGAGACCTGCCGTAAGGTGCTGGGCTCTTTTACCAGGCGGAGCTACCGCAGCCCTTCATCGCTGCGAACACTACAGAGGTATTGCGGTTCAATAGCTGAGGCCTTTCCTCATGGGCTACTCTATTGTTATGTTTATTTATTTCGTTGCCATGTTGATAAAGGTACAGCCAAAGAGCACAGCTCACACTCCATCTACACAAGATCACGTGCCACTCGATGTTGGCCCGTATTACGTCGCTGGCAGGCAAGACCCCGCTTCGCGCTAGCAAGCTTGCACCTTCTTTCGGGCTTCTCCTGCACAAGAGCCGCTTTAACAAATTTCCGCCTTCTCGTTGCGGTCTCTGTAAACTGCATTTCGTACTCGCTATTACTATTACTCCATATTCTGTATCTGACCCACTCGAGCCACCCAGAGGCAAGCGACATCATCGACGACAACGCCAACAACAGCGACAATCCCTGTGCACGACAACCGCATCTCCACCATGCTCACCACGACAGCCCCGACGCTGCTTCGCCCGGGCCTGGCTGCGGCCTCGCGGACGGGCAGCAGCCTGCACAGACCTGCCGTGGCCGCTACAGCTTCGGCCAGCACGTCGGCCAACACGTCGGCCAAGACCTCGGCGGCGTTCCTTGTGCGGCGGCCGCCGACCATTGCGCTGCAGAGCCGCACGATCGTGTCCTCGGCTCGCGTTGCCCTGCCGCTGAAGCGCAAGCTCGCCTCTCCTCCGTCTGCCGCTGTCCGGCGACCGGCACTCAACACTCCTTCGTCGTCGTCCTCCTTCTCCTCCTCGTCCTCCGCCTCCTTCTCGTCGTCTGCAGCAATGCACCGCCCGCCACCAGCGACGGGTGCCACGCGCAACCGGGATGCGGCCGCCGATGCTCAGGCTGCTGCTCGCATCGCTGCGGCCGCCGCCGATGCCCATGCGTCTCCAAAGGACCTGCCGCCGCTCGACTGGAACACCTTCTTTGCGCTGCGCAAGACCCGCCGGCGCATCCAGCTGGCCTTTAGCGTGGCCGGCGGCCTGGCGGGCGGCCTGGCGGGCGGCCTGTTCCTGGGCTCCGGCGTGGCCGAGCCCATCCTGAGCACGATCCCGCTGGACCCGTTCCTGACGCTGGGCCTGATGACGTTTGGGTTTGCGACGCTGGGCTGGCTGGCCGGGCCGAGCGTGGGCAACGTCGTGTTTTACGCGTGGAAGCGGCCGTACAAGGCGCAGATGACGCTCAAGGAGACGCAGTTCTTTGCACGCATCAAGCGCAACCGCGTGGACCCGACGGCGTCGTCGGCCGGCAATCCGGTGCCCGATTTCTACGGCGAGAAGATTTCGAGCGTGGCCGGCTACCGGCAGTGGCTCAAGGACCAGCGGGCCTTTAACAAGAAGCGGACAACGTTTGTATGAGGGGGGAGGGAGATGTGGTGGACGAAATTAAAAGAGGAGGAGGGGACAAGCTGCTTTGCTGTCCATGTTACTACTATTTGCGCGCAAAAATATAAACAAATCCAACTCTTGCATGAACGTCTTACTTTATTGTACGACAGAATGTGTGCTCTGGAATATGAAACCTCAACGTACCCGTAACCACAAAAAAAAAAAATACGTCACACAAACGGCATCGTCGAGTCGACTTGGCGTTTCCACGCAAGTATGCCGCCGGCCACGTCGCCAACAAACCGTGCGCCGCCTCGATCCAGGCCCAGCGTCTTGAGCTGCCGCGTCACCACCTGCGAGTCATTGCCCACGCGGCATACCAGGTAGATGGGCGCTGTATCCTCGGCCATGCCGTCGGGGAGCCACGACGGCAGGCCCTCGCCTGTCGTCCCTGTCTGCGTCTGCGAGAACGGGACGTTGATTGCCCCGGGGATGGTGCCCATGTTGTAAAACTCCTTTTCGCGCACGTCCAGCAGCCAGTGCCGCTGCTTCGTCGCCGTCTCGTCGCGCCCGTCGCCCGTGGTCGCGCCGTCCGCGTGCACCTGCCGGAAGGCCGACACCGAGACGCGCTCCTCGGGCTGCAGAATGTGCTGCGTCACAGCCGTGCTGCCGCCGCAGAACTGCACGTAGTCGGGCCACGCATCGCCCAGCGACGCCATCGTCTTCAACGGTGCTTCGTCCGAGCAGGCAAAACAGTCTGCGCGCCGGCCCTTGAGCCGCACCGTCCGAAACGACGGCGGCACCAGTCCACCGCCGGCACCGCCCGCCGAGAAGAGCGTGAGCGTCGGAGCCGGCGGCACCGTCTTGGCCGTCGTGACCGTGACGGGTGCCGACCCAGACACGAGCACGCGGATCGCCTCCAGCGCTTGCAGCACGCCCATCACGCCCACCACAGGGCCCAGCACGCCGCCCTCGGCACACGACGTCTGGCTGGCCGCCGGCGGCGGCCGTGGAAACACACACCGGTAGCAGGGCCCCGCGCCCACGGGGTGGTTGAGGACCGCCAGCTGTCCGTCTGTGCGGAGAGCCGCTGCCGACACGAGCGGAATGCCAGCACGCACGCAGGCGTCCGAGATGAGATACCGAATGGCCGGATGGTCGGTGCAGTCCAGCACCAGGTCGATTTTTGTGTCCTCGCTGCGCTCACTTTCCTCGGCTTCCCCGCCGCCTACAAGCCTACCCACGTTGTCCACCGTCAAGTGCTCGCGGTGCACCGTATACCGCACGCTTCCGTTCCGCGCGCGCATCGCCGCCGCCAGACTGTCCACCTTGTACGCCCCGACGGTCGCCGACGTGTGCCCAATCTGCCGGTGCAGGTTCGACGCCTCGACCGTGTCGCCGTCCACCAGCACCAAATGGCCCACACCGGCGCCGGCCAGGTACAGAGCCGCAGGACAGCCCAGGCCGCCCGCGCCGACAATCAGCACAGACGCCTTCTTGAGCCGCAGCTGGCCGTCGACGCCGACGCCGGGCAAGATCAATTGGCGCGCATAGCGCTCGTATTCGTCGGACTGGAGTGGCCAGGGCCAGCTTGGTGGCGCATGCTGGTGCTGTTGGAGACGCTCCTCCTGTTCGACCTGCACGAGTTGTTCGCGGAGCGACTGCAACTCGGCTTCGGCCGATGCAATGCGACGTCGTAAGTCGGCTGACATGTGTTGGGGAAGGGCAGTCCGTGAAAATAATGAAAAAGCGTATCGAAATAAAAATGTAAAATTGTACAAAAAACAATTTATCAAAATCCTATGAAACAGCTGAATGGTACATTTTCATGTGTTGATTCTCTTTACAAGAGAGGGGCTTGTATAAAATGCAGAGCTTCTCGGAGCTTGCCGCTACGAGCGTGGCGAGGTCCTACCAAAAAAAAAAAAAAAAAAAAAAAGTTGATAAAAATACCAAAAATGAACGATGGGAGTGAGATTTGAACTCACGCGACCGAAGCCATATGATTTCTAATCATACCCATTAGACCACTCTGGCATCCCACCTTACTGTTCGGTTGTGGAAGAAAACCGTTCCGGATTAGCTTATATAGGCAGCGTAGCAACTCTCTCTGCCTCTTTTACCTCTATCTTATCGCTATCGCTCGACCCCCAAAAAGTTGTGTGATAACCAAAAAATGCCCTGAGCTGCGACCTGCAACTTTACTTGACAACACACCGGTCTTGGATCGTAACCACCCATCATGGTATGTTCTACGGCAGAGTTTCAATTGTCTCCTTATTTCCACAGAGTACTGACCATCAGGCCCCCGTCGCACCCAAAATGAGCCACCGGGCCAAGGCCCTCGCCCGCATCGCCGACCCGACTCTCCCCCGCAAGGTCCATCGCGACGACAACACCGTCACCGACGCCTTCTTGCACTCCAAGCGCGACAAGCAGCTCATCCGCAAGGCCACCTTCCGCGCGCGCGTCCTCGACAAGGCCGGGCCGACGACGAAACCGCTCAAGCGCCGGCGCCCGTCCAAGAAGCTCGTGGCCACGCTGGAGTCGCTGGCGGACTCGCTCCCGGAGATCCCCAGTAAGACAGACGCAGCTGCCGAGAACGCCGAGTACGCCGACGACGGCGAAGAGTGGGACGGAATCAAGAGGCGCCGGCGGCAGCAGAGCCTCAAGACACGGCCCGGGTCGCTGAAGCGCAAGGCAAAGGTCGTGCAGGCCGAGATTGCGCGCTTCGGGCAGAACCTGGCGCAGCTGACGGCCGTCAAGGAGGATGTGGTACAGTCGACGGACGGTGCTGCGATGGATGTCGAGGACAAGGAAAAGGACAAGGACAAGGGCAAGGACGAGGATGCCGAAGCCGAACGTGGCCCAACCACCGACGCGCCACCGACTGCAAGACAATCGACGGCCAACCGCTTTGCCCTGCTGCGCAATTACATCACCATGACCATGGAGCAGAACCCGGCGTTTGCCAAACAGGGATAGAGGAGGGATGCGTTTGGTGGGCGAGTTTGCGTTACTTTTAGGTTCATTTGGAAGGCATAAGGCGTTGGGGGTTTAAAAGACTTTTGGACAGAATTATCGCTTTTGACGTGTTTTATGATACAATACAAACGCATTGATCTACAAACGCCATAACTCAAATATTTGTGCAAATTTGTGGCTCGACTTTACGGTTTTGGTTGTCGTTAATACTGTTTATACTGTAGTAAATATTTCATTAAATTTTAGAAAACAAAATACAATTCGTCGAATAATTATTTCATTTGTCAAAAATAAAGAGATACGTAGAAATTCTAATATCAGATCGAATATCATTTTAAATGTTAACATCGGGTGTTCACAAAGAAAAACACTATAGGCCTGTTGGCATGTCGTACGGTCACTCAAATCACAGAGATGATAAACCATTTATACTTTTGTTGCCTGTCAGAAGTTGTTGTAAAGCATGACATTAAAGAACAAAAAAACGCCTATCCGCCAACACCTCGCAAAGAATCCAAAATACCACGAGAAAACGTCCGATGAAAGGAGGACCAAAACTGAAAACACCAAAAGAATTGAAATACAAAGAAACGCAGAAAAGAAAACAGAACAACATCGGATATAAACAAAAAGGAACATTGGCTGCCGTGTATCTTTGTCTCGTCTTGATCGTCAGTATCCCATTTGCGCCAATACGCCAGTATGCCAGTCACGCTCTGGATGCAGGGAAAGTCGGAAGGTCGGAAGTAGGAGATGATGCGTGGATGCGTGGATGCGTCAAGAGAGAGAGATGGGGAGAGGGATGCGCAGCCCTGTCTCCAGTCTACTCAATCCGCGGCACCTCCTTGTTCTTCTTGAGCGGCGACGCACTCCGGCGCCGCACGGCCTCGTGCCGCAGGTTCTCAATGATGCGGAGCATCTCTTGCCGGCCGCCCTGGGCATCAATCATCTTGCCGCCGAGGCTCATGGAGACCTTTTCGCGGGCGTGGGCGTTGAGGAGGCGCTTGACGAGCAGAAAGCGCATGAGGACGCAGACAAAGACGCCGCAGTCGTTGCCGTTGGCCTGCTGCGGGGTGTCGTCAATGTCGCGGAAGCGCAGGGGGCGGCCGAGCAGGACGGCCATGCGGGCCGTGACGTTGCGGGCGACGCGCAGGTTGCTGGAGCTCATGGAGTCGTAGTGGAAGGCGACGCCGTCGACAATGGAAATCAGCAGGAGGCTCCAGTGGGAGCCCGCATCGGAGCGCCGCGAGCCCATGTGGTCGCCGAGGGCGGCGTCGGAGATGGGAAAGAAGATGTGGGTGATGTCCTTGAACTTGGGCAGGGCTTCACGCGCAGCTTCAATCTTGGTCGTCATCAGGATCAGACCAAAGGCCGGACGCAGGAGCGAGATGCGAGCCTGCGGGTACCGCGGCAGGACCTCGTTCTCCAAGTACTCCTCCCAGAAGCTGATGTTGTTGTCGGTCAGCCAGTCGTTGCGCAGGACGTGCACGTCGTCGTGGGTCAGGGTGATGCCATGGTACGACAAGTAGGGCTTGGCCATCTGTTGCTCGAGCGTTAGTGGGCGTCCATCGGGCATGGTCTGGTCTGTGTACGCGGCGCCGTTGCTCAATACGAAATCCGAATACTGCATCTGCGCACCGCGCGTGGCACGGGTCCCAAACGACTCCAAGAGCCTTTCCTCCTCGCTGCTCAGCCGTCTCGTCCACTGGCACGAGACGGGACCCCGCGGCAAGCCTGTCACCGGTTTGGACTTGGGCGCACTGCAGTCGTAGCAGTCCAGCGCAGAAATCCAGGTGCGCCGATGACTATGACGAGGCCTGCCTTTGTAGTCGCCGCGGTCGGCATCCCACTCGCGCCGATGCACAAGCAGGTGGTCGCCGTCACTAACGGCGCCATCCAGAGCATGGGGATGCAGGCGCAAGGCCCTGGGCGGGGGGAGCATAGGTGACGTGACGGAAAGGGAGGGTTGCTTGACAGGCGTCATGCACATGGGCTCGTCCTGGCTGGTAACGAGGAGCGGGAACCCCTTGGCGTCCATCACATGGCTGACGGACACCTCGATCGCCTCCAGACATTCCAACCGCTTGACGAGCGCGCGGGTGTAGGTGAGGTTGTATCGCACAGGAGGGTCAAGAGCGATGTTCTGTGTGAGGACGGTCGCCGAGGGAGGAGTGGAGGCCGACGTGCCGATGCTGGCGGCATGAGCAGCCTCGGCAGCCTTGTTGCTCTGATGGACGAGCGCCGACAGGTCATCAAGCGACATTGTGTCCAAAAAGGCGTCATCAAAGACCCCGTCATAGACCTCGGACGTGTGTATCGTGTTCTTGCTTGCGTCCTGAGTGATGCCAGCGTCGCCCTCGGCCTCGTCGTCATCAATGACAATGACGTCGTGGCCGTGGTCGCGATCCGATTTGCGACTGGCATCCTCATCTATGACGGTCTCTTTGACCTTGGCCATGGCATCGACCTCATCTTCTGCGGCGAACACGTTCTCGTCTCCATCTGAATAGCAGAACTCGTCCCGGCTCCGCTTGCGACAAGAGTGCGGGGGAGTGCTGACGGCCGACGCAGGCGACTCGTAGAAGCGCTCGATCGAGTCGAAGAGGATGGCAGAGGCAGACGACGAAGACGACTGGGTGGACGGTCTGCGAGGGGACGGAGCGTCTGAGGCAGGTGCAGTCCAGTCAAAGTAGGTATCAAAGTTGACGCCAGGCGCCGTGGACGCAAGGTCGTCCCTGCCAATTTCGGGCACGCCCCTCTCGTCGTCTGCTTCCTTTGCACCTGCGTCGTCATGGCCGCCGTGGTCGTTCTTGCCGTTCTTGCCGTTCATGCCGTTCTTGCCGTTCTTGCCGTTCTCGTTGTCCGAGTCCGAGCCAGAATCCGACCCGGTCAGATCAATTATCACGTGCACCGAGTCGTCCTCGTGGAGGTCCTCCTCGGCGGCAACGTGGGCGGCCCTCAAGGCGTCATCCTGCCTTTGGCCGTACATGGTAGGCTCCATCGTGTCGAGATTGTCGCCGTTCGACAATGCAGAGCGCGAACAGGTGAAAGTGCAGGGAAGTGATACGTGCGAAATCGCAAAAGAAAATCCCCCCAAAAAGCAGAGGCAAAAGACAACAGACAAAAGAAAACCCAACCAGTCTGATTTTGAAATCGACGGTCTGATCGGTCACTGTCAACTTACAGAGTCTCCTAAATGGCGTGCAAAGCGTTGCCGAAAGGGCATTGTCTTGCGGGAACGCAGGCCACAGACAGAAAAACGGAAGACAGAGGAGAGAGGAGAGAGAGTCAAGACACGGCAAAGAGTCTGTCCGTTGTCTGCTCGTCGTCTGAATGGAGGGGATCTTTGGTCGGCAGGATTGTCGCTGGTGTCGTTGATGTCAAATTGTCGCTTGTTAGACTATTCTGAGATAATCGCTTTGACACGTCCAGGGCCTTTTTGTCGTTTCGGGCAGTTCGCTTTTCGCTGAAGTCGCAAAGTTCTCTCGTCTGTCTTTTTTTTTGTGGTTCGATTCGCTTGATCACTGCCTTATGTTCGCTTTCGGGCCGGGTCGTGTGCGTCGTCGTGGTTTTTTGTTGGTCTCGTTTAATTTCTGGAGAACAAAAAAAGGAACAGACCAAGGAACGAAGATGACGACAGAGGGCGGAGAGACCGAAAAGGAAGAAAAGGCGGCGAAAAGAGACGAAGCGCAGAGAGGAACTAGCGGGAAAGGGCGTAGCCTGAAAAGCAGGATGCGAAAAGGCGCAGAAAGAGGGCGGGTGTTTGGACAGAAGAGGGGCTGGCTGACCAGGCAGAAGAGAGGGCAGGCCACTGATTCGTTTCCTAGTCTGACGCTGTGGGATGTTCTGGGCACCAAAACGACGCCGCAGGTGAGATGGTAGTGGCGGTTTGGGGCGTCTTAGCGCAGCAGGTGACCGTTTCAACAAGTAACTTGTAACACGTCGCTAGTGTGTGGCTTGCCGAAGCGATGGACCGTTTGTGGCTTGTGATGTCGTTAATGTTGTCGATATCGATGTGTGGTAGGTTTTTTTTGTTTTTTTGTCGATGCAAAGGCTGATTGTCACAACGAATTGAAGACGGGCAAGCGATGGAGCTTTTGCTCTCTACCAAGAAAAGCAGAAAGGCAAAACGTGCGGAGATGCGTTTTGGTGGAGTTGTTGGAATGCCGCGTGAAAAGCGACTGAGAGAACCTTAATCGATGCGAAGATGCAGAGACAGTATGAATGTGAAGTCTAGGCAATGCGTAAGCTTTGGCAGAGCAACGTTCGGTTGGGTTGGCGATGAGAGAGATTCTTTCGTGAGAAAAGAGAGAAGGTGCTCGCCTTATATAGACCTTCATATTCGGTACGTATCTCTTAATAACGACGCCGCTGGCTAGGACGAGTGTGAACTTTAAAATTTGTCACGACGAGGCCAATTCGATAAAATGGCATACAAAAACAGTGGAGGGAAGAGGCACGAACGCATAGAACCAGCAGAAGGAACAAGCAGAAAGGTCAAAACACTTTTACTATCCCTCTACATAGGTATATCTGGTATACATAAAGAAAAGACGAGAATATCTTGTCTTCGATGCCAGTACAACCTGCGTGTTGCGGTTGAATATAAAGTTCATGAGAATATAGACAGCCAATTAGATGGACGGAACGTACCGATTGACGATAAGAAAAATGACAGCATAGGACGGACATGGTTGGCGTTGGGTTCTGTGGAGAGAGGCTGTATTTCGACCTGCTGGCACATATCCTACGTAATGGAGCAGTAGCGTGGGCGCTCAGCAGTTAGTGGAGCCGGACTCTCCCCATTCGGATCGTCGCCGCCAAGCACTGTTGGCCTCTGGAGCTGCGCCCAAAATGCCGTCACATCCACTGTGGCACAATTGTGCCTTCGCCATATTCATACAGGGAACGAAAGATCTACGACGATGACAAAGTCTAGAACCTAGCTCGCTTCTCCATTAAATCTATCAGTTAGGGAATACCCCAACGAGCCCACCTATTGTACCGGCGAGTTCCCGCCCTTCGCCAGTTTTCGTCTTTTCAGCCTCCTCTTCTTTGCTCTTCTTTTTCTCGACATCTCTCACTTCCTTCTGGTCACCGTTGCCCAGTGCGCCACCTATCATCAACTCCATCATCTCAGCCTGTAACCTTCCAGTAGGTACCGCACAGTTTGCCTAAATCACCCCGCCTGCATGTGTGGTGACGAATAGTAAACGAATAAAAGACGATAAGCACACGATGACGCTGGTCCAGATCGGGCAATGGAAACATGCAGAAAACAAGGCACGCGACAAAATACAACATCGAAACAGACGGCAAATGGAATAGGCAATGACAGAAATGTGTGAAGCAGCGAAGCAAACTCAAGCAAGGCTGTGAGAGGAAGTGAACGAACAAAGTAGTGGCTAAAAAACTTATACTGAGACGCAAGCTGTACAAGTAGCAGAAATGATGCTGACATGATGCTAAACACACTGTTAGTAATTGAAATGACAAAGGCAGGAAACGGCAAAAACATGCAACACCCACACACACATCATATTACACCATCTCGGCCTGCAACAAGCGCAGCCGGGAGCCGGCATTATCAGCCAGCACGTCCTGGATCACGGGGGCCAGATTCAGTCGCTCGAGCCGAGCCGCTAGTATGTGCACGTCGCGCTGTGCGGCTTCAAAAACAGCAAGCGACCTCTGCCGGCTCTGTTCAAAGGTATGGATGAGGGCACAGCGCTCACGTCCGTGTAGGGCACCCATGCGGGCGAGGACGGCTGCTCCGCGCTGCTGATACTCTTCGGCCACATCTTCGATGGCCGCTTCTTTGGACTTGAGGAAGCGAAGGATGGTCTACCTAGTTAGCGGTGGACGACGAACGGCAGAGACTTTATATCTTAAAAACATTAATAATAAAGAATATTCAGAACTCACCTTGCAAACATAGCCCATGATTTGGCCTGTCTCTTTGTATGGGTCCATCTCCTCCAGCCAAATGTCCCTGGCAGTTTGCGCCCGGCCAGGGCTGTCGTTCGCCCCGGCAGCGAGAAGCTTCATCATCTCACGCGCGATGCCATCCGAATCGACAGGCTTGGACTTTGCCTGGCAAGGGCCATCAGGTTGAGAGCTCGGCGGCACCTGAGGCATGGGTGCAACATGGTGCGACTTGTGCTGTGCAACGTGGTGCTGCTTATCGTAGCGCGGTGCTGTCTGCGTTGAAGGCTGAGCTGGTTGCACAGGCGGAGCGGCGCTTTGAAGCAATTTGGCCGTAAAGCGCGTCCGATTTGGCTCATTCTCGTCCATCTCTTCGACAAAGGGATCTTTAGGCACAGCCATTTGCTGGAGCACGTTGCGCACCCGGGATTCGGTGCGAACCGGCTCCGCTCTCTGTTTCTTTGGTGCTGCGCGATGATCTGGTGCGGCGGAAGGTGATCTCTGGCGCTTTTGGTGCGAATTTTGCATTTCCAGAGACTGCACACTGCGAGAAAGCTGCCTGCCACGAATGACAGATTCCTCGCCATCATTCATCATCTCCTTCTTGACCTTGACAGACTTGCGAGTGCTGGCATTCTTGTGGTTGGCATCAGCGGAGACTTCGTCGTGCTTTGGCCGTCCCGAGGATGCTGCCACAGACCTGTCCGTCACCGGCTTGGACAGTAGTTTCGCAACTGAATCAGGGGGATCCATCTGTGCAACAGGAGTTGTGATGGATGTCATGCCGGTATCAGGGACAAAGGCGACATCCGACTCGTAGCCATCTTTCTCGTAGCTGCTCGCCGAGTCTGAGCTAATCATAATAGGCGCACGCTCACTACGCGGCCGAAGCTTCTTAGTGATGTTCTCATTCTCCGTATTCTTGTTCTCTGCGGAGACAGTGCCATCTTGAATGTGGTACTTGTCTTCTGCGTGCCCCACCTTCTTTTCTTTGACGGGAGGAGGACGGGCAACTGTCTTCTTCTTGGTCTCTCTGGGCTTTGCTGCCTTCTTTGCAGGTGCCGGCCTCTTGGTAGCCTTGGGCTTCCGCACCGACTTGGTGGCTGGGACAACAGGGTTTGTATCTTTTGTAGTAGGATTAGGCAGCGGCATCTGGGTTGTGGCCACTTTGGTGTCTGATTGCAGCGGCGTGGAGGGAGGGTCGAGAAACGACCGCTTTGCAACTCGCTTCTGATTCTTGACAGGCTGCTTGGCCGAAGGGATCAGTCCTCCGACAGGGCTGGATGGCTTGGGTACGGCCACTGGTGATGTGCTTTTGTTGCTTGTTCTTTTCTCAATTCCAACAGTATCCTGAGGTCTGTAGTTTGACTTGGGCGAGATTGGCAGTTCGTAGGGGTCGCCATTGTCGGTCTCCAGTTCCGGAAACATGGCGTTCTGGACGGGCTGGGTTAGAAATATCGTCCTTGACTCACATTTGTCGCGATTGTATCTAGAACTCACTGGTTTGTGTGGCTTGGCTGGACCGTGTGGCCTACCTCTCTGAGACTCGTTCTGCGATGCACCCTTCATGGACTTGCTCATCTTGCCGCCCTTTTTGGGCCGGACTTCGACGGGCGAGGAGAGGTAGAGGTCGGGCATTGGAGGCGCTCCCTCATCTTTAGATTGCTTGACCTTGCTCTTTGAGGTCTTGACGGGTTTTGTGGCAGGCGATACTTTCTTGCTTGAAGACGATTTCGCTCTGTCATTGCCTCTGCCGGTCTCGGGCGGGTTCAGCAACCTGTCCCCAGGTGTCTCAATCGCCTCACCGGCCGTGCCCATGTCAATTCCGTAGATGTCGGTTATGTCAGGCAGAAGTGCATCTTGCCACAAACCGTCCGCCATAAACTGGAGGTCTTCATCAGTGATCGACATCTTGGCACCCGTTTCCCGTGTAAGTGATCAGTGTCAGTGGATCCTTGGTGCGTCTTGAAGGTTGCCGCTTTGGACGGTCCACAACAGCGCATCAATTACAGTGTCTAAAGAGGAAGAAAGGGGTTGCGGAAGAAGAGACAAGGGCGTGATGATGGAAAAGGGGTAAATCCAGGAGTGTTAGGGAAGCGTGGTCCAATATCGACGTTCTGGGAAGGTGCATTCGAGGTGAGCTCACATGCGCAAAGGAAAGAGCGTACCATTTTTTTGGCATTTTCACGGAAGGCGCATTCTGGCAATGTTCACTGTTTTCTTTTCTCTCCGCTCTTTTACCATACTTTATCCTTTGCGATTCTACTTCCATCCGAGCGTCTCTGCTTCGGACGACAACAACCACGCATCCTCCGTCGCGGCCCATTCCTCGGCCGCCCGCACCGTCTCCTCAATCTCGTCCTTGCTGATGCCTGCATCGAGCCAGTTCTGGTAGAATTGCCCACCAGGTGTCAACTGACCCTTGACCCGCCACACCAAACGTGATCGCTGCTCGTGCCCTGAAAACACGCGTGCGCCTGCCCCGACCAAGACCTTTCCGCCGTCCGCATCAAAGCCAGCCGCCCGGAACAGCGCCGGCGTCGCGGCACCGGAATTGTCGTACCCAGGAGGTGCATTTTGCAAGAGGACACGCCGCTGGTACGGCACCCACAGGCGGTCGATGGCGAGTCCGCGAGGGTAAAAGTGCTGGTCGCAGCCATCGCGTGAGCCCAGCACACCGCCCGGCTTGAGGACGCGGCGCATCTCGATGACGGCCTGGCGCGGAGGGTCTGGCGGGGGCAAATGCCCGAGAACTTGGGAGCAGTAGACAACGTCAAAGGTGTTGTCGGGAAAGGGCAAGCCCTTGAGGACATCGGCCTGCAAGAAGGAGACGGTGCGGTCGCCGGGCTTGCCCACGGTGCCGTCATCGGGGTGGAGGGGGATGTTGTTGTCGGTGGCGACCTCACGGGCCTTTGCCAGGACCTCGGACGCAATGTCGACGCCGACCACGGCACCCTCGAGGGCGTACTTCAGGAAGCCCGTGGTGATGGTGCCGGGACCACAGCCGACGTCGAGAACGTAGTCTGTCGGCTTGATGTAGGGCACGAGGAAGCCGGCGTCCGCCTCAGCTCGGCGGCGTAGGTGCGTGGAGAGTGTGTGCTCGGTGTAACCGTGCGTGTACTTGAACTCTTGGGCCATATCGGACTGGAAGTGTGTTTTTGGACAAGTAAATTTATTGATTTGCGCTGAAAAGTCTAGAAGGGTTTTGGGAGGATGGTGATGCCTGGCTTCTGTGAACTTTGACGAGGCAACAACTTGGTATTTATGCTCACTGGAAGTGTCTTGCTGAGCTGTTCTATTTGTGGATGCTGTTTTGAGCTTCTCCTGTCTCCGGCTTTCACGAAGCTTGCAGTTTAAGGGAGCTTTGACAAACAATTGATAGCTCGGATGGTGCCATTTTGGCAGCGGTGTTAGGGGACTGCTGCAGGTACAAGTGGCTGCTAGCCCGCCTTACATCACTCGGACTTTGGCTTAAATACGCGAACCGCCCGCTCCATCATTTAGGACTTGGCAACCCTCTGGTATTTCTAGGACTTACATCGAGTAGGACTGCGTCTCGGTCCACGATGTGTCTTTGGAACGCACGTCATATCTTCCCCAGTCTTATTTTGACTGGAGTTCGTTGCAAATTGACAAATATGGCAGTCGTTGTTTATGGGCCGTGTGCGATTGTCTGTTGTTATCACCAAATTTGCATAGGACTCCTTCAATATTATCATATTGATTATGTATTTATTCGTAGTTAACTCAAAAACAAACAAATAAATAAATAGAATTAAAAAAAAAAATTCATCATCTATTTAAATTTCTAGGACTTTCCACCTTCGTTACAGGCGGTTCACGCGGTTGGCAATGACATTGTCAAACCAGTCATAGATCAGGCCGTTGACGTGGTCCATGGCGCCCACATGGCAGTGGTTCTGCGCCGCGTCCTCTGCCGTCAACCAGTTGTAGCTGGCTAGACCCGGACGCAGCGCGTCGCGCACCTTCTCGGGCTGATCAGGGAAGAAAATGTCTTCGGAGGGCGCACCGATCCACACGGGGCACGTCACCTGCTCGGCCAGGCGGCCGTCGAGCGTCATGGGCTCGGTCTTGCCCAGGAATTCGCTGACGGTGTCCACATCAAAACTCCATACGCCCTGCTGCAGACTCCAGACCGTCTCGGTGTCGGCCAGGCCGGAGGCCAGGTAGTAGTCGAGCTCGGCGTCAAAGGCTGTGTAGTTTCCGGCGTCCCAGAGATCGCGCACCTGACCGTCGAGCGCATTGTAGTAAGGCTCAAAGACGCTGTAGAGACCGTCGACGGCAAAGACTGCAGCCAAGCGGTGCTCAAAGGCGGCCGCGCGCACAGCCAGAAAGCCGCCCATGGAGTAGCCAAACAGGCCGAGCTTGCTGCCGTCGACCTCGGGCCGGGCGCCCGACAAAAGGTAGTCGACCACGGGTGTGACGACCGTCTCCCACTCGGTGATGAAACCCAGGTTCTGCTCGCGGCGGACCGTCGGCTGGCCGGGACCCTCGTAGGTGATGACATTGTAGCCGCGAGCGAGCGCGTCAAAGCCGGTGGCATGCAACATCTCTTCCTGTGCACCGTCGTAGCCGTTGCCAAGAATGACGGTGGGGCGAGGATCGGTGGGGCTGGCTCCCTCGGCGCGGTAGTAAATGCAGGGAATCGAAAAGTTGCCGCTGGATGCCTTCAGCGTGATGCGCTCTCCGGGGATGGCCAGCAGGGCAATGGCACTGTTGAAGGCCGCCGTCTGGTTGGCCCAGAATGTCGCCAGCCGCGGGTCCGAGGCGTTGCCGTGCAGATAAAAGTCGGCGGACCGGAAATAGGTCGAGGCACGGAAGAATGCATTTCGTGCAGTGACCGGGTCCAAGGTGGCATTGATGGCCTGGGCTTGTGCATAGACATGGTTGGCGAGCTTGCTAAAGGCCGCCGAGAAGCTCTCGAGATCTTTGGGGACGATGCTGCCGGCGGCCTGCAAGACCTCGCCAGTGTCGGCACCGAACGAGCGCGACAGACTGGCTGTGCGGAGCAGCTCGTAGGAGAAGGAGGAGTCGCTGCTGAGTGGAAGTTGTGTTGCATTGTTCGTAGTGTTGGAGGCTGCAGTGTGGGGGATCGCGGCGCCCGATGCGGAAACTGCCATGGCAGCCACAAACAAGCATTTGATTAGCGAAGAGGCCATTGTGAATATTATGATGTGCTGCGTTGGAAGCAGAAAGAAGCAGGTGGTCAAAAGATTTGAGATCCTGTTAAGTTTGCAATGCAGCAGAAGGTCAAAGGTAGAAGATGCAGAGAGAAGACGAACGAGGACGATGAGATGGGCAACGAAACGGGATAGGGTCGAGAAGAATGGATGTATTTATATTCGTCTCGAGCCATATATCACGACGGTTGCTTCTTGTTCTTCCTGACCTTCTTTCGCCCTTTACGGCTAAAATAGGAAAAAGACAAATCAAGCCATGGTGACTGTGGGGACGATCATCATGAACAGACACAGCCTTGCCGCTCACGGCCTTACCGAGAGATACTTTGTGGGACACTCTGAAAACAAACAAGGCTGACGAGCGTCAAAGGAAACATGTACGTGTCTCCGTTCATTGTCTGATGTGGTCCGAGTGTCTTCCTAAAGAGGAAATCCCTGGAAGAATTCATTGGACCCGAGGCGATGATCAGAGTAAATCATGGACAGGCAGTGCCGCTGCTTACTTGTGTGCACGAAGTGGAGTCACTGATCGACAGCGCAGACATTCATAAGCGTCGTCTATCGGCGTCATGATTTTTATTTCGTGTCGACGTTCTCAAAGTCCTCATTTTGCTGGTCGTATCCGCCAGTTGATGCCGGTCGAAGTCGGTCGACGTCGATGCTGACAGAAAGGACAACAGATTCAGGGCGGAGTTGTAAATCGTAGTGTAGCAGCCAATAATCCCAGCCTAACAGACAGAGCGACCCACAGTACGAAAATATGGCCCGAGCGTCTTCCCAATTAGGCAAGAGATTTACAACTCCAAGCTTTGCCTTGTAGGGCAGGCGCGCAGCATGCTTCTTGCAGTGAGAATCGACAAAGCCCAAAACCAGGCAGGAGCACCCGACGCTTCATGTTGCCCGCCTCCCCAAGCAAATCTTCTCGTTGCTACATCCAGGAGATTGTTTCTGCTCAAAAGGTGGGCAACGAGTCGAAAACACGCCATGGTCAACGCTCGACCCACACTCGTCTCGCATTCGGAAAGATACAATGGCCAGCAACCCTCAGCAGCCTCCACCACAAGCGTGTCGCACATGCCGGGCCGGCAGGATCAAGGTGAGGTCAATGGTGCTGCAAAGAACAGAATATAGACTCTTGGTAAATGTGGGTTGCTGACTCTTCCTCTCATCTAGTGTGACTTTGTCAAGCCTGTCTGCACGCCTTGCAAGCAGTCAAGGAGGCCATGTACTGGCACTGGACGGGCGTTGGTCTTCAAGACGACCACCATAGCTACAAACGGGCAGCCAACCACATCTACGAGCACATTTGGTGCAGCGCCTTTGGTCACGCAATCCAGAGCCGCCGCGCAGCTCGACGCTGTCGCCGAACAAGAGCGGCACATTGGCTTCTTCTGGGCCGCCTACCTCCCAAACGGTGAGCCGTTTCCCGACGAAGCTAGTCGCTACACAACCTGCGGCTGGACACGCATCGTACGAGAGATGTGCGAGAGCCATGCGACTACAACCGGGACCGAGAGCACGACAGACCTCGTGCGCCTCGCCGTCGTGGCCAACAGCCTCTGCATGCTGGGCAGCCAACACCGCGAGCCACGCATGGTCGACGACGGCCACCAGGTTTACGGGCGTGCGCTGCAGAAAATGCGTGCGGCACTACAGCGGTTTGAGTCCACCGAGACCAAGAAGCTTGCGCTCCTGCTGACCTCGCGCCTGCTGACCATGTTCACCCTTCTCTTTGGGCGGGATGCGACGGACCGTGGGCCGCCTTCAACGGCGCAGGGCGAGGCTTGGGTCGGACTCAACGCCGGCGAGATGGCACTGCTGCTGTCGAGCCGTCCCGAGGCATACCAGACGGGCGATGCACACCAGGTCTTTGTGGACACACGACTGCATCTCTTCCTGCCATACCTCATCTCCAAGTCGCGGACTAGTCTGAGCCGGCCCGACTGGATGACGGTGCCGTGGGCGGTGGTCCCCAAGACACCGCTGGACCGCCTGATCGATCACATTGGGCACATTCCAGCACTGGTCGAGGACCTGACTGCGATCAACAGCAACGAGACTCTATCCGAAAAAGACAAACGGATCGCCAAGCATGGTCTGCGTCCCCGGTACAGTGCCTTTGTCGCCGAAATGAAGGATTGGTTCGATGATGTCGTGCCGGGTTTCGGGATCGAGGAGCTGCTGGCCATCGGCAAGACGAAGAAGAGGAAGCGGGCGTCGGAAGGCTCTTCCTCCGTCCTCGAGCTCGCCAAGGCGCACACACTCGTGCTCTTCTGGGCCACCTGTCTGCTCTTTCGGGGTGGTCTTTTGCAGGTCCTCGACGAAGACGGCGACATCCCGCCGGAATTCGTCAACATGCGCGCCATTCGCTACAACATGCTCAAAATCATGTCGAGCGTCTTCTTTTCGCCGAGCTCGAAATTGACGGCTAGCTGGTACAGCATCAACATTGCTCTCTTTCCGCTCCGAATTGCCATGGGCACAGTCGGCCGCAACGACGGTGACGACGGCGACAGTGGCCACGGCGACATTGACACATGTCCGCTGTCGCCAGCCGAGATTGAACTTATGGCGAGCATCTCAAACGAATGCAAGGCGCGTGGTGTCGCGAGTTTTCTCAACAGCATGGGCCAGTACTTGTCGGAGGGCGACGCAAAGGAGTGATGGTCACGGAGCTGAGGCATGAACACACGACACAAAAACAAGAGCTCGCTCATTTGGCACCTCTCGTCACTTTATGGGTTCTTTGCATAATTCAACTTGGGCGCAGCGTGCATACTAAGAAGTACAAACGCCAACAAACTTAACAAAACCCTGCACAATATCCACATGAGCTATGAGGTGACAGCACCGAGCACCGCGCGGGATGCGTTCTCGCGAGGGTGGTGCGCGGGATCAACCAGCACGGAAAAGCTGAACTTTCGCCAAATTTGAGTGCATAGAGCGGTTAACTACGCCGAAAGCGGCATCGACCTCGATGCAACAGCGCCGATGGCGTGATTGACTAGCGACGCACCTCATTAAAACCCCACGAATTTGGGGGGGCTTTTGCGGGCGTGGGCCGCCCTAGACCGTCCTGGGCCGCACTGCAAACCAAACCGTGGACCCTCTGCCACACATTTCTATTGGACCCTGACTTGACGTGAGCGGACGGCCGGTCGTCGGTGCGTCCAAGGATGCCATTCAAAATGCAATCATTTTACTGCTCACTCCGAGAAATGGAATGGCTGGCGGGAAGCAGCTCTTTTTGCGCAATTGACGCAGCGCAAGGAACAAAGGAAATGAAAATAAAAGAAAAAGAAAAAGAGAAAACGGCAAAAAGAGACAACAGACGATCCCAAAAGGCGGACAAGACGAGACGTGCAGGTCTGCAGGGTCTGGGCGTGGAGCTCTTTCTGCCAGCATTTTACCGTCTTTTTCTCCATGCGCGAAGCTCGTGTCTGTCTGCTCATTTCCCCTGGCCTATGACATTTTCCTGCCATTCGGTCATACATCTCACGTCTTACGTCTTTCTTCGCTGTCGACCTTGCTCGGTTCCTTTTCATCTTTTCCCGACCAAAAGCTTCTTTCTTCTGCATTTACAGCTTTGTCCCTCGTTGTGCGGCACGCGCCCTGTGTGTTTCTTTGATACCCCGTTCCCAACTACATCCTCCCACTTGCTTCCTCCTGGTTCTTTGTACTGCTTGTTTTTTTCTGTAGCCTTATTGGCCTTCCATGCCCTTACATTACACGTTCAACATGTCGAAAATCTACGAGATCGACCCCGAGGCCGACACGCTTGTTGTTGTGCACCCGCTGGCCGAGTCCTTTGCGCCGTGGCCCGAGCACGACAACAAAAGCACGACGATCCCGACCAAGCACCTGACCAACGGCTACCGTAATGGTGTTGTTGTGCCCGTACCTGTGCCTGCTGGTGTGCGCATCAAAGTCTCGTCCAAGCATCTAAGCCTGGCATCGCCGCGTTTCCGCGACATCCTTGCCCAGAAGACGGCTGTGGCCGCGAACACCAATGGCAGCGGGAAGCAATCCAACGGCGTTACGACGCCGCCGGCCAGCCCGAACTCGCTGTGGCGCAAGCAAGCGGCCACAACCACCGCCACCGACGAGTCGGATGGCCGCATCCACATTGTTCTTGACGGCCTCGATGCCGACGCCACGACGACTGTGCTGAACATTGTGCACGGCCGCGGCGGCAAGGACCGTGTGCCCAAGACTGTGTCGCTGGAGGCGCTGGCACGCATTGCCGTGGTAGTCGACAAGCTCAAGCTGCAGGACGCCGTTGAGATCTATGCCGACCGCTGGGTCGACGAGCTCCACAGCAAGAGCGCACCGTCCAGCAAGGACAGCAGCCGCGACCTGGTGCTCTGGATCTACGTTGCCTACGTCTTCCAGCGCGACAGCATCTTCAAGGAGGCCACCAAGATCGCCGCCGCGCAGCTCACGGGCCCGCTGCCCACGCTGCCTAACCTGCCCCTGCGCGCCAAGATCGCCCACGACATTGATGCCCAGCGCCAGGCGGTTATTGGCCAAGCGCTCGACATTCTCGAGACGGCCGTCGACAAGCTCGTGCAGGGCGATCTGGACCAGGATGAGGAGACCACAGCGACGGACGGCGAAGAGAACAACTCCGACACGTTTTTGCTGGGAACACTGCTGCGTACGCTGCACCGTCACAAGCTCATCTGGCCCCGCCCCCCCTCGCCGTATGCCGGCGTGTCGATTGCGGCCATCAGTCACGTGGCACACGACGTGCAGACTCGGGCGTGGCGGACGGCGTTCCGGATCGGCGACTCAACCCGCAACAACCGCACAAACAACCAGCTTCTCCTAGCGCCGCAGCTTGACAACCTGCGCGCGGGTGTGGTCGGCCTGGCGCTGAAAAGCGACCTCGGCTACAACCTATATTAGTGGGCGAGACAATGAGGACGGTGGCGACGGCGACGAGGACGAGGACGACAACGGCGGGGAGAGCAGTGGAGTGGTCGTCGTCGTGCACCGAGAGCGGGAGCGAGCATTCGAAGGCTCTGAGCCCGGACTGGAGGTGATCAGGCAGGACGACAGAGACGTTGAAGGGGCGGCAGATATTGCAGCCGAACTGGCCACAGAACTGGCTACAGACGATGACAATAGCACCGGCGGTGAAGCTGAACACGCTGACGATGATGACATGGACAGTGGCGACGTCAATGACGGTGCCAACAGTGACGAGATCGGTTCGGTTGATGCGGCCGACGAGGTCAATGAGCGCAACGAAGATATGGACGACTACGTCTCAGAGGCAGATTCAGAAGCTGATGCGACGCTGGTGGGCGACGGCAGCTTTGAGCAGCGGCAGGTGCAGGCGCTGTATGAAATGCCGTCAGATGCGACCGACAAGCGGCGGCTTGTGGAGCCATTGGGGAGAGACGAGCTGCTCTTGCCATGCGAGACGGCTCACGACACGGTCGTGCTGCCGGCGCGCTTGGTCCTGGACTCGAAGCTCGACACGACTCTGGACCGCGTTCTGGTGTCGCTGAGTCTGTGCGCAAGTTTGGCGGTGATGGAGTGGGTGCCGCAGCTGCTGCACCCCGGATCGATGAAGCATTGGGGCCGGCGGACGGCGGTGTTCCTTTTGCTGGTTTGGCTACCGGCTGTACATTAGGCGGGCACGAAAGGAGGGACGTGTGAAGTATGCGTGGAGAGATGAACAGACGAGGAAAAAGCACCGACGCTCACTTTGTTTGATCTCATTTGTCACAGTTTTTACATATTTGCTTTGCTCTTGGAAAAGATCTTTTGGACTGTTTTCTTTTTGTTTTGGCCTTTTTTTTTGGTTGTTGTTTCTTGGATATTCCCTGTTCCATGTCATTTTGCGCAACATTTATTATACTTTTTTCAATTTCAAGCAACCTGATCGACAACAAAAAGCAATATCTCTTTTGTCTCAAGCATCATAATCAAGGCCCAGCAAATACCAGTTATTTCGAGAACAAGTCTTCTCACTGCTGTGAAGTACCGGCGCAACGACTTCCGACTCGTTTCCATGAGCCGATGCTTCTCCGCATTACGAAGGGAACGCTTAGTGGACATTTCGCCGGCGCGTGTTACGCCCCAACCATGGGTTTTGTTTTACGGATTTCTTGTCTCCCCATTTGTTGTCGAATGCGTGCTTCTGGTACATCACTTCGACAGGTTCGACACGGGACGACAGCGGCTGGACTTTGCCGAGGCAACTCTTTCTGTTAACCTCGTCTCGTTATGCTGACTGCTACTACTCACATCGGGAATTTCGAACAGACTCAGTTCAGTCTCCTTTGAGGACCATTGTCTCCGCGCTACCAGGAAGCAAAAGCTTCGCTTCCACGCAGTAACTATGTGGTAGCCTTTCGTGCCCGCCCACCCATCTCTGGCCAACCACCTGCCACACTAAATTTGGTCAAGAAAGCCTCCACTTCCAGGAACCTGACATCCGCCGTCCGCGGCGGGGGGAGCATCCCGGCAGGGCCAATACTAACACCCCAAAGGGACAAACCAGGACTGAAAGAACCTATATAAGGTAGAGACCATTTCGTCCTTGAGTCCTTGAGAAACACAGTATAAATTGAACTAAAAAAATGAAAAATGAAAAAAAAAAAAAAAAACCGTTCGAACGGGAAGACGAAAAGAGTTGGCACTTTCAGATTTCAGAAAGCCTTAAGCTATAACCCTCTCCCCGGGGACTTCGTATTAATAAAACAGGCTGAAGGTCGGGCAAGTCCCCCAATGAGGCTGGGGAGACAGCGAGGGGAAGCTGTTCCCGATAGAACTGCCACCAGCCTGGATAAGGGTACTACTGTGTGCACGGCAGAGGCTCCATCGTTCGTTCCACCTTTTGTCGTCCATTAGGACACCCATTGTATCGTTGCTTCGAGGTTGGTCATTGTTTGATATAAAGGGTAAGTTGTACAACATTTTCCAGCAGATTGCATCTCGTTCCCCCCTCCATGTCCAGCCTGGCGAGAGCCGTCCGTAACCTGGAGTCCGCGGCACGTTACACACTCCGGGATTTTGATTATCAATCAGAAAGCAGCGCGTGGCACAGCTGTGGCATATATTCTGTGGACAATGGCCGAATCGGGATGGATTTCGCAATTGATGGTGTAGATGTGCACAGTCTCGCACCTACCTGTTATGCAGCAACTTTAGTACACCTTGCCGGCGACGGTTCCGAGCGTGGCGCATGCCGCACCTTGGTCGCGCCTGCCTTGCTCTGTAAAATGAAAGCAGCCCACATCGTAACCAACGGAACAGGAATGAACACGCCCAAAGTCAATGCCGTGCGATGGCGCCTTCCCGTTTCTTGCACACCAGGGTGTCCATGGCGTCGATAGCCCCTTCCCACACCCACTCTGCGGCGAGCTAGCAATGACGAAATCAAGGCGGTCGACCAACAGGCAGGAGCGAGACGAAGCTGCGCGGTCGCTCGTCCGCCCGCCTGCGTGATATTGCAACGCAACGACCTCGCTTTGAACACCCACACCTCGCGGAAGACGGCTGACAAAACGTCCCGGTCTCCGTGGGCTTTCAACACAGCTTTGTCTGTCGCTGGCCCCCTGAGTCGTCCATGCTTGACATTGCTCTGTCCCTCTCCGCAACGTGTATATAAATGGAAGAGCCCCCAGGAAGCACGCCTCCTTGAGATCGTCCTTCTTTTCCTTGGTGTCAGATCCTGAATTCCGTCTCACGACAATCTTGCCCACACAAGCCCGCAAGCTCTCTCGCATTGCATCTTCTCCTAGCTTCTCTCACAACACAGCACTACACCCCATCGCAGCGCACACGACGTCGCCCACCATGGCCGACAAGCTCACCTTGTACACCAACCACCGCTGCCCCTGGGCCCACCGCGCGCACATTGCCCTGGCCGAGCTCGGCATTCCCTTTGAGGAGGTCATCATCGACCTCGACCGCCCCCGCGACCCCTGGTACCTGGAGGTGAACCCGCGCGGCCTCGTGCCGTCGATCAAGTACGGCGACGAGATCATTACCGAGTCGGCTGTTGTGGCGCAGTTCCTGGCCGACCTGCACCCGGACAAGGCGCCCCTGGTCCCGACGTCGACGGCCGCCGGCGGTCCCCTGGCGCGGGCCCGCATTGCCTTTTTCGTCGATACCTACTTTACCAAGGTGCACTCCCACGTCATCAAGCTGGGGCAGGCCAAGACCGCGGACGAGCAGGCGGCGGCGGGCGATGCCATTGTGGCGGCGGCCGTCAAGGAGCTGGAGCCGCTGCTGGCGGGCGGCGCCAAGTCGGCGTCGACGCCGGCGGCGAAGCCCTTCTTTGGCGGCAGCGAGCGCCTGACGCTGGCCGAGGTGCTGACGGGGTCCTTTGTGCTGCGGCTGGTGCGGCTGTCCAAGCTGGGCGTGTACCCGTCCAACGTGCCTGCGGCGGCGGCCGAGAAGGCGCCGGCCTTCTGGGCGTGGGCCGAGGCCGTGGCGGCGCACCCGAGCGTGACGGGCATCTTTGACGAGAAGGCGGTGGCGGCCAGCACCAAGGCGCGTCTGGACAAGCAGCGGGCGGCATGAATCCGTGGCAGCAGGATGTGAGAGGATGGGGGGCAGTTATGATAAGAATGACGAAACACGAATGCAGAATGCGCATACTTCATCCTCCAACCCCACCAAAAGAAAGAAAAGAAACCAAAGTGTCTTTCATGTCCCCGTACCCTGGGAAACGCAGTGCCTGCAGGACATTCTGCACACACATGTACATGTCGGACCACATCCGATGGGGGAAGGGAAGAAGCAGACATATATCCGTGCTCGTTGAAATAAACTCTTTGTTTATGCATCCCGTCAGCGGCACCTGCCGACGGTCAGCATATACTGTGGGGGGCAGACTAAATGCAGCATCGCCGTGAGACGCTTGGGTATTTTATTTAAAAGTCCCGTTTTATGTCTGACAGGTGTATTTTCATTGGCCGTTTTGATTTTATGTCTTTCTGTCGCCTCACATGAATGTTCTTGGCAAAACAATGCGTTGGGCAGAAGAGCGGGCAGTGGAAAGAAACGGCAGCTAGGATGGGCCGTAAGGATGAAAATTATTATGTCTTTTTTTTTCAGTGTCATTGCCATTCCTTTTATTCTTTCTTTTTCTTCTACCCCAGTCTGATTCACCACCCGACACGATGACTCGTAGACTGACTCGTCTAGCTTGTCGCGGTTGCATCGTCAGCTCGGTCTCCACATCTCCCACACACCGGGCGCCGCTACTTGCGCGAATCGTCCCCGACTTCATGGCGTCTGATGTCGACGGTAAACCACATCCGCGCCCACATGACGCGGGGCTCCTCGTCGTGGGGAGCGGCTGATGAGACCCCGGGTAGACGATATAACAGATGAAAGACGAGCGAGTTTGAGTCGTCGTTCAAGTCGATCTCGTAAAGCAAGAGCATTGCCGTTATTTCTCCCGTTCGATCCGTCACATCTCGTGCTACGACACCCTTTGACACCACCACATCATTATCATGAAGGCCGGCCAGTGGAACGGGGTATGTTTCCTCGTCTTGGCGTTGCAACAAAAATGCGACTGCAGAGCTGACCTCCCCTCCAGTCGACAAAGTCCATTGAGCTCAACAATGTGCCCGTCCCCGAGCCTGCGGAAGGCCAGTTCCTCATCAAGATGCACTCCGCGTCCCTGTGCCACTCGGACCTGATGCCCGAGGGCCGCCCGGACGCGCCGACCACAATGGGCCACGAGGGCGTCGGCTTCGTCGAGGCGATCCACCCGTCCGCCGCGGGGAAGGGCTTTGTTGTGGGCGACGCCGTGGGCTTTCTGCCGTTCCTGGACGCCTGTTTTGCGTGCGACGCGTGCCACGTGCACAACCTCCGCTGCGAGCAGGGGACGACCAAGCTGCAAGGGTGGACGTCGGACGGCTTCTTCGCCGAGTACGTTCCACGCCGTCACGGGCTGCGAGCTGGTGCCGGGCGCGTGGCTGGCCGTTGTCGGCTGCGGCGGTCTCGGCCAGTACGCGACGCAGTTTGCCAAGGCCATGAGCTACAAGGTGGTGGGCGTGGACATCCAGGACGACGTGCTGGCGGCCGTCACGGCGCTGGGCGCAGACGCTGTCATCAACACGCGGACGACGACGGCGGCCAATGTCGACGAGGCCATCCACACGCTCACGGCCAAGGGCGTGCACGCCACGGCCGTGTTCTCGGCCGCCACGGCCGCCTACGAGACGGCCATCACGCTGTTGCGCCCCGGTGGCCTGCTCATGGTGGTCGGCATCACGGACACGCCGCTGCCCGTCACCGCCATGGACCTGTGCACGGGTCGGTACCGCCTCAAGGCCGAAAACACGGGCACTGCTCGCCGCCTGCCGCCCGTGCTGGCCTTTGCCGCTCAGCACCGCATCCAGCCGGCTGTCGACGTCCGCACGCTCGAGGACCTGCCGTCCATGGTCGAGGCCATGCGCCAGGGTCAGGCCACGCGCAGGCAGGTGGTCCTGTTTTAGGTGTTGGTAGGTGGCGCATGGGGGTGTAATGCCCCTTACGACGCTCTTTTGATCGAGGCCCCAACAGCGGCTGCATTATCTCTGTCTCGAACAAGAGCTTTCTTCACGATGCTGCTGAATGTATCCTTTAGGAGGATCTCTGAACAATTGATTGGCATTCCACGACTCTGTAAAGGCCGTCCATCTCCTAGTATACGAACTAGACCGCTACCACTAAGCCAACTGGCAAAATAGAGAGCCCTCTAACAAGGCTAGATAGCAGGCCTGAAGTACCGTAGTCCCACACCTTTGTTTCTGTTTTGCCTTGTTGGGCGGCTCGTGCAATGCACCCGATCTGGTTAGCCGCAGCTTTTTGCCCGACCGCCCCGTTTTGACCGTTGACCGTCAGAGAATAGCACAGCTCGTGCAATGACCCATATTGGGACTAGCGTCATATGAGCTTGTTAGTCGAGCCGACTTCAGAGGCTTCAGCGGCTTCAGCGGCATCCAGCGGAAGAGATAAAAGGAGACGAGATCGCTCAACGGAAAAGTATGTCTATGCCCTGCACCATTCATTGGATTTTTGCCTTGTATTCTGCGCAATCTCATCGACCCACGACTATCACCATGGGCCAGCTCGAACCGTACGATGCGCCGCCGCCGTACGGCAGCACCATATCCATGCACCCAACGTCCCCTGCTCCATACGACATGCCCTCCGCGTCTCCCACCCCAGCGCAAGTTCAGGCCGACGACCAGGAGGTCGACGAGCTCGCGGCGCACTACCGCCAGTACATCCCGTCGGTCCCTGGTGGTGGTGGCGGTTTGGGCGGTTTGGGCGGTTTGGGCGGTTTGGGCGCAGCGTCGTCAGCGTTCGCCCCTCCCGCCGGCCTGGCACGTCCCATCCTCATCCCACAGGCGTATGCCGCTGGTTTCACGCAGCCGCCGGCGCCCTTTCTGCGCGCCTACCCGCCGGTTCTCGGTGATGCCGGAATGAACATTCCGCCCGCCCTCTTTGTCGCCATGGTCGACGCCCTCAATCTGTGCATGGCCCCGCCCCCACCGCTTCAGGCCCTCAACCTCGTCGGCCAGGGTGTCGGGTTCGTGCCGAGCCACATTGCCCAGGGCGTGTCGGCGGGACTGGGCGTCGTGGCCGGTGTGGGCGTGGCGGCGGCGCGCATCACCCAGCTCAAAAAGTTCCTGGCCCGTGTCAATGCGGACGTATTCGCACCGCGAGGGCTGGTGATGGAGGTCGTCAAGGACGAGGCGGCGCTGCGGATGGTGGGCGTCTCGCCGTCGATGCTGCCGCCCGTAATGCCACAACAAGCCCGTGGTGTGGTCTGCACCGGCCCCGGTTTTGCCCCCCGCAATGCTCTTGTCCACACTCGCCTGACGCAACTGGCCCCGCACACGTCGCCCCTCTCGTTCCATGTGCCGCCCGCAGTCGTGCCGACAAGCCTGATGGACCGCATCACGGCGCGCCAAACAGCGTCTCGGCTGGCCAAGGATGCCACGCGTGCGGAGAAGCAGCAGCAGAAGCGCGACAAGAAGACGCGCAAGATGGAGGGACGGATGGATCGACAGTCGTTGGCGCCGTCATCGGACAGTAGCGACAGTGCGAGTGCCTTTTCATCCTACTCGGGAGGCGCCGCGGCGATCCATGCCAAGGCCGACAGCAGGCGGCAGATGGCAGAGCAACAGGGCGACTGGAAGGCGGTGGCCAAGATTGAAAAAAAGCGGGCCAAGGAGATGGAGGACTTTGACAAGAAGCAACGGAAACACGGGGACAAACACCACGAGAGGCACCAAGACAAACAGCAGAGGGGGTATGACAAAGACATGCGCAAGATGGATAAGAAGGACCAGAAGCAGGGAGAAAAGGACCAGAAGGCGATGGGAAAGCTGCAGTGGATTGTGATTCGGAATCGCCAGTAGTCATTGTAGGGAAACATAGACATAGATTTCAAGACAATGTTGTCACGTCACTGCCAGGCGAAGCACTGCCCGTCACACGACCACTCTCGAGATGCCATGTGCGTGGACGGCCAATCTCAAAGCCATGCGTCTCGACAATGACGCGCTGCATGGCTGTCTCGGCCCACACAGCCTCGTCGGTGCCCGGCGGAAGGTGTCGGGCGGCAACGTGCAGCGGAAAGATGAAGAGAAAGGCGCCGGTGCTCGAGGGGCTGCGATCAAATGATTCCTTGGCCAGACGGCAAATGTCGGACGCCACGGACCTGCGCGCAGCCTCGGCATCCTTCAGAGCCTGGCCCGCCACGAACGAAACGTGAAAGGCCTCGCAGACAGGGGCAAGACACAGCAAAATAGCATGGTGCAGGGCCAGCATCGACAGGTCGGTGTGGCTCGCGGATGATGCCCGGGGCGGCAGTTGCAGCTGTTGCCGCCACGCGGACAGTGCCAAAAGAAGATGCTCGACATGGCGAAGCAGGCCGGCGCCGCTCTGTGGCGTGGCGTCGGGTGCCTGTGTTCGATCAGCGCCGCCAAAGTCGTGCAAGATGCCAGGCACCTCGGCAAACAGGTCCATCAGTTCTCCTTCTGGACTCGTGTCCTGTGCGACGGCTCGCCATGCAGGCTGCGCCAGATAACAGGGCCGCCGCCGCAGCAGGGCGCTGATGACAATCGCAAACCGGCAGTGCCGAAACAGCTCGCGGCCGAACCCCGCCTGCACGTGCTGCGCCGGGCCGCGTCGCTCGATCAAGTGTGCCAGGCCATCGTAGTGCGCCAGCCAGCCCGTCGTCTCGGTCAGCGCCACGTTCTCGACCAGGCCCAGGCACAGCGCGCTGGCCAAGGTCTCGACGTCCCGCACGGCCACAGGGTCGGCCACGGCGGTGCGCAGCCGCCCCAGCGACCGCACATAGGCGCGCACGCCCGCCCCAAAGATGCGCGTGTCGCGGTGCACCTTGCCAAAGTAGACGGCCGCGAGGGCACGCAGGGCGTCTTTGTGGAGGGGCACCGCAGCTGTCGAGGTCGACTCGTAGTTGATCATGGACGCCAGAATGTGCGGGGACGCAGGACCGCTGACGCGGGGCAGCAGGCGCGCGACGAGGTGGGTGTGGAGGACCGTGTCTTCGTCGGGCTGGAGAGACATGGGCACCAACGTGGGCACCAACGAGGGCACCAACGAGGGCACCAACGAGGGCACCAACGTATTCACCTGCGCAGTCGCCTGCGTCGGCACGTCTTCGCGCCGGAATCGCGCCGTCTCGTCCACAAAGTTGGCGTGCAGAGCATAGCCACGGCACAGCAAGCCAGCCTTGCGGCACCGCTGACAATGCGGACGGCCTTCATCTGCAGCCGTTAGTCATCGAGTCCCGTCATCACCCACCAGTCGAGCCACTTGCGCGAGTCGTGACATACCACATTTGAGACGGCGGCCGCGACAGGTACCGCACCCTTTGCTGCGGCCACCGCGGTTGACCATGTCGCCTTCTTACGGTGGGTATTGGAGCGCGTGCGGCATTGCAAAAACGTGGACAAGACCCGCCATCGGGACGTAGACGGTCGTTGATGTAGATGGTGATGGTGTAAGGGCAAAGAAGCAACGCGCATCCATAAGAAATAATGTCAGATGTCAGTCACAAAGTAAGACGCAGAGAGACCTGTAGAGTGCTACAACGTCAGGCAGGAGCAGACGACACAGGGCGGTCACATCGGGCAGAATAATGCCCTGTAATTCGACGCCCGAAGGTGTGGGCCCACTTTACCACTTCCGCCTATTGGCCTATCGGCCAGGAAAGGCTTCGCCAATCGTTTGCCAGGTCCCTGTCCCAAAACGGCAATTACAAAATACATTGACCTACACCATGGACTCCAAAGCAGAAGAGCGCATGCAGATCAGCGTGCTCCGTGCTCGCAAGTGATCCTGAAGCCTTTTAATATTTTATCTGCGCCAGTCGTGTCAGATTCCCTCCTGTGGACGCTGCAGCCATGTGTCATGCGTTCACCAGGCGCTGAAGTAAGCCTGCCACTGTGCGCATAACAAGACATCACCAACCAACACAAGCCCAGCTGATGACTACGTGAATGGCCTTTGAGAAGAGTAGATGCCCTTGTCCATTACACAGTTTGTTAGCTGGCCCTTGAATATCATTAAGGCACCGCCCAATAGGCGCAAAATTCACACAAATGTTTTATTTATTTGCTCGTTTGTCCAAATCAGTAGCTTGAGTCATATATCACATATCAACGTATGCGTGTACCTAGGCAAACATACATTCTGGTGTCTGGTATGAGTATTCGAGAGTGAAGTACATTGATGCTTAATAATCTTTTCAGGAAAATGAAAATGATTCTCTATGCCAGCCATCTCCTTCCCCTCCGTGCTCTTCGCCCTGCTTCGCTCCTTCTCTTTCCCCCCTTTCTTTCACAAAGTAGCACCTCATATTGTTTATTCTCCGCGCAGACAAATTTTGTCTCCCTTTCTCTCCCCACACACTGCAACTCTCCAGATGGATGCTTCAAACGATACAGCCACTGTGTGCTCGGACGACACCGTTCGACCGCCTCCAGCGGCCGCGGCATATTATCTTCCGAGTATGAACGGATCCTCGCAACCGCAACGGATGGTCGAGCCGTCTTATGCTTTTCAACAGCCTGCGGTGCCTCACGACAGCCCCTCGAACGGATCTTCGCAGCCGGCCACTGCGTCCCGCTCTGAATCTCTGCATTGGTCCTTTGCATTCCTGCATGCAGCAGACCAAGCCCCTCCCTCTCTGTGGGGGAATGGGCTGCCACGTCCGACGCATCGTCCGGTGCCCGAGCCAGGCCGATATCCCGGCCTGCCTTTTGACTCGCTGCGCATTGATGTCTTCCTTCCTCGCCCCAAGGACGTGGCTGTCATCGACGGCACTTTCTGCATCTCGCCGCAGGTGAGGTCCACCATACAAATCGAGGCCGAAATTGCCAGCAACACCATCCACGAAACCGTCAACCGGGCCGAAGCCGCACAGATAATTTCTGGCTCCTTCCAGCGACACATCAAGGACGTCACCGGCCTGAATACAGAGGCGGTCGAAGCAGCGGCCCTCCAATACACAAGAGCTCTGTCCCGCGCGAGGCTTGTGCCGGACGGGTGCAGCGACCCGGCAGCCTACCACGACGCCATGGCGCTGCAGATGGACATGCTCGTCTTCCGGGTCGTGACCCTGTCCATTGGCATCCGCGCCCGCATGGCGGTGCAAACGATGGCGATGGGCGAGGCCTGTCAGCTGGCGACTCTACCCACGCTGCTACGGGACATGCACTCGACAGACGACCCATCGCATCCGTCGCGGGCCATCCTGCACAGGTTCAAGCACCACACTGGTTGGTGTAGGGCCGATACCGTGTCGCACACGAGACAGGTCAGGGAGTCGGTGAGCGGACTGCGCCAGCTGTACAGAGAGGCAAACATCGAAAACGATGCCACGACCACCCTGGACTACGAATTGAACAGGATCAGCACCGAAGACAGTGCCATTGAGCAATACTGGACATGGGTCAGTGATGTCTCCTCTGCCATCGAGAATGGGAGAAAGAATAGATCATCCAGCGTGTAAGGCTTGACGAGGGCGGTTGCTTTCTGCTTTCTTTCTTTCCTTCCCTCGTTCTTGCTTTCCTTTTTTCCTTTTTTCCTTTTTTCCTTCTTTCTTTCTATGTTTCTTTATGTGCATTTGCGTGTGCACGTCGTACTTTAGTGAGCACGATTTTAAGCAAGTATGCTTTGCTTTGGTATATTTTCAATCAGTTTCGGAGTCATTTTTGTTTGTCCTTTTCTTTGCGTGGAGGCGATGGCGATACACGTACCATATTGATACCCGGTGTTTATTAGCTACATGTTTTTGCACTGCGGGCTTTGCCTGTTTTACAGCCTGTTTTACATGTTTTTTTTTATTCTCTTGTCACACTATACATTTGGATGCATTAGCATTGAAAGTCTGACGAGCGAGAAATTAGTATACAATATATATTAAAATTGAAATTAAACAAGCGAATAAAAATAGGAGAGACCATATAGAGAGCAAAATTGATACCATCTGCCGTCTGGATATATCCGAAGGTGACGAATTCACAACACTCATTATCATCGTCGTCATTGTTGAGCCGAAATGCACCTTGTTATTCACTCTCTCCTATTTGATGCACGCGTTCATTTCCACAACCACGGACATTGTACCTTCATAACTAAGGTCAACATAAGGTTAACAGTGGAAAGTTCAACTTATGCAGATTAAGTTAAAAATAGACGACTGGACTAACTAGCGACTGGTGCCTACAAGGTTTCAACGCAAGACTTCTTATTCAAAGTACATAGTAATTACATCTGGCACTTCAAGAAGACCACAGTCACGCGACAGACATTACCATAGTAAGCGTGATACTGCATACCATAGGCGACCACAGTCAGCTCACCGCACAACAAACCGGCAAAAATTATGTAAAAGGATGCACTCTTTGCATTCCCTCCTTCACATTTTTTCTACGAATATCCTTCTACCATCTTGTCAACTTTCACGGAGGCTAATCACCTAATCCACCCCTCCGACAAACCAACATCTGGGAAACAATAACCCTATTTATTTCGGTTCAACGTTGGTACATACGCACACGCAGAGATATCACGTGGAAAATGAAGTCACCATTTCCGTTCTCATGGCAATTGCTCAAAATAATTGCTTAGTCATTTTGTACGACATAATTGTGAACCCGTTGCTGCTCTCGCTCTTTCTTCCTCATTGCATTTTCTGTCTTGTCTTTCCGCTTGTTCGCCCAGACCCCGTTGTTCACCGAACTGTCACAGCGTCTCTTACTGTCATAATGTATTTGCTCTGTTTCATTCGTCCCCACGCATACTTTTCCCGTCGACAACCGAACACGTCTTCGACATGTCGTGGGATCCTCTTCGGCACTTGACTCCGCTCTCAGAGCACCCGTGTATATCTCCATCTTTGTCTCCAGCGCAGCCAGACACAACCCTCTTGTTTGAGGAGGTGGACACACGACTGAACGGCTTTCAAGAGCGACATTATGCTCCTTGGAAACTATTGACAGCAATTTGGGAGTTTCTCGAAGATGGCGGCAAGGTCACCTTGGCCACAGACATCCTCCACGCTCACGATGACGAGCAGCTGGTTTTCCTGGCAAACCATTTGCTAGATGCTGTCTTAAAACCATGTATGGGGCGCATTTGCTGAAAAGGCTCTCCTTCCATGTATTTTCATGAAAACCAATGATCACAATACTGACAAGCCCTGTGCCCCTAGTTGTGCTTGCTGGAGGGCGCTCTCCTTCACCACTTACCAGCCCCCCATCTCAAGATGCTGCGAGCGCAATCGACCTGACCATGACCACGATAGAAACGTCAACCAGGGCAGAGCAAACGATGCTACGCAACGACTGTCTCCGAAGAGATGGATACCGATGCGTCTTCTCGGGCATGTGGGACATTGGCGCGACTGCAAAAGGAATTGCACACCCGCTGCCAACCGACCTTGAGTGCTATGTCGAATGCGCTCACATCCTCCCCTTTGCGCTGGGCGTCTTTGACGAAAGTGATGCCGTCCAGACACGCAACAAGGCCATTATTTGGTTTTGCATCCATCGGTACTTTCCACAAATCCAACACAAGATCGATGCTAGAAGCATCAATCAGCGCAGCAACGCCATGTCCCTGGAGAGGTCTCTGCACAAGTCGTTTGGGGAGTACCGTGTGGCTTTTTCGCCTCAGGATGACCAACACCCGAACGACGTCGAGCTCGTCAAAATCTTCGATAGACGGCTCTTTCTACCTGCTTCGAAAAGCGGATCATCAAAGGTCCAATTCATCCGTGCCGACAGCAACGTTCCGATGCCGGACCCCGACTATCTCAAGGTCCATCAAAGCATAGGCCAGATTCTTCAAGTGAGTGGATTTGGTCGAGTTATCTCGATAGCATTGGAGGACTCGTGGCTGGCCCTTGACTGCCGCGGGCTGCATCCAGACGGTACCACCGATGTGGGTGCCTTGTTGTCGAATCTCTTGCTGACCAATGTCCGAGCAGGCCCTACAGAAGACCAGGATCCGAGTCCTAGGAAATCCTGTGATTAACGAACGTGGGTGTCTGGAGGCATTTTTATTTATTTTGGTCGTCCTACGAGAAGAAATACACAATTTTATCCAACGCAATATTTGTGCTGTGCTATGCCTACTCCCATGTCCACTTCCATTTCCACGTCCGCCTCGCCTTGTGCTGCTCTAGCGCTCATAGTCGTGTGCCGACCGCGCCACCAACCGGGGGATGTCGTCGACCTTGTGCTTGCCGGCCAGGATGCCTGTGTTTGTTAGCAGGGCGGGTAGCAGTTTATCAGCAGGCAAGGACTGCGTTTCTGGATTTGGACTCACCATCCACTGCGGTAAACAACGGATACTTGCTCTCCAGCCCCCGCGCCTTGAGGAAGCTGTTCACCTCCTTGGCCGTCGTCGTGCCCTGCAGCTTCTGCCCGTTGAGCTCGGTCCGCTCGACCTCCTCGACGGACACGCCCCGCTCCACCGACAGCTTGGCACACCGAAAGTTGCGGCCGCCCGAGCACGACGTGATCAGATCCGCCACGCCTGCGCTCTCCTCGGTGAACGTGGCCGTGTGCACGGTCTCGCCGAAAAACTCCTTGCCAAACTGCACCATCTCCATCAGGCCGAGACGCATCACGGCGGCCTTGGCGTTGTCGCCCCAGCCGCGGCCGTCGACGAAGCCGGCCGCCAGCGCCACAATGTTCTTGAGCGCGCCGCTCAGCGACACACCCGCCACGTCGGTGACGGTGCTGACGTGGAAGTAGGGGCGGTGGAAGAGCGCGGACAGCGTGTTGTGGTCGAGCGGCGGGTAGTCGGCCGGCAGCGGCGCCAGCTTCGTCTTGCTGGCCTGGCCACGGGCGTCGCGGTGGCGGATGTCCTGCGCGACAGCCTCGGCGGGCGACACCTCGCCGCTGCTCTGGTCCGACGCCCGGTTCGAGCCGGCCACGCCGCCGCCGCCGCCGACACCACCATTGGGTGACCGGTCGCGCGACGCCGGGTTCTTGGAGTAGTCGACCGGCGGCGGGTCGTAGGCAATGGTGGTCTCGCTCCACTTCTCGAGGGCAATCTCCGAGGCCAGGTTGGCGCCGGACAGCGAGCCGCAGTAGATGCCCAGGGCATCGCCGATCCACTCGGAGAAGAGCGAGATGCCGTCGTCGCTGACATTGACGCCCTTGATGCACGAGACGCCGCGCGCGTACGGCAAGATCTTGCCCTTGATCTGCTTGCACACGTTGCCGATGAACTGGTGGGGCAGGTTGAAGACCAGGACGGTCGAGCCTTGGACGGCGTCGAGCAGCGACGGGTTGGCGACGACGTTGTCGGGCAGGTGGATGTCGGGCAGGTACTTGACGTTTTCGTGGTAGGTGTTGATGAGCTCCGTGAGCTTCTGGGGCTGGCCGTCGGCGCGGACGGCCTCGCGCAGGTGATAGTCCTGGGGGACCACGACATCCTCCTCAAACACCCACATCTGGACCTCCTTCTCAAAGAGATCCGGGTGCTCGGCCGTGTTCTCGGCGACAATCTTGGCAATCGTGGAGCCCCAGTTGCCGGAGCCGACCACGGTCACCTTGTGCTTCTTGGTGGCGTTTGTTGTGCTGGCCATGGTGGGCGAGGCTGCTGTGGCTGCGGTTGTTGAGGAGGGAGGGGTGGTCGTGGAGAAGAGGGACGTGGTCGAGGCGACTAAGCGGTGACGGTGACGAAGACGGTGGAAGCAGCTCGTTTGTGGGGCGCGTGACAGGCGAGTCCGAGAGGAGATAGGCGAGCTACAGGAGGTACGTATCACGCGATAAGACGAGGGTGGGCTGTTGGGCGAGAGTCGAAGATGATGCGGGCGTGGCAGAGCTCGGAGGGCAGCTGGGCTACGAAACAAAACCATACGATTGGGCCCTTTGAGGGGAGTGAGAATTAATGAAATACAGAGTAGGAAAGAAGATCGTAGGTAGAGACGAGGAGTGGAAGTCAGTGAAGACAGAAAGGTGAAGCAAAAGCTGAAAGGTTAAGAATATGGGCCTGGGGGTGGGGGATCTGTTATAGGAAATAAAGCCAGGACAGAAGGGGGGAAATAAATTTGTTGAAAAGCTAAAGAGGAAAAAGTCTGAGCTAAAAAGGGCAGAGAATAACGAGGTCGAAAGAGGAAGACGAGGCTGGGCGATCCGCAGTCAAAAGTCTACACGATAGGAGGAGAGAAGTTTGGACAGTTGGTGACAGCAGTGGGCTCAATTGGCGACGTGGTATGTAAACGAGGCAAGAGCTTACCGCTGGCCGAGGCTGACACTTGAAGCTGTCTCGTGCCTGCCATTTTGTGTTGAGGCTGTCGGTAGTGCAAAAATAGGGCCTGTGACGCCGGGCAGGTGGATGGCAAGCCAATGGTGGGTGGGATGGTGGTGGGCAAGAGCGATCGACGGCGCCAGTGACGCAAGGACGCGGCAGAAATTTTGGTTGGGAAGCAGCGTACGGCCGGCCACCGCCTTCCCATTTGGGGCTCCGGTCAAGTGGCTAGCTGTCTAGGCTTTTCCCGGGGGATTATCTTGGGTGTGTTTGGACAGCTGAGGGAGGCAAGGTCGGTGACGCCGGTGCAGGTCTGGAACGTTGCGAGCCACTGCCCGCTCATTTGCCTCGCCATATCTCACGCTGTAATGTCAGAGTGCCGAGGGCGCAGCGGACTTTCACGCTGTTCTTTTGCTCTCGTCTCTCTTTTTTTTTTTTTTTTTTTGCGCCCGCGGCACCGTCCGCTCTTGCCTCGCTCCAGTGGACGGCCGCCTGCAACTCCTGCTAAAAATGGCAACAGCCCGCTGCAGCAATGCCACTCGAAATACGACATAAAAAATCTTCATTTGGCATGTGAAAACTGCCCGGCCCACCACGAGAGAAGGCTGAACGATCTCGGGCAACTTTTGCCAATTGCCTCGCTACGAGGCTGTAGCCGTCTGTCATTTCTGTCAGTACTGACATGACTGTTTTCTCGTGCTGCTTGTTTTTCGGCGCCTATTTGCCAAGCTGTGGGCAGATGCTGCCTTTTGTCTGCAACAGTCGCACCTGCCATTTGAATCCCATGACCATTTTTACACACTTTGGTTGGCTCTTGCCGCCACCACGCGTCCTGGGCTTTCCCAACAAAATCACAACCGGCCCCTGCAGCATGCTTCTACAGGGTATGCATTTATCGCAATGAATAGCACGTACAATTTCGTAGTCCAATGTTTACACCATGACGTCGTTGTCAATTGCCGTGCATTCGACACCACCTTTCTTCCCGCTCAAACGCACTCCAGCATCTGCACAATGACGCATTCCATGGCGCCGTATCGCGAGCTGGACATGACACGGGATGCGCCGTGCAGCTTCTGTCCCAGCAATCCCTCTGCCCCTTTCTGCCGCATGTGCGATGGATTGAAGTATTGGACGTTGACAAGGCGCTGTCTGCCGTGCCTTTCCCCACAAACTCACGTCGTCGCGGGGCATTAGCTCCGAGTCCCGTCGTCGGTGCCACAGCGAACTAATTAAAGTCGTCAATCCAGGCACGACATCTGCCGTCGACATGGTCCGTGTAGCTGGTCCAGGAACGGCGGCCATCGCTAAACTTTTTTTCTAATATGTTTTTACATCTGTGGCCTTGTACTGGTCCATTTTGTTTCGTTGCATGACATACATCCCCGCCGTCCCCAAGCTGTGTCTCGGGTGCTTTATTGATGACTGAGTACGGAGGGCGTCACTTTGCTGCTGATCGTTTGTCCCTCTGCAAGCCGTGTTTCTCCCGTCTGCCAATCCCTGCCAATTCCCCACCGGACCGCTCGCTGACTCCCAGGGCACGCCTTTGACTCCATTTTCGCATTAGCAGAGCAATCAGCAATTCATGTTTGATTTTGCGCCATTGCGTCTTTTTGTGTGTATGTGTGTGTGTGTGTTTGTTTTTTTTTTTTTTCTGAATTCGTCATGTTTATCATCGACGGTTTTACGTCAATTCAATATATATGGAAGCCCATCCCGTGTTGGCGCCATGCACGGTAAGCTACGTGTTGCGTGTTGACGAAAAAATCAAAAGGCACAATTACGTCATTCAAGTCGTTGCAGCGGCACAGACCCATGCAAAGGAGCCATTCTCGCGGTAATATCATGGCCGGCAGGGGGGCTCTTTTGGCCTGGACCGTTCAAGGCCCCGCAACGGCCCCAACCCATGTATTCGTGTGGTGCTACTGCCGCAAAAAGGTACATGGAACCACAGGTCTCGCTATTTCTTATTCTGCCCGCCGTAGTTCACGGCACGCTCTTTCCATCTCGATTCCGACTGTATTTGGCGATGGCTAGAGTCAGCGAGCAGCTGCTTAAGCTGCAGCAAGCTTGACCGATCCTTCCTTTACCGGCCACCTGCCATATACACAAATGTCCCCCTGATTATCGTCGGTGGCCCTTGCCGTTCCTAGTCGTGCTACGACCGTCGTTCCTTCTGTTCGTGCCGCCAAAATAGCTCCTTTTGCACTCCCACTTGAGCCTGTGCCTGCCGTATATGCACACATCCTAACAAATCATAAAACCATTCTGCTCGCCGACAGACTGCATCCATCTCCTACCCCCTTTTTTGCTTCGTCTTTTGCCTCAACTTTGTGCCTTCTTCAGCAGCGTCCATTTTGTCCCCGTTCTGCTTGTATTTCCCCCTCGGCGCTGTGTCGCAGCTCCAGTTCCATTTCCAAAAGTACCTTGTCGCCCCTTGGCTCCACCAACACGCAAATCCGACCCGCCGCAAGCCCGCAGTGTGCGAGAGCTACGAATTACTGTCCAGGTATCGCGGGGAACTCCGCCTCTTGTCTCCGGTTTCACTTCTCTTTTCTTTTCTTTCTTTTCTTTTTCTCTTCTCCCACCATGATTCCAAAAACCATGACGTCCAGCGAGGTCTATCTACTGCCGCTCAACGACGACGGGTCGCCCCAAGTCGGCGGCAACCAGTACATCTACCTCGCCGCAACCTCCGAGCAGCCCATTGTCGTGCGCTTTGCCATTGAGGGCACGTCCAGCATCTGCCGCCATGGCAGCCTCTGGGTGAACATCCCCGAGAAGGGCGCCGAGTTCCGGCGCGACCACTTCCGCGAGTTCAAGCTCGACCCGGACTTCCACCGCACCATCCACATCTCCATCCCCATCTACCACCCGGGTGCCTTCGCTTTCTACACCACCTATGCCGCCCTGCCCGACCTGTCCACCGAGCTCGCAGCGCGCGCGTCTTTCGACGAGGAGAAGAAGACCACGCCGCGCTACTACATCGATGTCGCGCCCCGCCTGCGCCTCGACGGCCGCCCGCTGCCGCTGGAGGCTCTGTCCGTCTTCTCCATCATCAGCAAGTTCATGGGAAAGTATCCCAACGACTGGGAGCGCCATCTGCGCGGCATCAGCGACCGCGGCTACAACATGGTCCATTTCACACCCCTCCAGCAGCGCGGCGAGTCCAATTCGCCCTACAGCCTCTACGACCAGTTGGCCTGGGACCCCATTTGCTTCCCGCGGGGCGAGCAGGATGTCCAGGACATGGTCCACAGCCTCAAGACGAACCATTCGCTGCTGAGCTTGACCGACATCGTCCTCAACCACACCGCCAACAACAGCCCGTGGCTGCTCGACCACCCAGACGCCGGCTACAACCTCAAGACCGCGCCCCACCTCGAGTCCGCCTACCTGCTCGACTCCAAGCTGCTGGAGCTCGGCGACCGCCTCGGCGAGATGGGCCTGCCCACCGATCTCCAGAGCACCGACGACCTCGACAAGATCATGGACGCCATCAAGACGGAGTGTATCGCCGGCATCCGCCTATGGGAATACTACGTGCTCGACGTCGAGAAGGACGCCGCCAATGCTGCGGACAGCTGGTCCCGCGGCGACATTACCATCCCCGACGCGTATTCGGGCGTCGACGACCTGGCGTTCCTCAAATCGGCCGACCTCAAGACCCAGACCGAGTTCCTCAAAAAACACGCCTTGCGCGGAAACGACCGCCTGGGCGAGCGTCACCGCCGAGCTATTGACGGCAAGGTGGGCGCAGCGCTCCTCACAGCCGTCCTCGGCCCGGCGAGTGGCGGTACTGAAAAGGACGCGGCTCACAGCACATTGGTGTCGATTGCTGACGCCTTGAACGTGCCGTTCTACGCCGAATACGACGCCGAAGTCGCCGACATCCTTCAGCAGCTCTTCAACCGCATCAAATACTGCCGTCTTGACGACAACGGTCCAAAAATGGGCCCCATTGGCCCCAAGTCGGCACTCATCGAGACCTACTTTACACGCCTCCCACGTAACGAGCAGACGGCCCACTTTGACATCGAAGAGCTCGTCCTGGTGAACAACGGATGGGTGTGGGGCGGTAATGCGCTCGTCGACAACGCAGGGCCCCAGTCGCGTGTCTACCTCCGCCGCGAAGTCATCGTGTGGGGCGACTGCGTCAAGCTGCGGTACGGCAGCGGCCCGGCCGACAGCCCGTGGCTATGGGAACATATGACCAAGTACGCACGCACCATGGCCAAGTACTTTGCCGGCTTCCGCATCGACAACTGCCACTCTACGCCCATGCACGTTGCCGAGCACATTCTCGACGAGGCCCGCCTCGTCAACCCTAACCTCTACGTCGTGGCCGAGCTGTTCTCTGGCTCCGAGGACACCGACTACATTTTCGTCAAGCGTCTGGGCCTCAGCTCGCTGATTCGTGAGGCCATGCAGGCCTGGAGCACGGGCGAGATGAGCCGGCTCGTGCACAAGCACGGTGGCCGTCCCATTGGCAGCTTTGAAGTGGACGACATTACCCGTTCCGATGTCGCCAAGAAGCAACAGCAGTCGGCACAGCCCAATGCAGATGCAAATGGTCATACCGGTGAGGCTACGGCTGACGGCAAGGCTGAAGGTGACGAGCTCTGCCGCGAAATCATCCGCCGCATCCGCGTCGTGCCCGTCCAAGCCCTGTTCATGGACTGCACACATGACAACGAGGCCCCCGCCCAAAAGCGCGATGCGCGCGACACGCTGCCCAACGCCGCCCTCGTGAGCATGTGTGCCAGCGCCACAGGCAGCGTCATGGGCTACGACGAAATCTACCCGCGCCTGGTGGACTTGGTCAACGAGACCCGCATGTACACGTCCGAGTCGTCCAGTCGTGCAGTCAAGGTTGGCAGTGGACGGAATGGGATTGGCGGCATTAAGAAGCTGCTGAACCAGATCCATGTGCTGATGGGCAAGGACGGCTACGCCGAAACCCACATCCACCACGAAGAGGAATACGTCACCGTGCATCGTGTGCACCCAGAGTCGCGCAAGGGCTACTTCCTCATTGCTCACACGGCCTACCCGGGCTACGGCAACGGCAACGGCGCGTTCAGCCCCGTGCATCTGACCGGCACCCGCGCAAACCACTTGGGCAGCTGGATGCTCGAGGTGGACACGAGCGAGGAGGCCACCAAGAACGCTCTCGACGACACCAAGTTTCTGCGCGGCTTGCCTAGCCGTGTGGTCGACCTTCCCGGTATCAAGATCGACTACAACAATGGGGATACGTCGATTGCCGTCCCGGACAAGTTCCCGCCCGGCAGCATTGCACTGTTTGAAACGTGGATTCCGGCAGCTGAGCACTCGTCGGGCCTCGATACGTTTGTGACGTCGGGTGCCAAGGCTGCCTTTGGCGAACTGAGCCTGGTCGACCTCAACTTCCTTTTGTACAGGTGCGAGGCCGAAGAGCGCGACGCGAGCGGCGGCAACGACGGCGTGTACGATCTTCCCGGCTACGGCCGCCTGGTGTATGCCGGTCTCCAGGGCTGGTACAGCATCCTGAAGAACGTCGTTCGCGACAACAACCTGGCCCACCCGCTGTGCCAGAACCTGCGCGATGGCCAGTGGGCGCTCGACTACATTGCTGGCCGCCTAGAACGCATTGCCACCAAGGACACACATAGCAACCTGGGCAAGCCGGCCGCCTGGTTCAAGGAGCGTTTCGACGCCATCCGCCCCATCCCGGCCTTTTTGCATCCCCGGTACTTTGGTCTCATTATGAAGACTGCCTACCAGGCTAGCTGGGACCGCGCCATGGAGCTCATGAGTGCCAATGTCCGCGAGGGCCAGTGGTTCGTGCAGAGCCTGGCCATGGTCAGCATCCAGCAGACGGGCCTCGTCCAGTCGGGGTCGCTCTACCCCAACCGTCTGGTGCCGTCCCTGGCCGCCGGCCTGCCGCACTTCGCTGTGGAGTGGGCGCGGTGCTGGGGCCGTGACGTGTTCATTTCCTTGCGCGGTCTCTTCTTGGGTACGGGCCGCTACGCCGAGGCGAAGGAGCATATTCTGGCGTTTGCCAGCGTCCTAAAGCACGGCATGGTGCCGAATCTGCTGGGCTCGGGCGGCAACCCTCGCTACAATGCGCGCGACGCGACCTGGTTCTTCTTGCAGTGCATCCAGGACTACGTCAACCGGGCCCCCGACGGCGACGAGCTTCTGCAGACCAAGGTGAAGCGGCGGTTCCTGCCCAATGACGACACGTGGTTCGATGCCAACGACCCGCGTGCCTACTCCAAGGAGAGCACGGTGGAGGAGGTCATCCAGGAGGCGCTGCAGCGGCACGCGACCGGCATGTCCTTCCGTGAGGCGAATGCTGGCCCCGGCCTGGACATGCAGATGCGCGACGAAGGGTTCAACATTGACGTGCACGTCGACTGGAGCAACGGCTTCATCTTTGGCGGCAACCAGTTCAACTGCGGTACGTGGATGGACAAGATGGGCGAGAGCGAGCGCGCCGGGTCCAAGGGCATCCCGGGCACGCCGCGCGACGGCGCCGCCATCGAGATCACGGGCCTGCTGTACAGCACTCTGAAGTGGCTGGCCCATCGCCACAGCAAGGGCGGCTTTGCGCACGAAGGTGTGACGCGCGCTGACGACTCGTCCATCTCGTTTGCCGATTGGGCCGCGCTGATCCAGGACAACTTTGAGCGCTGCTACTATGTGCCGCTGCAGCCGGCCGACGACGCGCAGTACGACGTCAACCCCGCCGTGGTCAACCGCCGCGGCATGTACAAGGATCTGTACAAGTCGGGCAAGGAGTACGAGGACTACCAGCTGCGGCCCAACTTTGCCATTGCCATGACGGTGGCGGCCGACCTGTTCGACGCCGAGCACGCGACGCACGCGCTCTGCCTCGCCGACACGGTGCTGCGCGGGCCCACGGGCATGGCGACGCTCGACCCGGCCGACCTCAACTACCGGCCCTACTACATCAACAGCGAGGACAGCACGGACTTTGCGACGAGCAAGGGCCGCAACTACCACCAGGGTCCGGAGTGGCTGTGGCCGACGGGCTTCTTCTTGCGGGCGCTGCTCAAGTTCGGCCTGCGGCGGCGCGCGGCGCAGTCGCCCGACGACGCCGAGGGCCGTACAGAGGCGTTCCAGCAGGTGACGCGGCGGCTGATGGGCTGCAAGGAGCAGATCCAGGAGAGCGTGTGGGCAGGGTTGACGGAGCTGACCCAGAAAGACGGCGCCTACTGCCAGGATTCGGTACGTCCTTTCCCCGGTATTCATTTATTTGCTGTTTTTTCAGCCCTTGTGAATGTTCCTGCTAACAGACTAGTCTCCCACGCAAGCATGGTCCGCCGGCTGTCTCATTGACCTGTACATGGACGCCGAGGAGGAGCAGGCACGGCACAAGACATCGCACGTGGCGATCCGGTAGAATGCTGGTGAGACAATTTTGGCTTTTATTTGAACTTTGGTTTTTGGAATATTCGGCATAGACGTGGTATTCAAAAGATTTTTACAAAGATTTTAATATTTGAAATGATAGGTTTGGATATTTGATAAATTAAAAGTAGATTCTTCGATACAATATATACGTCGTTTGACACTCTTACTGAAAACAATATATTTCTCAACAAGAGAACATTATGCAATGAAAAGCAGTCGTTCGATAGACAATCAATATAAATATTATTGAGAACCAAAGCTGTCAACAAATGACCCATTGATGTTGCTACGTGAATAACTCCGACTATCCCTTGGAGATATCATCAAATTAACACAAAAATCCGTTACTCGTAAATGACAATTTATTTTATTCTACTACTTTGAAAGTCTTCACTGCAAACGCGCACAAGAATACATTTGGTGGACAAAATGAAGCCAAGTTCAATTATAGACGAGCAAGACAACAATCAAAGAAAACTGTACAGACGATGATGTGGTACGAAGATACAAACGATGAAGGACAACAAGACGTATCAAAAAGAAAGGACAATGACTGCAAAACAACGTCGCGGGGCCACCCCGGTAAACCTATTTGCATGGAAAAACGCCGTCCCGTGAAAAGTGCGAATGCGTGAATGAGAGAAAAGTGTCTAGTGTAAATACAATGCCTCAAAGACTTGTAAGAAATGTACACTCAAGTGAAGGTGAAGGGGAAAAGATGTCGGCATGCCGAAAATAAAGCAGATGGAAAAGACGGCAACCCCCTCTGTTTGTCAACCGACATGACGATATCGCCTCGGGAGGCTTGTCGCTCACGTTGCTGGTCTCCGACTTCGCCGGCCTCGCCTTGACTCGAGGCGTTTGCGTTTGGCCGCTTACTGCCGCCGTCCAAACGGGTTCGACCGGCGCTTCTCCGCATCGTACGAGTTGGGCGCAAACGCACCGGCCGGGTCGGTGGGCGAGGCCATGCCGTGGCTGTCGAGATCGTGCAGATCGTGGTCCATGGAACGGTCGTTGAGGCCGGTGGTACCGGAGGCGGCGCCGGTGGACGCGCGGAGGTTGGCGAGGGCGTACTGGCGGTCCTTTTTGCGGAGGTAGCGGCGGTGCCAGACGCAGGCGCCGATCCAGAGCGAGGTGATGCCGACGACCATGACGACGACGAAGATGACCCACTGGTAGTGTGTGGCGATCCTGAGTAGCGTTAGCGAGGACAGAGCACAAACGCGAGCGCAGCGAGGACAGAAAAGAAAGCGAGCGCAGCGAGGACAGAAAAGAAAGCGAGCGCAGCGAGGACAGAAAAGAAAGCGAGCGCAACGAGGACCAGAATAGCTTACCATGAGTTGTTTGTGCTCTTGTTGCCCGACGAGGCGCTCTTGGTGCTGGTGGCTGTGGAGGTGCTCGAGGTGGTGGACGCGGTGTTTGTCGCGACGTTCTTTTGCTCGACGGAGCAGTAGGAGGAGAACCAGTTGTGGATGCTCTCGAGGCCGCCGGCGTCGGCGGCGGCAGTACAGGCCGAGTCGCAGACGCCGGCGGTGCCGGTGCTAAAGGCGGAGATCAGGGCATTGTTGCAGAAGCAGGAGGCGTACTGGGCGGCATCGCCGTTGGCGGCGGCCGGCGGCACGCAGGCGCCGTTGGCATCGTAGAGGTGGTAGCACTGGGTGGCGCACGTCGGGAGAGACGCAAAGGGGACGAGGGTGGTGATGGGGAGGCCGGCGGTCGCCATTGCGTCGGATATGGTGGTGAGGGCGAGGATGAGGGTAAAGGTGAAGCCGAGACGGGAAGGAGAAGATGGTCTGTGTCCGATGCCGCTTTGGGGTTTGGAGCGCCAAGAGTCGAACACGAGAAATGGACCCAAAGTCTTGGAATGCGAAAATCCAGAGGTGTCGCGTTTTCTCGTTTATCGCGAGTCGCCCGAAACGACGCAAAAGAGGAAATAGTCCAAAAATAGCAAAGATAAGGTGCAGTCGTTTCTTGTCGTGGCTTCCAACGTTAAAATGACGTGCAGAGTCGATGGAGACGTCGAGCCTGGCAAAGTGGTGAAAGCTGCAAACGGCAACAAGCAGAAGCGAAGGCGGCAGTTGGATCCGGGAACCTGGTTTGCGAATGGGCAGTGAATTCAGCCGGCCGGGGGATCGATGTTGATTGTGTGGTTCGTTTGCGTAGATTGTGTTTGATTGACAGATTGCCGCAAAATGCCCAATTCCCAAAAGCCAAAAAAAGCAAAATGCAAGTCCAAAAGCCGGGAGATCCGAGGATGGGCGCAGCGATGGCCGAAAACAAAGCGAGCGGAAGCCGCGGTGCAGCAACGGGAGACAAAACGAAAGCTGGCGATGTTCGGACTCGAGAGAATCACGCGTTGGCGTTCACAGTCGTTGTCTGTGGATTGTCGTCGGATTGTTTTTGAGGGTTGGGTGAGTAGAGGAAAGGGGTGATGACGGGAGACTCGGTTCGATGCGCGAGGGCGAGAAGGAGCAAGGGGGGGAAAGCGCAATGCAGTAAGGAGGGAAGGAGGGAAGGAGGGAAACAGGGAAGGAGTGGGAGAGAGAAGAAATGGAAGGAAAGACCAAAGAAGCCAAAGAGGAAGGAAGCGCCGGAAAGGTTTGAGATAATTCAAAGGAGATGTCAACAGAAGATATGAGTAAGAATATGAAGAAAAAGACCTCTGCAAAGAACCAGGGGAACGAAAAGCGACGAATGCGACGACGTAGGCTTGGGATGGAGCCAAAATGAGGACAATCCAGTGCGGAAAGGCAGTGAGTGGGCAGAGGCCAGGCGAAAGTTGGCGGTTGGCGTTGCAGTCGTCCAGCGAGCTGCGTAAGACGGATTGGACAGAACAGGCGGCAGGACAAAGAGGACAGGGGCAGCGACCGACAGGCACGAACAAAAAGAGGACGACCAGTGTCAAGGAGACGACCGCAGTGGCTGGCAGCGGCAGGCGGTGGGCTGAAAAACGGACAGCGTGCAACGGCAGGCTGCAGGAGGCAGATGAACAGGGGCAGAGCCAGGGCTAACTTTGCCAAGCGACGACGACGACAGCAATCTGCGAACAGAGCGTGCAGAGACTGCTGAGAACGACTGGGAGAGTTGCTGAACCGTGCGCGCGTGCGGACTCAGCGCTCGCTGGAAAGAGAAAAAGGCAAGGACGGAAAAAAGAGGGGCCAATGGGGCTTAGCGCCTTGGAGGAATCTGACATGCGGTTCAATACGAGGGACGAGAGGAGGAGAGCATGGAGAGGTGCGCCCGGGAATGGACGCGAGTAGCCACCAAGGTACCTTTGTACATTAAAATGGGACGAAGGTACTTACCGTGTTGTTCCGTATGTATTCCCCTGAAAGAGTGGACATTTGCGTGGGCAAGGGTGTGCCAGTGGTGCCAATGATGCCAATGGCTGGGTCGCGCTTGCCCGCTTTCTTTCACAACACTGTATTTGGAGCCCGTTGGAGTGGGGCGGCTGGCTGCGAGCAGGCCATGGTTTGGGCAGCTGGGCGACGTGGACTTGGGAAAGAGCGACCAGCTGGGACGATTCCAAATTGGGCCAACGCGACGCATTGTGTGGCATGGACAGCGTAATTAAAGAATGAGTTGGTTAATTCCTGGGGATGAAGGACCTTTGAAAGACCACGCAGATGGGAGAGTGTGATGCGCGCTGACGACCCAAGATGCACATCAATTCTTTTCTTCATGACGTTGGGCTGGTGTTCGACGAACGCCCGCCATGACGACATGCCTGTCTTTGTTGTTCGCTCTTTCCTCTTTATCGCAGCTAACGTCTCAGGTGGCGCCCAGCTGACGCTACGATGTACTCAGCAGGCTGAGGACAGAGCCCCTCGTTTTCCTTTGACAGCAGACGGCGACTCTGCCCGGAGACAGCTACACGACTCCCCAATTAAGCTTACCTTGTAAACGGCCAGGAGAGGGCCTGTTTGAGGTCTGAGGCTCATCTGTCAGACACCGGCGTCTGAAAGGCTGGTCGCGGCCAGGTCGTGTTTGGGCCAGAGGTCAAGACAGGGCTCTTTCTTCCAAACACTCGCCAACGAGGCCACTGTCGTATTGTGCGTATTTCGTGATGTGAAGCAGTGTACTTCGTACGACGCTTTACGACGTATGAATCGAACGAAATGCCGTGTCCTGACAGTGGTGCCTGGCTCTTTCCTGTCCTGACAGGCTGGGGCGCTCGTGCGGAACGGCCCCGCTGGCAGATGCCTATTATGGCAAGGTCGACCCACGACACGACGCGCTCTTCTGTCACTGGGTCTTTTCCGTCTGGGCACTGTCCATTGCATGTCAGATACGAAAACAAAGACCAGAAGAAAGGCTCTCGATTGTCCTTGTCACCACACGAAGCAAGCAAGTTACATTCTTGCGGCGTGCGTGACTGTTGATACGAACCATCATACCATTACCATGCCTGTATTCTTGCGGAAAAAGATGTCCGCAGCTGGTCTGTCGAAGACTAAGAAGCGGCATGGCCGACTATAGGGAAATCGTCGAGACGGTCCTTACGACGACAATAACGGCTTGCCATTTTTTGTTTATTTATTTCGTTTTCAGCCCATCCAGCCTCCCAAGAAAGTCTCACAGCCGTCGTTGGTGCGTCTCCTTCCATGGTCCTTTCATTTTCCCCTCTCCGCAAAAAGCCCTGTTGAAATTGCAAGTCCGCCATCCCGTTATGCGTGCACCCCTGGTCTGTGTACAGGGTAGCCCGGACATGACACGTCGGGCAACAATACGGTGCGAGGAGGTCAAAGTGTCTTGCAGTAATTCGTATGAGACGCCAAGAGCGGTCACGTGGAAGGAAGTCAACTGCCAACATCTCGACTGTACTGTTTTATTTGAATTTCTTTTGAATTTCGTTATTCGTCGTATCATTTTCCAGATGTGGGTGTATCGTAACAGACGAACAAAAAAAAAAAAAAAAAAAAAAAAAAAAAAATTACGTAAAAAAAAAAAAAAAGAAACATAGGCAATAAACTAAGCCTGACCCGTGGTGCGTCTAGCACCATCCACAGCACAAGCACCCGCCTACGGCCACGTCACGTCGTACATGGCCTCGGGCATGGCGTGAAAGTAGCTGAGGACGTCGAGCGAGTAGTTGGAGAAGAGGTCGATGGGCGGCGGGGCGTCGAACGGCGTGGGGATGGACGGCGGGATGGACGGCGGGATGGGCTCGCCGGCCGGCTGTCCGTTCATCATGACAAACGATGTGGCCTGTGTGCCGGACACGGCCGCCGCCGCCACTTCGTCTTCGCGCTCGCGTTCCTGCGCGAGCATCTCGTTTTGCCAGATGACTTTAAGCGTCGAAAACTTGCGGATGGCGACGAGGATGGGGTCGTGTTCTTCGTCTTCGATGAGGTTCGGCGAGTTGGAGGTGGTGGAGGAGGAGGTCGTAGAGTTGCTGTTGCTCTTGCTGTTCTTTTTTTTGGCAGCAGCTCCATCGGCATGGCCCGGTGCGGCCAACGCCTCGGCCAACATGACGCGCAGCTCGTCGCACAAGCCCAGTATGCGATCCAGGGTCGGAAACAGACCAATCACGCCGCGCACGGCCTCGACGTTCCACGCCGGGTCGCGCAGCGTGCTCAGCTTGTGCAGGCAGACAATCACATAAAACAACTGCAGGTAGGTGCAGTTGGGCAGGCAGACAAAGCAGGGCAGCGGCCAGGCAAACAAGCGGTCGAGCCAGGCCTGGACGGAGGCGAGGCATCGCTGGTAGATTTCGAAGCGGTGGAGGTCGGGCAGGACCCACGTGCCGTGCCCCAGGGCGGAGCCGGCGCCGGAGGTGGCTGTCGACGCTCTGGAGGGCTGCCGTGCCAGCGCCGACTCGTGGATGGCCAGCATGGCAAAGTGATACAGGCTGTGCGTGCTGAAGTTGTCAAAGGCCGGGCAGGTGCCGTCGACGCTGGGCAGCCCGACAATGTCGTCCAGCTGGGCCCGCAGCGCGTCCATGTAGGGTCCCGGCAGGTTGGTCGGCCCACTGCCAAACGACCGGTACAGGCTGGCCCCGCCACCGGCACCGACAGCCCCCCCGCCGGCATAACCACTACCACCACCACCACCGCCGCCGCCGCCACCAAAGCCGTCACGGCCGCCGCTGGCACCGTTGCTCGATGCGTAGCGCACCTGGCTGATGAGCAGCTGCATCTTGACGTGCTGCACGAGTATGGCGTCCTGCGGCACGGTCGAGTCCTGGGCCAGCTGGGCGAGGCACTGGTCGAGGTAGGGCGACCAGCGCATGCCGTCGGCGGACCGGAACATCTGGGACGCGGTGGACGTGACGAGGTAGACGCCCAGGACGGCGCGGCGCTCCTCCATGCTGCGCTGGGCCTTCCACATGGAGGCGGGGAGGCCGGGGATCTGCACGACGGGCACGAAGCGCTCGCCGGCCGTGGCGGCCGGCTCCAGCAGCGGCGGCATGGTGAGCCCCAGGTCCCAGGCGACGCAGACCGACAGCTGGGCCACCACCGTGGCAAAGTTGCGGTGGAACCGGTCCCTCGTGGACAGGTGCACCCACGTGACAAACGTCAGCATGCCCAGCAAGATGTCCATGCTGCGCTCGCCCCGCGACACGACGCGCTGCACGATGGCCGTGCGGGCCTGGGAGGCGGCGCGGACGCGGTGGGCCGGGTGGACGCAGGCGGCGGCCTTGATGCAGCGCCACAGAAAGGGGTACATGCGTCGCAGGCGGCTGGCCGTGACGTCGGGCGGGAGGTAGAGAAAGGGCGCGAGGGGCAGCATTTCCTCGGTGAAGCGGCGCAGGCACGTCTCGGCCTCGTGGGGCAGCAGGTCGTCGTCGTCCTTTTGGGGCGGCGCGTCGTGGTGGGCGTTGTTCAGGGCGTCATCAGCGTCAGAGTCCGGATCGGGGTCCGGTACCGTCGTGGGCGCTGTCGAGGCGGCACCAGACGCGGCGCCGGTGAGGTTCGACCGCGGCGACGTGTCGATGTCTCCGTCGGCGTCATCTTCCGAGGGGTCGGCGGCGTGGTTCGGACGCGCACCGCCGTCTGTGGCCAGCGCCGCGGCGACAGCCGGCTCGGATATGGCCTGCGACGTCCGCAGCAGATCCACCAAATCGTTCAGCTTGGCCTCGAGCCGCGCCGACCGCGAGTTGGACGGCTTGACGCGGGCAGTGGTCGCCGACGCCGCCGGCCGTGCCCGTCTGGGTGACGGCACCACCGCCAACGACGGCTCGCACGTCTTGCCGAGGCGGTGGCAGCGCTCGCACCCATAGCCGTCGACGCCGAGCCCGGCGCGTGGGATGCACTTGCACTTGATGCGGGCGCAGTTGGTGCAGGCCTTGTTGGCGCGCGTGCGGCGGCCTGCGGCAGCGGAACCAGAGGCAGCGTCTGCTGGCGGTGTTGCACGCTGTGTAGGCTGTGGTGGTTGTGGTGGCTGGGCTAACTGTGTGCCCTGTGGCTGTGAAGACCGTGACTGTGCAGTTTGTGGCGTTCCTTCCGACCCGGGCGACCTTGATGACCGGCTTTCGCCTAGTAGATGGATCATAGTGGAGGTTGTGGAAGGTGCGCTGCAGGTGCGTGGATTGCGTGGATTAGGCAAGTGCGCCGGTGTAAGTGGCAAGAGCAACCCCGTGCCAACTGGCCAATATTAACGGCGCGACGAACGGCCGGATGACAAACAAAAACAACAGAATCAAGTAAACTCCTTGTCCGGACAGCTTCCAGAGTGTTCCAGTGCGCTTGGTACGGCGCCGAGGAGTTGCAATGACAAACGAAACTGCTCTTCTGGGCTTTCTGTGCTGGTCCCGTACGGCCAATGCTGAAGACCGTCGGGGCACCGGTTCTGTTTATCTAGATCCTGCAATACCTCGTGGTGTGCAATAAGGCTGAGCTGCCTTGGCAGGTGTGTTAGTGGTGCCGGCGGTGTAAGACGACGCTCGTCCGGGCTCCTCGAAGTGCGGCGGACACGGGATGTCCTCGTTTTTGGGTCCCGGTTCCGGTTCCGTGTCAGATTAGTCAGTTGAGCCAGCGCTAAAGTGGAGTTAAAAGTGGAGACGAGCGAACTGGGCCCATTTTGATCTGACACGGCTGCACGGCTGGAGGCGGCCAATCAGAACGACATCCTCCGCCAGCATCTTTTCAACTGCTCGCGACGTCGCCCACTCCAGCCCATCACCATGGCGGAGAATACGGACAAACCGGCGTTACGATCTCGCGTCGTCCGTATCCGGGTCGGAGCTTGCGTGGCCGCTCGTGGACAGCGTCAGGGTCCAGTCGCAGGGAGCGTTGTGTCGAACACGTTTTGGTGCTGTTGACAAGTTGAAGCATTTCGTTCTTCAGTTCTTCAGGCTGAGTTGATCTGCCAAGCAGGCCGCAGCCCCCCAACAACACGGTTTGATTTCCTAACCAGGAAAGACGCCGTCACGGACCCCTACCGTGACTGCAAGGCGCGCGAAACGGCGCCGTATAGGGGCATACTGACTCTGACTCTGACATGGAGAGTACCCAGAGTGGATTGCCGTGAGATTGGCGCACAAGAGAGCAGTGCGTGTTTCCAGAGGATTATGGGTCGGCAGGCGTCTCACAGTGACGCCTGCACACAGTCTTTTTGGCCAGTGTGAAGCAGAATCAGCACGGGCATTTACGACGCAAACGAAGCAATACAGCGTCGACGTTTGCGTGAATGGGTGAGAAAATCGACTGATGACTGCCATTCGACTGCTGGATTCGCAAAGGTGCAACCACCGACCTCCGTCTGACAGCTTGTGCTGCCGCTTTGCCGGCTCTTGCGCCCATCAGTGCTTTTTTGCATGTCGACCTTTTGTGTGTTGTATTCGCGCCCGTTTTTCAAATATGTTCGGAGTGCACAGTCTTTGGCCGTTTGCGCGTCGGCGTCCATGTCAATTTCTCTCGACGCCGGAGAGTTTGTGTCGACCTCAAACTGAACGTTTTTCTGCTTATCTCCTTGCTTTATTTCCATGCTTTATGGATTCTTTTCTTTTCTTTTTCTTTTTTTTAAGGGGGGACTTGCCGTCGTTTCCACACGGCAGGCTGCCTGCGGCTCAATAGCCATGTCCGTCCTAGCCAAAGCGGACTTGTCGGATACTTTTTCAGGTGCCGGAGACACGAGCAAAAGAACAAAAGTCAAACGGCGCAGCCAGACACGCCGACGCAAAATAAGCACCGACTCCCCGTTATGCCTGACATAATGACATAATTATGCTCACACCCTCTCGCGACGAGACTGTTTCGTTCGCGTTGTTTCTTGTGGCCTTTTACGCTCGTTATCGTTTTGCTCTGCCTTCCCACACCGTCTCTCTTCACACCATCCATCTCACTGCCCCATCAACTAGGGCTGAGACGCTGGGACGCTGGGACGCTGGGACGCTGGCACTTCTTACCCGTCCACAGCAACCGTAACGAAACGGATGGCTCGTACAATTGACACGCACGGTAACCTGTGTGCCAAACCCGGTCGTCTTGTCTCCTGCACGGATTACGGAGGTTTCAAGGAATTACGGGTGGCCCGACCTGTCAGCGACCCCATCCATCTCCATCCAGTCCCCTTGCCTTTTGCCTTATTTTGCTTCTTTTCTCAGTCAGCACGGCCGGTCGACATTATGTGCTCGTCTCGCACGTCTTCTCTCGCCGTATAAGACAAAGCGCTTCCGTTCTCTTGACGTCCTTGCTCCACCTCATCCTTCCTTTCTGTCTTGTCGTCTTGTCTACTCTTTGATTTCTTCCTCTTTCTCTTTCTCTTTCTCTTCGTCTTTTTCTTTTGTTCTTTGCTTGCATCCCTGTCTTATACATTGTGTCACCATCGCACATTGCCCCCGACCGCCACCCGCAGCCATGACTGACACCCAGCTTCGGGACGGGCCTGCTGTGGCGTCCGGGCTCAACGAGAAAGCGGACAACGCTCAACAGCGAGACCCGTCCATCGCCGACGCCGTGGCGGCGCCCGCCGTTGTTCCAGCCGTCGACATAGAACCGCTGTCCAACCAGCCCCAGGGCCAGCCCGAGCAGGTCACCGGCATCAAGCTTTTCTTTCTGCTGCTCGCCCTCGCCCTCGCCTGCTTCTTGATCCTCCTCGACAACTCCGTCGTGTCCACGGCCGTCCCCAAAATCACCGACGACTTCCACTCGCTCAAGGACGTGGGCTGGTATGCGTCGTCGTACCAGCTCGGCAGCGTCGTGCTGCAGCTGCTGACGGGCAAGATCTTTTTGCACTTTTCGCTCAAGTGGTCCTTCATCGCCTTCTTCTTTGTCTTTGAGCTGGGCTCGGCGCTGTCGGGCGCCGCCCAGTCGTCGGCGATGCTGATTATCAGCCGCGCCGTCTCGGGCATTGGCGCCTCCGGCCTCATCAACGGCGCCCTCACCATTGTCTACGCCTCCGTGCCCCTGGAGCGCCGGCCGCCCCTGACGGGCATCGTCATCGGCATCGCCCAGCTGGGCATCGTGCTCGGCCCGCTCATCGGCGGCGCGTTTACCACGGGCTACACCTGGCGCTGGTGCTTCTACATCAACCTGCCGCTGGGCCTCATTGTCGCGGCGCCCCTCGTGTTTCTGCGCATCCCCGAGCAGGCCCCCAAGCAGCCGCCCATGGCCGTCGTCCGCCAGCTGCACCGCCACCTGGACCTCGTCGGCTTCGCCCTCTTTGCGCCCGCCATCATCATGCTGCTGCTGGCCATGCAGTTTGGCGGCAACCAGTTCGCCTGGCACTCGTCGCAGGTCATTGGCCTGTTTGTCGGCGCCGGCGCCACCTTTTTGGTCTGGATCGCCTGGAACTACCGCAAGGGCCACGAGGCCCTGCTGCCCTTCCCCATTGTGCGCCGCCGCCGCGTCTGGATGAGCGGCGTCAACTACGCCTTTCTGACGACCGGCGTCATTGGCGCCGCCTTCTTCCTGCCCATCTACTTCCAGGCCGTCAAGGGCGTCACGGCCATCATGAGCGGTGTCTACATGCTGGCCACCATCCTGCCCCAGGTCCTGGGCGCCGTGTCCTCGGGCATTCTGGTCGCCAAGGTCGGCTACGTCCCGGCCTTTTCCGTCCCTGCCGCCCTCCTCTTCTCCGTCGGTAGCGGCCTCTACACGCTGCTGCAGCCCGGCACGTCCGAGGCCAACTGGGTCGGCTTCCAGATCATCTCTGGCTTTGGCCGCGGTGTCGGTTTCCAAATGGTATGCTGTCCCTTTTCTTGTTCTTTTACCTGCCTCCCCCCTTTCTCGTTCTCGCAACTAACGCACGCCCCAGCCCATTGTCGCCATCCAGCACGCCATCACCCCCGAAGAGCTCTCTGCCGGCATGGCCTTTATCGTCTGGTGCCAATACCTCGGCCCCTCCATCTTCCTGACGCTGTTCAACACCGTCTTCGACACCAAGCTGACGGCCAACCTCCACAAGTATGCCCCCGACACCGACGCCAAAGCCGTCCTCCTCGCCGGCGCCACGGGATTCCGCAAGATCGTCTCCGCCGACCAGCTCCCCGGTGTCCTCCGGGCCTACTCGGACAGCCTCGACGTTGTCTTTTACATGGTGCTGGCCGTGTCGCTGGTCTGCTTCCTGTCGGCCTGGGGCATGGGCTTCAACGACATCCGCAAGTCGAAGCAGGTGGTGGACGAGGCCGCCGCGCGGAACGGCGGCAGCGGGAGCGACAACGACATGCAGAAGGAGGCGGTCACGGACGGCGAAACCGCTGTCCCCAGTGTTGCTACGGTGGTGGGCGCCGAGGAGAAGCGGTCGGTCGGATCAGAGACGGACCACTAGACGTGGTCTGCTCACGCCTATGCGCACGTCGTTTCTCTCAGCGCTTTCGAGTCCTGCACGGCCACAAACGCAGGCACGGCCGCTCCTGTCTTCACATTTCCTCTCCTTTTATTTCAGTCTTCCTTACGGCGTATACCATGCTCTTAGATAGCCTTTTCTTTCTGCTTTTGACATAAGTTTCATCATCCTCTCTTCACTCTACTCTAGACAGTCATAGACACAGTAATGTTTATTTTATTATCCATGATTCTCTTACACTTTTGTCTTTTATGCCTCTGTACTCTGAACTGTAGCCCGCCCTCCTCCCTGTCAATTACGCTTCCCCTGCAATCAGCTTCTCCCAGTCGACCGTCCTGGCCCAGTCTTCGTACGACGGCCGCGCCGGCGGGTGTCGCAGCTGGTGCGGCCGGACAAACCCCGGCTCGCCCCGTTCGTACGCGTCGTGCTCGTTAATGTAGTCGACCGTCGCCAGGACTTCCCACGACTGGCCCATCTGCACGAGCGCGGCCGTGGACACGGGCACCACCACGGCCGTCGCTTCGTTGGTGCCCGTCACGCGCCGGAACACGTCCACAAGGTCCCCCAGCGTCTGGTTGCTGTCAAACGCCAGCAGTTTTGTGCCGGCCGGCTCGTCCTCCACGAGACAGCGCACAAACGCGCCCGTGCCCGTGGCCGGGTCAATGGTCGGCAGGTGGATGTCCGTCTTGAGCGGGGAGACGAACTCGTAGATGCCTGCGGGGGTTGTCGTCGTCGTCGTCGTCGTCGTCGTCGTCGTAGCCGTCGTAGCCGTCGTAGCCGTCGGCGTCGCCCTGCGCGGAATCATGAGGCGGTTCGTGTTGTAGGCGCAAGGGACAATGACGGACAGCTTGGCTGCCAGCGCCGGCAGCTGCGTCTCAATGTACTCGACGGCCCAGTTCTTGGCCTCGGGGTGGAACGCGCGCGTGGTGGCGCGCGGATCCGACAGGAACAGCGAGCCGCCCACGATGGACGTCAGGCTCGACACCACCAGCCGCTCGAGCGTCGGCAGCGTCGCCGCCACGTCTGCCACATTCTTGCGGCACTTGGTCTCGTGGTCAAACGCAAGACGGCCCGCCGCCGCAGGGTCGTGGCCCGCAGACAGCAGCTTCGCCGCCGCCGGCCGGTACGTCTCCCAAAAGTCGGTGTTCAGGAAGATGGCGTGGGCGCCGTCCAGTGCCGCCCGTAAAGCCGCCGTGTCGCTGTCGCCCAGGTCGGCCCGGACCACCTCGGCACCCGCCGCCTTGAGGGCTTGGGCCTTGGCCGAGTCGGGGTTGCGCGTGATGCCGCGGACTCTCCAACCGGACAGACCCAGAAAGGTCGCTGCAACAGAGCCGCCTTGGTTGCCGGTTGCACCAGTCACGACAATAAGCTTGGACATGGTGGGGCTGGGGGTGCGAGTGTGCGTTTGCTTATGTGGATGAGACGAGATGAGGGCCAATGGATGGACCTACAAAATCTGTACCGGCTCTGGAGACCATCACGGGATAGATCGAGGTCCAGATACAATTACCTCGCTCAGGGACGTCACATCTTTTATGTACGCTGTAACGCCGCAATGTCCGAGGGCCAGAAAGGAGCTGCAGCTTGTGCAGGAAGGAGCCACCCCGCAGACGACAGGATCCCGGCGGCCGTGGCCAAATGCCACCCAAAAGTCCGTTCTCCGTCTCGCCCGCCGAGTGTCACGTTACCATTTCAGCCAATCGTCTTGTAGGAAATATCGGCGTAAACAACAGCCACCAACAGAATATGCTGCAGACAGGAGCGAGACGGTGATGGGTGATCTGTTTTGATACCATGACTTTGTGCGGATTCTTTTGACTAGGATTTGCATTGCTCTCTACGTCCCATTCCCCAACCACCTCCGAACTGCCCCTGCCCTTCTTCTGGCTGCTTCTTTCGTCTTCACGTCTCACGTCCCGTCGTCTTTTGTTTTTTCTATCAAAGTATAGCATGTGTTCGTGTATGTCATGTTTCTCCCTCAAGTCCTTTTCCACACAAAATGGTCCGTTCTGGCGATGGAGTTATTCCTGGCTCGAACCCAAACTATTGGCAGTCGAATAGTTGTACGCAGCTGCAATACGGCCTGGCACTGTCTCCTTTGATGTCCGTAGACAGTGGTTGCCGCCGCCGCGGATTGTCCTGCGCCAGCAGAGGCCATGTCTTGGCCATGGCAATGGACGTTCATACCGTTCGAAAATACGTCCGAAGAATGGATTCAGGGCGCTGTTCGGGGCGACATGAAAGCGCCACCGCAAGACCTTTGCAAGGCCTGCTTCGGCTCACTTCAGCTCACGCCTGGGCACCCGCTTTCTGGTCTTGAGACAGCTGTGTTTCTCTATATGAGGACCGCGTCGGCCAGCCGCAGTGCTGCTCTGTTATTCCGTTAGTCTGGCGAACGATGTGGGCATTGATGCCGATTGTTGGGTGCGTTGACTTACAAACTGCCGGCCGGCCGACGGCAATGTTGCTGGAGCTCTTGTTGTTGGAGTTGTTGCTGGAGTTGTTGCTGGAGTTGTTGCTGGAGTTGTTGCTGGAGTTGTTGCTGGAGTTGTTGCTGGAGTTGTTGCTGGAGTTGTTGCTGGAGTTGTTGCTGGAGTTGTTGCTAGAGTTGTTCTTGGGGTTGTTGTGTGGCATATTGACGTTGTGATGTTTGGACAAAAGAACAATTGGTGGGACGGAGGGAATAAGAAGACGGCCAATGCAAGCGCGTCGTTGGTCTTCAAACGGCAGGAACGATCAAAACACAGAAACCAGCAACAACAACAGACCGGTGGTCGCTCCTTCCCCATTGCCGTGCTTGCGCATCGTGCGGTCCTAGCAATATGCGTACAGAGCCGTTGTACTTGCCTGTTCTGTACATCTCATTGCACACCGTTTAGTAGCATATGCATATGCAGGAAGCAGGGCCAAAACGTTGTCATGTCATCCGTATTACGCCGTAGATTACATTGTTGAGATCGACAGCCAAGAAAGTAAAGTGAAAAAAAGAAAAGAAAAAAGCAATGGTTCCACCAGACGTAAAAGCACACAAATAAGCAGCAGAGCCGTCAGCCGTCGTAGCACCTCTGTCCCTTTTTCTCTTGCCCTCTGCCCTCTGCCCTCTGCCCTCTGCCCTCCATCTTCTTTACCCCTTTATTCTCTTCTTTTCATCGCCTCCTTCGTCGACTCTCTTCGCGTCTCCTCCCTTTGCGTCCCCCGGTGTCGGCTGCGTCCGCTCGCCGTCGCCAAAGACGACGCGGAAGACGTGGTCGTACAGCCACCACACGCTTCCAAAGACGAGGCCCACGGCGATGAGCATGGCCGGCGGCATGCGGCCCGAGCTGCCCTTTTTGCGGGGGATCCGGCCGGCGGCGAGGACCAGCATGAGGAACGGGAACGCGGCGGCCAGCAGCAGGACGCGCCCGATGGCCTGGCGGCGCGAGGTGATGGTGTAGGGGTGCAGGCTGGCGAGCCAGTCCTGGTAGGCCTGGGGCAGTTCGTGGTCGGCGGCGCCCGAGGTCAGCAGGCCCAAGTAGCGCTGGGAGGGCTGGGCGTAGTCCGGGTCGGGGCGGGTGCGGACGGTGGCGAAGCGGACGAGGCGGCGGACAAAAGCGCGCCACCGGCGAGCGAGCCCGTTTCCGTTATCGTCGTCTTCGTCGTCACCGTCACCGCCCTCCGTTTGACCGACCGCCTTCTTGTCGGCCGGCAGCTGCGGCGCAAAGAGGGTGCGCGCCAAAAAGGGCCGCGGCGGCACGGGCACGACGGGCTTCTCGGGCACGCCCATGCGCGGCGCCACCAGCAGACACGGCACCAGGATCTCCTGGTACGACGCGCCGCCGCCCTCGGTCGCAATGATCTTGGCATAGTCCTCGCGGGTCACCTCGTAGACGACGCCGTAGAGCGGGCCGTCCCAGATGGGATCGCCGTGGCTGCCAACCCTGGGTGGCGGATTTCGTGGCGGCCCTGGTGGGCCAGGAACGGGGAGGTCAGGGACGTCCGGCACGTCCGGCACGTCGGGGATCTTGGGCGGCGTCTTGGGCGGCCTGCGAATGGCCGTGTTGGCAAAGCAGGGCTCGCGGTACGGCACACCCGGCAGGTCAAAAGTCAGCCGTAGCGTCGGCGCGGAGACGGTGACGCACGACAGCGGCTTGATGCGGCGCGCGCCCTCAAAGGTGGAAGCGGCCATGTTGGAGCCATAGGCGAGGTAGAGAACGGTGGATTCGTCGGCAGGGCCGGCCGACGACTCGCTTGCTAGCAGCGCCGTCTTCTCGGAAGCAGTCCCTGTCTGTGTCTGTGTCTGGGCAAAGTACTTGGCTACCAGTACAGGCTCGTCAGGCACGACATCGGGCGTGGCTTTGGCGAGACGCTCGGCGGATGTGAATGGTATGCGACGAGCTTTTGGAGTGGACGCGGTCGAGGTCGAGGTCACAGACGACTCTGGGGAAGCCGGGTCGGTGGCAGTCGAGGCCTCCTCCTCGGACGACGTTGCTCCGTCGGCACGGGCAGCGCTGTCAAAGTCAATTTCTATGGCGTCACGGACAACAGTGGCGGCCAAGCCGGCCGGGGCGGGGGGTGTGTCGTCGGCCATCGTGGAGGAGGCAGATGAATATTCGACGTCGCCAAAGTCAATGATCACGTCGTTGTGCTCGTTGGAGGTGCATCGAGTCATGGGGGCCTGGGCGGCCATGGTGACGAGTGGCGGTTGAGCCATTTTAACGGAAGCTATCAGCGATCCGAGGCAGGCCACATGTGGCAAGGCGCGCACGGGAGATACGAAGCAAAGTGTCTTGTCGCCGGCTTCAAACTGTTACGAGAGAGAAATGCCCCGGCGTCAAACAGCGGCGCGAATGGTGGACAATGAAGTGGCGGAAGGAGGAAGGATCTGGAGGAGGATGGAACTGAAGGATGGGCGTCATGTGGGGACGTCGGGCAAGCATCGTGGACTTAAGGACGATGGACGGCGGAAGAGTCGACGAGTGCAAACAGGGCTGAGCCTGCTGGAACGGGGTTCGAGTCGTGCCCTGAAGGATTAGCGGCCGGGATTCATCCGTCCAGCGTACATGTATGTGCGGCTCGGAGTCACGGGCGCTGTATTTTGGCCGACAGGTGCCAAGAAGCGTAGCAGACAAGCGCTAACAAGTGCTAGTAATTTCTGTTGTCTAGTTTCTGTTTTAATTATTATTCCTCTTCCTTCAAAAGTCGCCGAGAGATTAACTAGAAGCACATGCCGCCGTTATGCGGGAAAACATAACTGCTCCTTCGCTGAACTGACCAATCCCGCCCAAGGCCAACAGGCATGACTCGTTCAATTCCGAGATTCTGGGCAGAGGCGTCAGGACAGACGAGGCTGTTACGTTCCGGCAGGCAGAATACAGCAGCCTCAAGACATCGTATTGAATACACTGACGATCGACAAGTAGGTTGTTTTGCAACATAACGTTTTGCTAGTACGAGTTCTATTCTGTTGGATTTCGTATTTACTACGGAGCACAACATCTCCAAATCCTGCCTACGCATGTTATGCGTTGCGTTGCATCTTATCTCACGCTTTTTCTTGGCTTGTGTGGGCATACTAAAATACAAAATCCTGGCTGACCTCTGCACCCAATGACAAGGTCTTGCCAATCTGTATAGTTTGACGATGCATTCCTTCTCTGAAACGGTGGACGGGTGTGTCTTACTTACTCCCGACGGGTTATCGGGGAATTCGGGCAGCAAAACCGATGTTGTCTGCCTTGCGTACCTCCTCCTCCCTACACAATCGTGTCCTCCCCGTCGTCTGAATCAAATTGTCCCCTGATCGGCGGCGGCGGCCACGCCGTCAGGTTGCTCCACGTGCTCTCAAAGTGGTGCCGCCCGGGGTGGGGCTGTCGGCAAAGGTGCGCCAGCCAGGACGCAGGCAGCGCACACCGGCGACGCTCTCGTGCAGCCAGTGGATGACGGAGCCCCAGGGAGTCTTGGTTGAAGCTCGTCATCACGCCCGGGTCGAGCCAGTCGCCAAGCTGGCGGCTGTGTCGATAGCCAGAGACCGTCGGCGCCGCGGGGCACGCCGCGGTCGACCCAGGCGACCATGCTCTCGTGCTGGCCCGACAAGAACGAGACATCGCCAAAGGCGCGGTAGCGGTCCCAGGGCGTCAGGACGGTCACATCGTCCCAGACGGCCAGCGGCAGGTGTGGTCACAGCGTGTGCAGAATGTTGGACACAACCACGAGGGGGAACGCCGTCGGAGGTGTCGAGCAGCTCGGCGCCCAGCGTGCCACATGCCAGCTGTGTTGTAAAGGAAGCTGGCCGGGTTGCAAAGGACCTAGAGGTCACCCTCCCAGCCCAGGTGCTCATACAGCAGATTCGGCCTGACGCTACACTTCAACGTTGTAGGCTAACTGTGTCCAGTCGCAGTCGCAGTCGTCTTCGGCCACCTCGTTCTCTTCCTCGGCCAAGATAAAGCGCCACAACAGCCGTGGCGACGGTGTACCGAAGCCGAAGCCGGTGGCATGCTGCTCGACCGCCGGCGCTGCAATAGATGGCATTGTTTGCTCGGATGGATGGTGATGAGGCTGAGGGTGAAGAAGAAGACTGCTATTGTTGTGTCTTTGTGCCTTTGTGTGGCAAGTAACCGTTTTGGGGCTGTTTGCAAACGTCAATAGCGAAGAAGGCAGGCGAGGAAAGATACGGCATACAAAGAAAAAAGGTGCGAAACACGACAGACACCAGGGGTCGTTTGACGACAAAAACATGCATGAACCGACAAGCAAACGACCTGCCACGATGGCGTCTGTTCTCGTCCGCCCCGGCCTTGTTGCGTGCGATACAAACGCTCCTCGTCGTCTTGTCATCTTTCTGTCTTGTCGTCTCGCTGTTTTGTTGTGTCTCCTCTTCGCCTGTTTGTCTTCCTGCATCGCTCCTTTCCTTCGGCCTCCCTTGCGCAGATGGAGACGGGACTCCGCTGGTGTTCAGAGGGTCAGTTGCAAGGATGTTTGCAGTGAGCATGGGTAGTTTTGCCCCGAGAAGCGCTGTGGACCGGCGCATCCCGGCAGAAGTTCGCGCCAGCTTAAGGCGGGCGTGGCCTTCTTTGGCACCCACGAACACGCGAAGATGCGGTAAAGACACGGTGACCGGGTTAAAAGAACAAAGAAAAAAAAGACTTTGGATAATCCGTTGCCAAATTAGGTCGTAATTTTCTTGTGACATATTTATTTTGTTCACTCAGTTCTCAGCACACTGTGGCTATTACTTTACTTACACACCACCCGCCACGGCGACGATGAGCATGCCACATACGTACAACAGAATACAATTAAATAGTCAAGTGATACAGCAGAGATGACCAAACTGACAATGGAAACCAACATCCAACACTCACGCAAACAAGACTTAAAAACAAACATCGCGGTTCTACCTCCATATCAGCGACTTGCTCGACCAGTACCAGAAACAGGGTTTCCGGTCGAAACGGTGACCTTGTTCAGCGTCATGTCTTTTCGGCGGCAGGGCACATTGATTGTCGCCACGTAGATGGCCTTGCCGGTTGATATGAGAAACCATGCAGCAGACTGGACCCGATTGCCTGGTTTAGTAACAGTTAGCGCCGGTGTCTGCCGATCAGATCGATCCACAGGGACACGCAAACCAGACGGTGACTCAAAGGCCGCTCTAGCCCAAGATAAGCAGTGAAACCAGACCACGTGGATTAACTCCTTAATGGTCAGAATATGGCTTTTTTAATGGGGCATGGGGCATGCGAAACATACGCGTACATGTATTTCGTACAGAATACGAAATATTCTGTCCGTGTTGTTGCTGGCCCGAGCGCTTGTTGACATTGAGTAAGTCGCTGCGAGTTTGGCCGGCAGAAAGCTGGAACGACGGTGGCGAGGGTGGCTTCCAGGTTCCTTTGTAAAGCTACGTAATTAGAAATATGAGTGGCGACAGGGATTAGAACCAACCCAGAGCGACGTCGTATTTATGGCCATGAAGGGGATAATCTTTGTCAGTATCGTAGTAAAAAAGTAGGAAGAACAGCACCGCCAAATTGTCGCGATCAATCAATAAGTTGAACGTAGTCATTGCTTTTCCAATTTATTTTTATTCTTTTTTTTAGGTCTACCTTTTCTCGGCACCCCCTAACCACACCCGGCAAGGACGATGAGAAAGGTATTTCCTAGGGTTAGCGGTCAACGAAGCAAGGGATAAGGCAGTGAACGGGTACAGTACACTATGATATGGGGAGTCATTCTGTCAAAACCATTGAAGCACAAAAGAAAAGACAAAGCAAAAACAAAGTAAAACAAAAGAAATGGGAAATCGAGATGTTGGTGACGGCGAGAATAAGCGAATGACGGAAACGGAAACAGAGGCAAACAACATGCAAACCGGTCAAAAATTAAACTCAAGGAAAAACAAAGATGCACAAAAACAAAGACAGCTAAAAGAGACAAAGGCAAAAACAGGGGGGGGGGGAAGGTCTGGCAATCTGGACACCACCCACTCGCAGCAGTCCACCTACAACCATCCAATCATCCTCCACCTGATCATGTTTCCTTGCTGCCAAGAGATATGTTGGACCACTTTTCGCTTTCATAGTTCCGCGCACTTTGCCGCATAAACCGCAACCGGGACTTCTTGCTGATGCCGCCGGAAATGACCTTGTCCAAGAGTGACGACTGGTGAACCTGGACAGCACTCGAGAGACGTGCGGACGCAGATCCTGCCGACACAAGTCCAGCAGATGCCACGTCTGGGAATGACGAACCAGTTGACACGGATGCTGAGGACCCAGACGCCGTAGAACTGAACGTGTCATGAGCGAGGCCAGGAACGCCAGGAAGGCCATGGTGGCCGGAATGGTCAAGACCGATGCTGCCCATGTTGGCAGAAGCGGCCGCGGCCGCGGCCGCGGCTGCGGCCTGCGACGGCTGGGAGAAGAGACCGCGTGAAACACCAAAATCCAAGCACTGCCCGGCAGTGCGGCGCGTACCCGGTTCTATGACCAGCATGAGGCTGAGAAGCTTGAAAATGCGGTTGTCAATTGTGCCACGGCGCATGGCAACGAAATCGACGACCATCTGCGTCCACTGGGCGGTCCACTCCATTGCCGTTCCGCGTGTGAAAGGCACGTCGAAGGCGGGTAGGCCGTGCGCCCACTCCAGAAGTATGACGCCGGCAGACCAGACGTCCGCGCGAAAGTCGTAGCCGTCAGTCGTCGAAAACATTTCGGGAGCCATGTACCTGTCGGTGCCGGCCCAGGAGTGCATCAATTTCTGGGAGTGCGCCTCTTTGGACAGCCCAAAATCAGACAGGACAATGTGGATGGGATCGAGGCTGGCGACCAAGATGTTTTGCGGCTTGAGGTCACGATGGGCGATGTGATGCACTTCGTGAAGGTAGTCGAGGGCCTGCAACAGCTGCTCCAAGGCCTTAATGCACTGGTCCTGACGGAGGCGGTATCTGCCAATGTTTCCGAGAGAGTAGTATGGCATCAAGACGCGTGCCAAGGGTTTTTGTTGAAAATCAATCACTTTGATGACATGGTCCTGCGAGCGAGAAGAGAGAGGCGAAAGGAGAACGTCGTGGGCATATCAGCAAAGAGAAAAGCATAGGTGGACAAAGGGAAATGAGACAAAAGAGAAAAGAGAAAAGAGAAGAGAGGGACAAGAAATGTAAAACGTACATGGTCGAATCTGCTCATAAATTGAATCTCTTGCTGAAAATCCCGTAACGCGCTGTCGCTCAGGCCGTCCTTGAGCTGCTTCAGCGCCCCGATGTCGCCCGTATCGAGATCCATCCAGAGTTGCACTTGCCCAAAAGCGCCCGCGTCAAGCTGCCGGCTGTAGACGCGATCGCTGTCGCGGTTCGTCTGCAGCACCGACGTGCCGGCCATGGACGCGACGGCGGTCATTCTTGTGATGACAGGCGTCTTGGCGCAAGCTTGAAGATTGGCCAGATACGCGTCCGACGCCATATCGTTATCGTGGCTCGGAAACTGGATCCCGAACGTCGCTGTCTGGTACGTCTCGGCATCTTCCACGCGGATGTCAACCGTTTCCCACAGCTGGTCCTCAAACGGCCCCCGGTACACAACCGCCGTCTCGCCAATCCTGCGCGCATGGTGCCACGAGACATTGCTGTTGTTCGTCTTGTGATCCGTGTGGGTACGACCGATGGCGCAGCCCATGTCCAAGTAGCGGACATGGATGCGCAGATCCGGCGTAATGAACAGGCCAAAGTGCTGCTGTCGGCGAACACGCGAGCGCATCGTGCGCGTTGTGCCGGGGACGGTGGTGCCGGCCAGGGAAAACACAAAGACATCTGACTTGCCGCCCAGTGTGCCAAACAGCCATTCATTTTCTTCGGGCTTTGTTAAGCCTCGGCTGAAGCGGAGCTCCAACCGGTCCGACTTGTCTTTTATGCCATTATACCTGCTGCTGTGTTGGCCAACAAAGATTGCCTTGTTTGGCTCGTCCCGGATGGCATCTAGGGCATTTCCACCCTTGTTGATAATCCAAGCAAAGATGTCGGGGTCATCCGTGGGTGGAGCAAGACGAGGCATGACTGGCAAGGAAGCAGATAACAGGGAAAACGCACAGAGAAGTTGAAGTTGAAGATGCTGATGGGGCTGATAAAGTTGATGGTTCAATAGGGAATATGCCGAGTGTCCAACAACGACCACGAGAGGCCATTAATATATACTCAAAGTACGCACAAGATGCAAAGCGTACAAAACATGCAAGACATGAAAACAAGAAAAATGGAAAAGATTGCCAGAAGAGGCTCGTGCAGCAGCCTACGTGAGCTGGCCTGTGTCGGTCGGCCATGCCGTGGACGTTCCAATATGGTCGTTCCATATGGACGTTCCAAAGTGGACACTCGCTGCGACATTCCCCTTTCTTCATTGCAGGTTCAGGGGGCACAATGGACGCCAGTCAATATGGCACGTCTAGACTTATGATGTAGGGGTAGGAAAGTGGGAAAAATGGTCACGATGTATCGATTTCAAGATGCAGTACGACTTATAGAACTGACAGATAGACAGAAAGGAGTGAAGACCAAAATGTAACGGAAAGGGACCAATCAGGAAGGATGCATGCATCATTTATTGTGGGCACAGAGCCTGTGGGCCATGCAGCTGAGACGCAGGCATGCTCTGTGTGGGCCTTGCTGTTTGGTTTCCATCTCATTTTGTGACGTTCTTTGGTAGAAATATCATTGACCAACACAAAATAGACCAAAAAATGACTGAATTTGGCCTCGTTTTTGGCAATGTTGGCGCTGTCAATATTAGCGGTCAAAGGCTACTCCGCTCTTACCCCTTTCCGCCCATTCATTTCACTCTTTCACTTTTGCACTCTTTCTCTTTCTCTGTCACTCTTTCACTCTGTCGCTCTTTCACTTTTGACTTTTCCAATTTTGCTTACACTTTTCCGCTCTTTCACGCAGTCGGTTCCGCTCTTCCGTTTGCGGATAGCGCCTTTTCCATCTTCCATCTTGTGCGTCTTCTCCTCCCCGTCGTCCTTCTCGTCCTTCTCCTCGTCCTTCTCTTCCTCCTTGTGTTTGTATTTACAATTTTGTAAATATAACATTTTTGTGCACCTATTTGCTTTCTTAATCTACTTTTTTAAACGAGGCTTTTCCTCTTTGTTTCTTTGTTTCTCTTTCTTTCTTGCTTCCTCTCTCTTCCCTTCTCCCTTCATTCTTCACGTCCCCTATCTATTCCATTTCTCTTCACAGACTCTTCACAGAACTCAGCCTTTCTCACTTACATTTTTTCCGTCGTCCTTCAGGATATAAAGCATCGGACAATCCAACTGTGATTGTGCATCGACTGGTTTAGCTACTTCACCTTACCACATTCACCCACATTCCAGTTTAATTATTTTTACTTTTCTCCCTCCACAAAACACAACACATAGCACACAGCACACAGCACAAAGATATTCCTTTAACAAGCACAGCTTTCCCCCACAACTTTAGCTACAATGGCAACGTCTCTTCCTTACTCGTTACCGCACCAGGATCATGGAGCAAAAGCCATCATACCCAACAAAGAAAAACATCCCGAACGCAAAATTACCATCCAGAACGGAGTAACGTGTGTATACCCGGGCTTGACAGAGAGACAGAGAAACGGAAGGAAATACCTCAAAACACTAACTCAGCCATAGCGTGGTCACAGATCCTAACATAGACATCAATGACCTATTTAACGAAAAGACGCGCCTTGCCCTTCTCCATGAAGCAATGTAAGTTGTTACTTGTTTTATCAAACAAAAGCACAGCAGGCCATAGATTCCGTCTTTGTTCTCCCCCGTTGTATATGGTTTTATTCATCTGCTGACTGTTTCCTCCTCGGTGGGCAACCCCTTTGACAGACAAGCAGAAGCGCTACTCAAAGCTCCCGACGCCGGTGACCTGACCAACAAACTTCAACAGCTCACGGATGCTGGCGACCGATTCGACCAGGATCTCTCAGGCCGGTTTGACGATCCCGGTCAGATCGACGCGACCCCATCACCAGCAACTTATGATCTAACCTTGGGAGACGCCAAACCGCCCAGCCCTGTCAGTGATGACCAGCTGCGGTCCATGCATGCCGAAGAGGACCAATTCCGCGACAAGCTTGTGGCTGCCGGATGCCCGCCGTGCCTCCCAGCCGACGAAAAATATCGGTTTCATTACGACTATGCACCGGGGTGCTTTCCTCAGTCCAATCCGGCTGCCATGTATTACCTGAGAAAGGACTGTGACAGACAGCCCCTGCGGGCCCAATTCTTTGAGTGGGGCTCGCTTGGAAATTTCCAGTATTTTCAGCGCAATCACCCCGACGTGTTGCCTGGGCCTGAGGCGGCGGAGCGTGGTTTCCGCGAATATGTGGATGACATCAAAACACATCTGCGTCAGCGAAACCTTGCCGAATCCGCCGAACTCGTGGCATTTTCGCTCGATGTGACCAAACAGGACGCCCTACAAAACTGGCTCGAATTCATGGCCATGCATTTGGACATACACGTGGGACTCGTGCATAGAGTGAAAAATTATCCCTCGCATCCGGCCATCTCGTGGCGGATGCGGGCTAAGGCCCTACACATCTACAATGTCAAATGCCATAATGAGCTGTTTGAATGGCTCGAGGAGCAGCGTGTCATCATATCGGAGCGTCTACAAGCTGCGAAGAAGACGGACGAGACGGAGGACACGGCCAAAGCGGAAGAGACGGCCAAAACAAAGGTCACGGAGACGGCCAACACAGCAAAGACTGGGGCGAAAACCGCAAGCACACGGACAAAGTCGCGTCGCGGCATTGTGAAAAGAGGCGCTCCTTCAAAGCAGCCGCGCAAGAAGGCTACCGCAGTGACTACGAGAAGCGGCCGGCAAGTGCACCTCCCTCGGCGTCTGGGATTTGATTAGGATTGGTGTATGGCTGGTTTGGCGTCTTCTGTCCTATCTCTGTTTCCCGTTGTTTTGCTGTTGTGCTGTTTTCCTGCAGTTGTTTTCCTTTGCAGTGCCACGTTATTGCTTCCCGTTATCTCCTGCTATTTCCTTTTTTGTTCTTTTTTCGTTTCGTTACGTTTGTTTTCCGTCTGTTTCTGTTTGTTACCTCTTTTATTTTATTTTCTTTTTTGCAATGTTTTGCCCTTTATTTTGTTTCCTTTTGATGTGCTTCTGTGTTGTTGTGTCGATGTACTTCTCTTCTTCGTTGCTTTTTATCTGATTCATTGTATCCTGTTTCCAATTATTGTTTCAGTTATAAACTCCTTAAAACCCAACTTGTCCCTTTGACTGTTTTTTTGCCGCGCTTTATCTGCTCAGACATGGCGATTTGAACAGGCGACATGGCAAGAGCGACCCACGCTCCCGTGGTCGAAACGTCTCGTAGCTCTAGGGGACCCGCAATATCGGGCCGGTCCGTCGGTGGGCTCTGTCCCCCATCTCCTTCCAAAAATGGATAACTACGTTTCGTTGACGAAAATGCATGCCGGCAGAATGTTGGATAACGTGGCGGTAATTAGTCCATTCAGGCCGTGAAATTGGCTAAGAGTAGGCATTATTTGGCCCACTGGCCAGAAAATCGACGTATTAGCGGGCGGCGGTTGTGTTTTTGTCCAATTGGGTCTGGTGTTTTGTGTTCTTTTTAGTTCTTTTTTTCTTCCTTTAACTTATTTTTGATCTTTCATGCTATAGGTGGAATAATGGAGGACGAGCCGAAAAGAATCGTACCTAATAAAGCAGACAACAAGCTTCCAATGTCCAAGTTTCGAGACAGTTGAACCCGAGAGAGGTGAGCTGTGGCTGGAAAACACAAGTAATGTGCAAGCTAGCTAGCTGAGGGCCCACATTTGCCACGCTGTTTCGTCGCCGTTGCCGGTTAAATTGGTTGAGGGAGTGTGGTGCAACTGCGACGCAGGTGGATCCACAAAGAGAGGTAAGCCGTGACAGGGCTGACGAACATTTGACAGAGAAATATTGGAAATGCCGAGGAGGGAGAGGATGGGGAGCGGGCAGTAGTTGAACGATAACCTTGTGAGCCAGGAGCCGGGGAGTCAGACATCGCCAGTTGTACAGCAAGTCACGACGTGTCGGGGACGCGATATGGTTCCAACGATGAACAACACAGGACCCCTGAACCAGACGACACTGAACTGTAACATGACGACGACGACGACGACGGCGATCCCGACAGGCTGGACCACGGTGTGGACAGCGATGCCGCAGAAGGCGTGGGCGGTGGCAGACCACCTGCCACCGCCGGCCTATGCACGATTTGCCGACACGACGCTGCGGCAGACGGTGCGGATACTGGGACGAGCCCCTCTTGCGGAGGAGACAAAGCAGGGCCCGAGCGTGTGGCCAAGCCGGAGGCGCAGTCAGGTGCAGACGCGGCGGTTCCGGCTGCGACTGAGCAACACGTTTGGCACATCCGACCTACACATCACGACGGCGACGGTGGGTGTGCCGCGGCGGCCTGGCGGGGGCGATGAAGGAGACGTGGACAGCGTCGGCGACACCGCCCACGGCGACGACGACGGAGCCCATATGTCTGGCTCGCGATTCGTCGACGTCGACAGTGTACGGCCGGTGCTGTTCGCGGGCCGGCGGTCGGCCGTGGTGCCGGCTGGGTGTCTCCTGCTGTCCGATCCCGTGGATGTGCTTTTTAGAGAGCAAGGAAAGCCAACGACCATGTCCACGTCCGGGTCCACCACCGAAACGCTGTCCATCACCCTCTACTTTGCAGACGGCGTTGGCGTCGCCACCGACGCCCACGCCCACGCGGACGCGGACGCGCTCACGACGCACCCAGGCAGCCGGACGCAGTCGTGGCTGTGCCGGGGCGGCGACCAGACGGCGTCGGCGTCGCTGGGCGGCGGCCACGGTCTATGCAGTGTCGCGCACTGGTACTTTCTGGCGGGCGTGGAGGAGTGCTGTCCGGCAGGGCCGGCCGCCGGCCGCAAAGCCCTGGTCCTCGTGGGCGACAGCATTACCGACGGGCGGTGCAGCACCGACAATGGCAACGACCGGTGGCCGGATCTTTTGTGGAAGCGAATGGAGGAGGAGGACGACGACGACGAAAAAGGCAAGGTGTGGACGTCGCGGTACACGCTGTTGAACCAAGCCGCCGGCGGCAACTGTGTGCTGCGCGACGGCACGGGCGGGCCGGCGCTGCTGGCGCGGCTCGACCGGGACGTGCTGTCGCAGCCGGGCGCGGCGGGCGTCCTTTTGTTTGCGGGCGTCAACGACGTTGGGACGACGGCAGGGGGAGACACGGACGAGGCGGCACAGCACGACGTGGGCGACCGGCTGGTGGCCACGTTCGCCGAGGTGGCCCGGCGGTGCCGTGCGGCGGGCCTGGCGGTGTTTGTCGCGACGATCGCGCCGTTTTGCGGGCCCGGTCGACAAGAGTCGGAGAAACAGCCGTACTCTTCGCCGGCGCGCGACCGAACACGGCAGCGCGTCAATGGATGGATCCGGGCGTCGTCGACGGCGGCGGCCGGCGGCGCATCTGCGCTGTTTGATGGCCTGGTGGACTTTGACGCGGTGCTGCGAGACCCGGACCCTGCGTGCGCCGGCCGTCTTTTGCCGGCGTACGACTCGGGCGACTATCTACACCCAAACGTGGCGGGTTTCCAGGCCATGGCAATGTCGTTTCCGCTGCATCTGTTGGAGACGATGTAAAGCGGACGGGTATAATCGATTCGTGTGCATAGCAACCAAGGAATATTCATTTTTATTGTCCATTCTAAGCTCGGTTTGTCCTTCTTCCGTCCTCCCCCCAGCCCTATCAATATTAATGACGCTGCCCTGCTTGCATGGCTTTCTTTATTCTTGTCTTTTGTTGTCGTTTCTTTTCTTATTCTTATTCCCCAATCTATTGTCCTCTCTCCACATTCCAGTCCCGGCTGCCCCCGTCTTGGCTAGTGATTCATGTAAAGTAGAGATTCAGCCAATGGAGCTGCCGATGTACACAGAGGTACCTCCGCGCCAACCGGGTCCTCGTCTCGTTGGCAAGGTGGACGGATGACGGACAGCGTTGACGCCGACCAGCGCTACTGTTGACAGGGGCTATTTTGCCTAAATTCTGGAAGACGAGAGGCTGCGTTAGTCTTCCCGCTGCCTCTATTGATCTCCTCTCCTCGACTGCAACGGGAAAACACTGACAAAACAGACACCGTGCTCGCGAGGGGAAGGTCAGAGGCAGTAAGCAAGAAGTGGAGGCAGGGATAGGCGGGTGAATGGCATACGAGACGGAGAAACAAGATGCGTGGGAGGTTGGAGGACGATCGAAGAAACGACAATGGATAAGAAATAAGAAATAAGAAATAAGAAATAAGAAATAAGAAATAAGAATAACGAATAGCAAACGACAGACACACAGACACGACCACGGCAATCCGGACCGCCGACATTCCCACCCTCTTCTTCTGTGTACTGGACGACATACACGTTTTTGCAAAGCACCACACTTCCACGTCCCATGTCACCGCCCGACGAAGACGGCGTGGCGGCGTGGCTGCGGTACGGCGAGCTGCCGGCGGCGGCGCGGACGACGGCCAACAGTCCGGCGGTGGACACGGTGGTGGTTCTCGGCGATGGCGACGACACGAGCCCGGTCACGGTGGCGGGCCGCGAGCTTGTGGACGGGTTCCGCACGATTCTGGGGCGGTCGGTGACGGTCACCCACAGCGTCCCGCTGTCCAGCGCGCCGTCGGGCGGCCTTGTGCTCGTAATTGGCACGCTGGACGCGTTCACGAAGGCCGGGTACACGGCACCGGCGGACGCGGCGGCGGCCGAGGTTCTCTCGCACGAAGACGGGTACTGGGTGGGCGCGTCGTCGTCGGCGCAGCACGTCGTGCTCGGCCACGACGAGCGCGGCGTGCTGTACGGCGCGTTTGCGTATCTCTCGCGGCTCGCGCAGGGCACGCTGTCGCTGTCGCCCGGCCTCGGCCTCGGCCGCGGCTTCGGCAGCCGCCCCAGCGCGCCGATCCGGTGGGTCAACCAGTGGGACAACATGGACGGGACGATTGAGCGCGGGTACGGCGGGCGGTCGCTGTTTTTTGCCGACGGGCAGGTGCGGCAGACGGCGGCGGCGCTGGCGCGCGTGCGGGCGTACGCGCGGCTGCTGGCGTCGGTGGGCCTCAACGGCGTGGTGGTGAACAATGTGAACGCGGACGCGTCGCTGCTGACGGACGCGAACCTGGCGGGGGTGCAGGCGGTGGCGGACGCGATGCGGCCGTACGGCGTGCGCGTGGGGCTGGCGCTCAACTTTGACGCGCCGCGGACGCTGGGCGGGCTGGCGACGGCGGACCCGCTGGACGCCGGGGTGGAGGCGTTCTGGGCGGACGTGACGCGGCGCGTCTACGGGCGCGTGCCGGACCTGCTGGGCTACACGATCAAGGCCAACTCCGAGGGCCAGCCCGGCCCGCTGAGCTACGGGCGCACGCTGGCCGACGGCGCCAACGTGCTGGCGCGGCCGCTGCAGCCGCACGGCGGGCTGGTGCTGTACCGCGCGTTTGTGTACGACCACCACCTGCGCGAGGCGGACCCCAAGAGCGACCGGGCGAACGCGGCGGTGGACTTTTTTGCGCCGCTCGACGGCGCCTTTGCCGACAACGTCGTCGTGCAGGTCAAGTTCGGGCCCATCGACTTCCAGGTGCGCGAGCCGCCGTCGCCGCTGCTGGCGCGGCTGCGCAGGACGCCGGCAGCCATCGAGTTCATGGTGGCGCAGGAGTACATGGGCCAGCAGTCGCACGCCGTGTACCTGGCGCCGCAGTGGCAGGAGATCCTGGCGTTTGACATGCGCGTGGACGGGGTGGACGGGGCGCCGTCGCGCGTGCGCGACCTTCTCGCGCCGGACACGACGCCCTTTGGCTGGGCCACGACGGGCTACACGGCCGTCGTCAACGCCGGCAGCGACCCCACGTGGCTCGGCCACCACCTGGCCATGGCCAACCTGTACGCCTACGGCCGCCTGGCGTGGCGGCCCGCGGACGACGCGCGCGACGTGCTCGCGGACTGGATCCGCCTGACCCTTGGCGCCGGCGACGCGGCCGTCGTGGCCGCCGTGTCGTCGCTGCTCATGGACTCGTGGCCGGCCTACGAGGGCCACTCGGGCAACCTGGGCGTGCAGACGCTGTGCGACATCCTGTACACGCACTACGGCCCGGCGCCGGCGTCGCAGGACGGCAACGGCTGGGGCCAGTGGACGCGCGCCGACGGCCAGGGCATCGGCATGGACCGGTCGGTGGCCACGGGCACGGGCAACGCGGGACAGTACCACGCCGAGGTGGCGGCCGTCTTCGAGGACGTGCGGCAGACGCCCGACGACCTGCTGCTGTGGTTCCACCACGTGCCCTACACGCACGTGCTGCGCTCCGGCAAGACGGTCATCCAGCACTTTTACGACGCCCACTACGCCGGCGCCGCCACCGTGCAGACGTTTCCGGCGCGCTGGGCCGCGCTCCGCGGCAAGATCGACGACGCCCGCTTTGCGCACGTCGCCTTCAAGCTGGCGTACCAGGCGGGCCACGCGCTGGTCTGGCGCGACTCCGTCTGCCGCTTCTACCGGGCGCTGAGCGGCATCGACGACGCGCAGGGGCGCGTCAACAACCACGCGTGGCGCGTCCCCCTGGCCGCCCCGTCGCCCAACGTCGTCCTCGATGGCTACGAGGCCGTCGACGTCACGCCGCCCGAGGCCGCGTCCCACGGACGCGCCGTGCAGACAGCGCCGTCGGCCGCCTCGGGCACCGTGACCGTGACCGTGGCGCTCGCAGTCGACGACGGCGTCTACGACGTGGCCGTCAACTACTACGACACGTCGGCCGGCCGCGCCACGTACGAGCTGCTGCTCAACAGCAGCCCGATCGGGCAGTGGGCCGGCAACCTGCAGGACCGCCTGGGCCACGACTTTTCCGCGTTTGTCGACGGCCACTCGGCGACGCGCGTCTACTTCCGCGGCGTCGCGCTGAAAACGGGCGATTCTCTGGCCATTGTGGGCCATGCCGACGGCAACGAGCGGGCGCCGCTTGACTACGTGTCGATTCTGCCCGAGGGCGTTGTCGACTAGAGTTTTGGGTATAAAGTTGGGGTCGAAATGGTAGTACGAATGTATACTGTGGACTATAAACGGACGATCTGTGTGTTGTTGCGTTTTGTGCCAAGTGCCAAGAGCCAAGACGGATGTGCGTCGGGAGGAGCTACGACATAAGTACGATGCACTGCATGTGCCGAACACTGGTCGGAAACGAAGGAAAGAAAGCCAAGACATGACGAACCGTCAGCCAAGCCGGCAGATGTGAGGAATTGACAGACGACAAGATAGTCCAGCGGGGACGACGGCCAAAGGTAGAAAGCAAGTAAAAAGCAGCTAAAAAAGTAGGTAAAAACCAAATGAAAGAAAAGAAATTAAAAGTAAAATACGATTGAAAAAAAAAGAGAAAAAGAAGAAAAAGGAAAAAAAAAAAAAAAAAAAAAAAAAAAAAAAAAAAAAAACAAAACAAACTACCGAATAATATTCTCTGCTGGCCGTCCCATGCGGAGAGAGGATTCCTCCACTCCTCTGCTCACCATTCCACCATGTACCCTCTTGTACCTCGCGCACCGTCGCAGTCACCATGACATGCAGCCCTACGATTCGTGGATTAACCTCTTGGATTAGCCCGGAAGCAACGCACGCGAGCATCTCACATCTCGACCCTCGTAACCTGTCACAACTTCCCCTCACATTTCACCTCCACACCCGTCACGTCGTATTTGACTTGAATATAGCCGGCTGAGCAGGGGTGGTGTGGTGGGAGACGAGCGCAAGCGAGAGTCGATGTGTCGTTTGCTCGACGAGGGTCGTGCGACCAAACCGGGTGGACGGTATCGATGGTGACGTTATTCTCCCTGTTTCCCCACGGCGTGTCTCTCACTTCTCGTAAGTGACCATGTCGACAGTCTTCCGGCACGATGCTATTCTTTAATCGACTCGGTCGCCGTCGTCTCTAAATGTAGATAAACGTCGAGGCGTATCTCCCTCTGTCCTGTCTCCATCGACATCGTTCCCACTGCTATCGTCTTCCTTCATTGTGCCTTTGTACCCTAAGCACCATCGCCGCCAATATGGAAATGACAGACACCAAAAACCCGCCGCCGCCCCCAGCCGCCAACGTCGCCAACGTCGCCAACGCCTGGGTCGGCCTGGCCGGCCTCAACGCCGACGCCCGCGACGCCACCGAGGCCGAGCACAGCATGACCCTCGCGCGGGCCCTGCGCCAGTACCCCAAGGCCTGCTTCTGGAGCGTCGTCGTGTCGCTCGTGGTCATCATGGACGGCTACGACACGGCCCTCATCGGCACGCTCTTTGGCTTCCCCGCCTTCCAGCGGCGCTTCGGCGTCGCCGTCCCGCACTCGACCACGGGCTTCCAGGTGCAGCCCAAGTGGCAGACGGCGCTCGGCCTGGCCAGCCCGCTGGGCAACCTGGTCGGCATCGCCCTCAACGGCGTCTGCACGGAGCGCTGGGGCCACAAGCGCACGCTGCTGGGCGCCATGGCCTGGCTGACGGCGTGCATCTTCATCGCCTTCTTCGCGCCGTCCGTCGGCGTGCTGTTTGTGGGCGAGCTGCTGTGCGGCGTGTCCTGGGGCATCTACACGACGCTGGCGACGGCCTACGCCTCCGAGGTCACGCCCGTCGTGCTGCGCGCCTACCTCGAGACCTTTGTCGTGCTCTGCTGGGGCATCGGCCAGTTCGTCTCGTACGGCGTGCTCGACGGCCTGACCGGCAACACCACCCAGTGGGCCTGGCGCGTCCCCTTTGCCGTGCAGTGGGCCTTTCCCGTCGTCATCGTGCCGCTCGTCGTCTTTGCGCCCGAGTCGCCCTGGTGGCTCGTGCGCCAGGGCCGCCTCGTCGACGCCGAGCGGTCGGTGCGGCGCCTGACGACGGCGCCCCGGGGGACGGCCGCGTCCGCAGGCGGCGACGACGTGGCCGTCACGGCCCGCAACGCCGTCGCGCTCATGGTCGAGACCACGCAGCTCGAGCGCGCCATGACCGAGGGCGCCGCGTGGCGCGACTGCTTCCGCGGCACCAACCTCTGGCGCACCGAGATCAGCTGCGTCGCCTGGCTGTCGCAGGTGCTGGTCGGCTTCGCCATCACGTCCTACGCCACCTTTTTCTTTGAGCAGGCCGGCCTGCCCGCGGCCGACGCCTACAAGCTGACCGTCGGCCTCGGCGGCCTGCACTTTCTGTGCAACCTCGCCTCCACCCTCCTCACCGCCCGCCACGGCCGCCGCCCCATCTTCATGGCCGGCGCCCTCGGCATGGGCCTCATCATGCTCGTCATTGGCTTCCTGTCCGTCGCCCAGGACGCCCGCGGCGGCGCGGCCCGCAGCTACGGCTTCGCCGGCGCCGCCTTTTACTTTTTGTGGTACGCCTGCTACCAGCTGACCGTCGGCCCCATGGCCTTCATCATCGTCGCCGAGACCTCGTCGACGCGCCTGCGCAGCAAGACCATTTCTCTCGCGCGCAACACCTACAACGTCGGCGTCATCTGCTCGTCGACCGTCGCGCCCTACGTCCTCGGCTCCACCGAGGGCAACTGGAAGGGCAAGTCGGGCTTCCTCGCCGCCGGCTTCGCCCTCCTCATCCTGGTCTGGTCCTACTTCCGCCTGCCCGAGTGCAAGGGCCGCACCTACGAGGAGCTCGACGTCCTCTTTGCCAAGAACCTGCGCGCCCGCGACTTTGCGTCGTACCAGTTTGACCGGGAGCTCGACATCGAGCGCAAGATGGGTGACGCCGAGCACGTAGAGTAGGTGGGGGTGGCGACGTTGAAGAGCAGTGAAATTATAGTTTGGACGGTGTCGAAGAAACTGGTTCCTGGTTTAGCCTATTTTCCCTTGCATGCAACGGCCAGCCTCGTGCATTGGGAGAGATGGAAGAAAGCGGCTCCACGGCTGCCAGCCGTCGACACAAAGTAAATGAAAGAGACTGTAGCCAATGGCACTCCAATAGCAACGAATGCGAATGTAGGCAGGTCGAAAAATATGCTCAGGCTGTGGCGAGAGAGTAAAGATGTGAACTACACGCAACGCCACATGTGCATCACCGTGAAACGAAAAGTGCAACGTCGACGTGACGTGGAAGCGCTCGTCCGAGAATGGGGTTGCGCTGTGGTTGGTTTTGGTGATTTGGGTGGTTTTCTTTTTTTCTTTTTTTTTTCCTTTTTTTCTTCTTTTTTTTTTCCTTCCCTGTCCTCCCGCACATCCCCATCGGTCCACCACACAACGGTCGATCCTTTTCCATTTTACCATCACGGCCCTGCACGCGACTGTCGTCTGAAACCTTGGCAGGGATGCTTGTTTCAACCAAAACGATCCGAGGACGGTGAAGATTGTGAGAAAGAAAACACAGGCGAACAACTAAACGACTGAACAACAGAAAACGGGACAATACGGTGTGATGAGCCCACCGTCTCTCTGCTTGGCCCACTGCTCGCTCCAACGGAAGACTGTGCCTCCCGAAACGGGCCAGTCGACGTGGCGGCTGACGTTTGACGGATCCCGAAGATCGACTTTGATGGTAGCCTTAGCTGGAGTGCGTTTCTTTTCTTTTCTTCTCTTTTCTTTTTATCTTTATCTTTATCATGTTATCATCTTCAGTCACACATCGGACTACGAGACGCTCCGAGATATCTGTACAGCCACGTCCCAGTCTCCTACATTAATTGCTTCTCATGTTGACAGCCCGATTGCGTCTACCTCCAGAGCCTCAGGCCGTCTTCAGTCTATCCCAGGCGGCGGGATCAGGGGGCCGATATATGGACGGGAGAGAATTGCCTAAAAGCGCGGTGCGTAAGTGTTTCCAAGTGGCAGGACTTCAACCGTTGCACGGCCTAGCACACACCACCAGCAGATCTCGCTCCGCTGCAAGATCCGACGGTAGTATTTCTTGGCTCCTGTGCTCTTTTTTCTTTTTCTCCTTTTGCTCCTCTGTTCTTTTGTTCCTTTTCGGCCGTCCTCGGCTATTTTGACGTTCCTAGCCGCTCGCATCTCCGTTTCCATTAACCAGAGCCAATCTATCAGGCATAACGAGTCCTGCATGCAGCTGCACGCGAGCCTTGGCTGCACGTGGGGACGAAGGAGGCGTGTCGTATCATTGAAATGGAATAAGGTACGATGCAGATAATATAACGAATGCACAGCCGGCTGCGAGGAGTAGACGAGAAACAGACTGTGATCCACCCGGAACCAACGTAGGAAGCATCAACAGGGAGTGATTCCGTTTATCGTTTTCACTCTTTCTCTTCTCGTCTTTTTGTCTATTCTTCCTTTCTGTCAATTTCTTGCACTTGTCACTCACATCCTCTTTCGTTTCACCCGGTCCGCGCAGCCAAGGGAATTCTTGGACGTTCATGCCTCTGCATCTGGTGCCGACTCGTAATCGAAGAAAGACATAAAAGAGGCAGAAGATTGTCCTTGCCGTGGTCAGATCCCATCAGCCTGGGCACGATTTATTATTGCAATACAAACCACAAACAAACCGAAAAAAGGCCCGCCCGATAAAATTGTCTCAATCTTGGCCCGGGTCGCTTTGATTTCCACAGCTCTGCACCCGTTCGCCCCCCCCTTGTTCTTTATTTTCATGCATCGTCTCTGAGATTACGAGGTTCGCTTGGTAGATTGCGTGTTTGGTGTTCTGGGCTCTGTTTATTGGCTCCCGTCAGCTGCATGGCTGCCATCCTCTTCGTGCTATGGACACGCCGTCCCTCGTCATCCGCGCCATTCCGTAGCTGCCGGGTATGCTCTGTGGTGGATGTGGTTATTGCGTCCGGCCTATGCATTGAAGCGGAGTGGACGTGTCCTTTTGGGGTTGCTTTCGTTTCTTGCCTTTGATCCTCGTCCATGTCCAGATGCCATTGATGATCATAGTCGTTCCGCAGCATAGCAGAATAGCAGCAAGAAGTACTCCGTAATCAATGATCGACAGCGTCAAAGTAGCCTCTCCAGTCCACCGCCCGCACGAACCATCCCTGCCCTGGCCGCAGTGCCTCTTTGCCACGTTTTCCCGTCTCGTCTTGCCTGATTTCGCAAAACGGGCGCTGTCCGTCCATCTGCCAGTCCGTTCCACATTTGTTCGATGACTTGACGTTCGGCCCGCCCGGCCGCCGTATGGGATCTACTGCCTGTGTCTGTGGCCGTCTGTGTCTGTTGTACGCGCACACAGTTCAGTCCATAGCTGTCCTGCTATAGCTCTGGGGAAGCATGCTTGACTGTCCATCCTCTCTCCCGTCTCATCCTTCCTCTGTCTTATATAAACATATCTCTCTCAGGAGGTCGTTCCTCTCCTGTGCCATTTTGCCTACCCGTTTTCTCTTTCTTCTCGTTTCTTCTTTTCCCTGTCTGGTCTTGCCCATACAGTGACTGTCCACGTCTTTGGACTGACTCACTATTTCCCTGTTTCATAGTTTGCCCTCGTTCTGCTTTGTCGGATCCGTCACTCTTTTAGTTTCTTTCTTACGTTCTTCGTTTTCCTCCCCCCGCCCCCTTTCCACCATGCCTCTCGCCGTGAGTGCCCCGGCATCGGGCGGTGCAGAGGGCCCGCAGTTTGAAAAGGTCGATTGGAAGCGCGAGCCGGGTCTGCGCAAGCTCTACTTTTATGCCATTGTCTTGTGTGTCGCCTCGGCCACTACAGGCTACGATGGGTATGGACACTCCTCTTTTTGTCTCTCTCTCTCTCCCGGCTTCCCTTTGTGCCTTCTGACTCTGTAGAATGTTCTTCAACTCGGTCCAAAACTTCGACTCGTGGAAAAACTTCTTTGGCAACCCCCAGGGCTCGATGCTCGGCCTGCTCGGCGCGCTCTACCAGATCGGCAGCCTGTGCTCCATCCCGCTGGTCCCCCTGTTTACCGACAACCTGGGCCGCAAGCCGCCCATCGCCGTCGGCTGCGTCATCATGATTGTCGGCGCCGTGCTGCAGGGCAGCTGCCAGAACCTGGGCACGTTCATGGGCGGGCGCGCGCTGCTGGGCTTTGGCAACTCGCTGGCCCAGATCGCGTCGCCCATGCTGCTCACGGAGCTGTGCCACCCGCAGCACCGCGGCCGGCTGACGACGGTGTACAACTGCCTGTGGAACGTGGGCGCGCTCATCGTGACGTGGGTGTCGTTTGGCACCAACTACCTCGACAACAACAGCTCGTGGCGCATCCCGGCGCTGCTGCAGGGGCTGCCGTCGGTGATCCAGCTGCTCTTCATCTACTGGGTGCCCGAGAGCCCGCGCTTCCTCATGGCCAAGGACAAGCACGAGCAGGCGCTGGCGATCCTGACCAAGTACCACGGCAGCGGCGACGCCAACCACCGACGGTGCAGTTTGAGTACCGCGAGATCAAGGAGACGATCCGGCTCGAGATGGCCAGCAAGAAGAACAGCACGTACCTCGACTTCTTCCGCACGCGCGGCAACCGCTACCGCCTCGCCGTGCTCATCTCGCTCGGCATCTTCTCGCAGTGGTCCGGCAACGCCATCATCAGCAACTACCAGAGCATCCTGTACGACACGGCCGGCATCACGGACCCCACCACCAAGCTGGGCCTGTCGGGCGGCCAGACGGGGCTGGCCCTCATCGTCTCCATCAGCATGGCCATGCTCGTCGACCGCATCGGCCGCCGGCCCATGTTCCTGGCGTCCACGGCCGGCATGTTTGGCACGTTTGTCTTCTGGACCCTGACGGCCGGCCTCTACCAGGATCAACACCTCCAGCGCGCCTCGTACGCCATGATCTTCTTCATCTGGCTCTTTGGCGTCTTCTACTCGCTCGCCTGGTCCGGCCTGCTCGTCGGCTACGCCATTGAGATTTTGCCCTACCGCCTGCGCGGCAAGGGCCTCATGATTATGAACTACACCATCCAGGCCGCGCTGACCCTCAACGTCTACGCCAACCCCGTCGCCTTTGACTACTTCAACGCCCACTCGTGGAAGTTTTACCTCATCTACACCTGCTGGATCTTCCTCGAGCTCCTCTTTGTCTACTTTATGTACGTCGAGACCCGCGGCCCCACCCTCGAGGAGCTGGCCAAGGTCATTGACGGCCCCGACGCGGCCGTGCCGGAGATGGACCTGACGCAGGTCGAGAAGGAGCTGCACCTCAACGAGGTCGAGCGGATTTGAATGTGGAGAAGCTGAGGGTGTGGTGGCGGTGGTGATGGGGTGTTGGGGTGTTGGTACAGGAAAAGGGGAAAAGGTTGCCTTTCCGTGTTTTCATAATTCATTTTTCATTTTTCATTCCTTAATTTCTTCCCTTTCATGTCGTTCTTACTTGCCATCATACTGTACCTTAATTTCCGTCTTACTCTGCAATCAATGTTTTTTTCTGCGAATACACTACGTACTCGTCTCCGATCTATTTTAAACATGCTCACAAATAGTTCCCGGGCCAGGCTTGATTATCCGCCGTCCCGTCCCGTCCTCAGTCTGCTTCACCCGCCATCAGACATCAATCGGTCCGTCTGCTGATCCACCGTCCAGGCGGTCGAGGTAATAACATTTCTTTATTCAAGACGGTCAGTGTTGGAGCAAAATACACGAGAATGCGAGAATACAATATACAGTATTTTGTACAATTCTTGTGTCGGGTATTTGCATCGCCATCTTCACAACTGGCACGGCGCCATCGATGCTGATAACAGTCGGCTGCTCAGACAGCATTGCAGTCTTCAGTCTGACAGTGCCATGGATGTCATTGCCGTCAATCCCTGGTGGTAGACAGTTGTACGCTCAACTGTCGACGCCGTTTCGTTGTCACGTCGTCGTCGTCGCCGCCTTCGTCACAACGGCTCGCCTCAGCGCACATCTGTAATGCCCGGCGACGACATGGCATCCAGCTGCCGCCTCCCCTTTCTCAACAGAAACTCAATCGCAGCAAAGTCCTTCTTTCCCAATCCCTTGTTCTTGGCAAACTCGGAGCGGGCATAGGCTTCAAAGTGGGCGCGGGACGCCTGGCGAGTGAGTGGCGGATGTGTTAGCAGTGCAAACTCGTCTCCAACAGGCTAACCCGATGTAGGTAAATGTTGCTTGTCTTGTGCTTGTGCTTCTTCTTTTTGCTGTACTTGTTCTTTTCTTCCTTATTTCTTCCTCTGGATTTCCTCTTTGGGTAATGTTTCTCAGTTTGGTGTGAATGGTAGTCGTAGTACAGTGCAAGGAACTAGTCCTAGGATGGGGTTACCGGGATTTTGCCGGTCCGCCATCCTGGGCTTTTCGCAGAGCTTCTCCTCCCACTTTGTCCGTCTCGTATCGTTTATCGTTTCCACTCACCTCGGGCTTTTGTCGGCTGGCGCGCAGGCACTGGCGGTAGAGGCTGAGAACCTCGCGCTGGAGACCAGAGAGACGCATTGTGGGGGAGGGGCACAATGCGTGGTTGTGTCAAGCGTTGGAGTGACGAGGGGGTTGTCGTCGTTTGTGATTTACAAAGTGCGTCGCATTTTGGTTTTTGGTTGTCAACTCGAAAACTCGGCGCAGCTCAAGAAAGCGCCAATGACGAAAGTGGGCCCGATGTGGTCGCGGTCGCACTTGCCCTTTTGTCGCAGTCTAGTCCACCTACCGTTCGTTGGGGAAGGTGCCATCCGAGCACGCTTCTTGCCTGTATCGGAGGTGGGGGAGGGCCATCGCTGTATCGCAGTTTTTGCGCCTAAGCCATGGCAGCTGGACAAGACTCCAATCTGCTCCGCGCCTCACCAAATACACGGCAACAGATCATGGATAGGACTTTGGGTGGCCAGGACGCCAGCCAGCTTAGCTAGCAAGCGGAAGTGTCAGAGCGGAGCGAACTGACGGCGGAATCTCTGGTTCTGTTTCTGTGGATCTGGGGTTCGCTGCGACGGAAGAAATAAAAGAGAAGCAAAAGGTGAGAGAGCTTTCCGTGCCGCCCGCATGCTTCTCTTTTGCTGTCGTTCTTATGAGCCCTCTGTTCTCTTTCCTCTCTCCTCTTTCCTCTCCTCCTTCTTGCGACCGCTCTCTGTCTTCTCTGTCTTCGCTCTATCCTCCATTTCTAATCGCCAACATGGCTTCCTTTTCGGTGAGTTTCCGCTCTATGTCCTACTTCAGCTGTCGACGCTTGCTCTACGCCCGTCCACACATCTAACTGCATCGCACACCGTCCAGCGCCTCATCCGCTTCCTCGCCAAAGACGGCTGCATCTACTACGGCGACGCCCTCCTCCCGCGCGGCGTCGTCGACCTCGCCCAGGCCACACAGGCGCGCATCGTCCGCGGCAGCATCTTTGGCCAGCACACGGTGACGGACGAGGTGGCCGAGGTGCGCACGCTGCTGTCGCCGCTGGCGCCCGAGGACGTGCGGACGGTGCGGTGCCTGGGCCTCAACTACGCGCTGCACGCCAAGGAGTCCGGCATGGCGCTGCCGGCGTACCCGGTGCTGTTTTACAAGCCGGCCACGAGCCTGGGCGGCGCGCACGACGCGATCCCCGTGCCCGCCGTGGCCCAGGAGGGCGAGGGCCTCGACTACGAGTGCGAGCTGGTGGCCGTGATTGGCCGGCGGTGCCGGGACGTGCCCGAGGCCGACGCGCTCGGCGTGGTGCTGGGCTACGCCGTCGGCAACGACGTGTCGCACCGCGACTGGCAGCTGAAGCGCGGCGGCGGGCAGTGGTCCGTGGGCAAGGGCTTCGACGGGTGGGCGCCGTGGGGGCCCGGCATTGTGCGGGCGTCGCTGCTGGACCCGCAGGCGCTCGCCATCTCGACCAAGCTCAACGGCCAGACGGTCCAGGCGAGCCGCACGTCCGACATGATTTTCAATGTCCGGCAGGCGATTGCCTTTTTGAGCCGCGGCACCACGCTGCAGCCGGGCGACCTGATCTTTACGGGCACGCCGTCGGGCGTGGGCATGGGCCGGAGCCCCAAGCTGTGGCTCAAGGACGGCGACGTGGTCGAGGTGACGTTGGAGGGCGTGGGGACGTGCACGAACCGGGTCGAGTTTGCGGCAGGGAGGCCCAGGCTGTAGGTTGTACCACAGTACGGAGCAGGCGGCCGGCGACGAGGCGCGCCCGATGACGAGAGTGGAAACGACAGAAACGACAACGAAACCGGTCGGTCGAGCCAGGACGCTGGGACACGACAGCGAGCATAGAAGAGCTCGAATCCAGGATGGAGATAGATCGAGCTTCGACGTCAGAGTGAGCCTAGCCGAGCGTGTCTAAATACATGTAAGATTACACTTATGACATGGCCATCGGAGCTGTCTTTTGCGTGTCGTACATTGACAAACAAGATGTGGAAGGATAGACAAAGCCGGGAGATGCCCCCGACAGCCTGGGGCGAATAACAGCGATCGGCAGTCCCCTATTGGACAGGCCTGACTTGGCGGGGCGATCCGGTCAACAGGCGCCTGAACAGGTAAGATATCTTACAGGACCGCCAAAAGGACCTAGAACACGCTAACTGCTTCCACTGCCACTGGCACAGCACCTGTTGACACAGCCACAGAAGGCTGTTTTTCGTCCTGGCTTGCCGTTTCTCTTGACCGATCATTTGTTTGGCAGCCAATCGTCTGCTGGTACGCCGCCCACGAGCGCAGCCCAGGGCGTTTTCAGAATACGGGTAATTAATCGTACACGACCACATATTTCGTCGTGGCCCGTTGATCGTGGCCAGTTGATCGTGGCCAGTTCATCGTGGCCCTTGCTTCGTTCTGCTGTCATTGCCTGTATAATGCAAATGCTAGTAAACCAACAGAAACAGCAGGAGAGCGGGGATGCGATGGCAGTCGGGGCTGCCTTCTGTCTGCTCCCCCCCGTCGTTCGCGCCTGCCAGGACTTGCCTCCAATAGAACCCGTCTCCAAGGAAGGCGCGCTTGATCGTGACAGGCCAGAGTCAGCCTTGGCCCAAAAAGGAGTCCCGCATCTGTCCACTCCTGTTGTTCCCCTTTTCCCTTTTCCCTTTTCCCCTCCCACAGATCCAGTCCTTAAACACTGCCCCTGCACATGGCAAGGCTGCCGCCGGTTCGAGCTGCCGGCCGTGTGGCCTGCTGTGCGATGCTGTGCTGAGCTGGGCCTCGACTTTGTTTGTCTTCCTTCGCCTGGACGATGCTGCGCCTATTCACTTGTCTCGGTCGCCCAGGCCGTCCACCCACACGCCTACCTTTAAAGAGACCCAAGCCTTGTGCTGCCTTGCCGGTGGGTTCTGTCTCTGCAGAAAGATCAAGGTTGGTGGTTAACTGATTGTGGAATGTTCGGTTTCTGTTCTTGTAGCCTCAGTCGCCTGCCGCTGAAACGAGGCCAACAGTTTTATCTGCTTCAATCTGTACTTTTGTTTTCTTTCATCTAAAGTCGATTTGCTCTCTTCCTTCTTTATGTTTCCTCTACTATTTTGTTTATTTTCTCCTCCCTGCATTATTATTCGACAATATCCTGCAACAGCAATCATCACCATCATCACCATCATCACCAACATCACCAACATCACCCTCTCGCCAACATCTCCACCTCTCGCCCATGGGATCTGCCTCCACAGTCACTGCTGAAGAAGAGGAGCCCATTCGCGAACGACACTCTCTGCCCATCGCCCGGCTTCAGCCGCCCATTTTGCCCAAAGGGGCCGTCCTGACAAACTTGACGCCGCTGTTGTCGGTGGAGGAGTACACAAAGGAAGTCAAGGAGATGGAGGTGCAGCGGATCGTCATCCGGCCGATGGCATATCAGCCGCCGGTCGACGGGCCGACAATCTCTACGTTGACGGCCGAGGTGCAGCCGCTACCGCAGCCGGAGTTGACAGTGACGGCAGAGACGCAGGCCGACGAGACAGCACAAGCCAGCACACCAAAGGCTCCACAAGAATCAACAGCACCACAAGCGTCCGCATCCGCGTCCGCGTCCGGCTTTGACGTCTCGACGCTGCTCGGCCCTGACCTGTCCCGACCCGGCACAAAAGGCTCGTCGTCCAGAATCCGCACGTCGCTCACCAGCAACAACAACGACTCCGCCTCGACACTGGCACCGCCGACGCCAGGGTCGACGCCGAGTGATGGCCGCGGCAGCTTCGACACCGACCGAACGTCCGAGGACGGCTCGGAACGGGACTGCGACACGGAAACCGAGACCGAAAAGGACGACCCGGCCGCCGACTATGCCGACACCGACGACGAGGTCGACGTTCCGCTGCCCCTCTTTCTCGTCCGAGACGGCCAGGCTGACGACTTGCTGGGCACCGTCGCCGACGAGGACGATTTGGCCTGGGCCGACGTGGCGCCGCCCACAGCGCTCAGTGAGATTCCGGCGTTGCCCGGCGGCGCCGAGGTGCCCGAGCTGCTGCGCGAGATTGTCTCGTCGTCGCTCGAGAGCGTCCAGGCGCAGCTCGCCGTCGCCGTCGCCGAAAAGGCCGAGCGGGACAAGGTCAAGGCGGCCGAGGCCGAGGCGGCAGCAGCCGCCCGCGCGGAAGAAAAGCGGCGTCGACAGGAGCAGCTGGAAAAGGAACGGCGCGCCGCGGCTGCCCTCAGCAAGGGAAAAGCGCGCGATACGGCCACGCGCCACATGCCCGAACCCATCGACCTGCGGCCGCCCCCACCCGTGACGCCGGCACTGCCCAAGAAATCCAAACGACACATGTTTGCCTCCCGCATGCTGCGCCACGTGCACGTCCTCGGCGGGAGCAGCGACCGTGGCGAGAGCAGTGCGGCCGGAGCAGCCGCCGCAGCCGAGGCCGCACAGGCCGCACAGGCTGCAGCAGCACGGGCGGCGCTGCAGCGGGCGTACGAACAGGCCCAGCTGCGGCAGTTTGGCGAAGGCGACGGCTTGGGTGCGGGCGCGGGTGTGGCGAATCGCACCAACAGCAGTGTCAGCGCCACGTCCGGCAAGCCCATCAAGAGACTGTCCAACAAGATGGCCAGGTCGTCCACTCGGACGCGGCAGCAGGCCTACGAGCAGGCGATGCTACGTACATTGGAGGGCAGCTCGTCGATCGCAACACCGGCTGCCTTTACTGCCGTTGGCATCACCGACGACGATGCGACAACAGCGCCATCACCGACCACGACCCTCCCCGCCACGGCGCCTCTCCCGACACAGCGTCGCGCCGCTATGCTTCTGGCCATGGTCCGCAAGGACATGGAGAAGCAGAAAGAGCCGGCCCCGCCGCCCACAATGTACGTCTCCATCCCCCCTACCCCCTTGCCCCTTTCATACTGTCGATTCTTTTCCGTTTTCACCGTATATTTATGCCAATGACTGACACGCCACACAGTGAATGCATCTCCTGCTTCGAAGATGTTCCCCGCAAGGAAGCCGTCCAGACCGTCTGCCACGCGTACTGTATGGACTGCTTCCAGCAGCTCGTCACCACCGCCCTCGCCAACGAGGCCCAGTTCCCGCCCAAGTGCTGTCTCAACGAAGTGCCCAGTGCCACCGTCACAAAATACGTGCCCCGCGACCTCGCCCGCCAGTACAAGGACAAGGTCGACGAGTTTGCCATGCCCATCGCCGACCGCGTCTACTGTCCCACCGTCGACTGCGGCGTCTACGTGCCGCCCGCCCACGTCGCCAAGGTCGCCCGCATCGCCCGCTGCCGCAACGGCCACGAGACCTGCACCGCCTGCCGCCAGCCCGCCCACGGCCGCGGCGCCGACAACCGCGAGGCGTGTCCCGAAGCGTCCGCGCAAGACCGGCGCGACCAGCAGCTGGCCGACGAGCTGGCCGCCGAGGAAGGCTGGCGCCGCTGCATTCGCTGTGCCGTCATCATTGAACACCGCGAGGCCTGCCAGCACATGACCTGTCGGTGCGGCGCCGAGTTCTGCTACGTGTGCGGCCTGGTCTGGCACACGTGCCGCTGCAGCATGGACGACCTGGCCCGCATCAAGAGAGAGGCCGACGCGCGCCGCGTGCAGCGCACCGCGCGCGAAGCCCGGGAGCGCGAGCGGGTGCGCCGGCAGGCCGAGCAGGCCGATGCCGAGCTCGCCGAGCTGCGCGACGCCCTGGCCCAGGTCGCCGCCTTTGAGCAGCGCGAGCGCCAGAAGCTGCAGCGCATCCAGCAGGCCCAGCGGGCGCGTCTGCAGCGCCTGCGGCAGCAGCGGGAGGTCGAACTGGCCGCCGAGGTGGCCGCCAAGTACGACGCGCTGCGGACGACGCTGGCGCAGCTGGGCGCCGCGCAGGCGATGCACGCGCAGCAGGCCCGCCGCCAGGAGCGCGTCGCCCACGGCGCGCAGCAGACCCACGACGCCGCGGACGCCGATGCGCGCGTGGCCCGGCGCCGCGAAGAGACGGCCGCCGCCGCCGCGGCCAAAATCCGCGCCGCGGAGCAGCACTGGAAGCAGGACTATGCGGCGCGCACGGCCCTCGAGGCGCGGCTCGAGAGCGAGTACCGCGGCCTCCTCGAGGCCAACGCCGCCTGGACCGGCCGCGACGACCACGCGCACCTGGTGGCCCGCGCCCTGCGCGCGTACCAGCGCACCAACGACGCGCACCTCGACGCCTATGTGCAGTGGCGCGACCGCGAGCTGGCCCACACCACGTTCTTGGCCGAGGAGGAGCGGGCCGTGTGCGACGAAGTCCGCGACGCGCTGCGCGCCAAGCACACGGTGCAGGCGCGCAAGGACCGCCGGGCCCTCCAGCGCAGGCACGGCGGCGAGCGCGTGTGGTGCCGCGCCGTCGTGGCGGAGCGCGCGCGGCTGCTGGCCGAGATGGAGGTGGTCGAGCAGGGGCTGGGACTGGCCGGGTCGGCGTCGGAGGCGGATGCCAACCTGCTGATGCTGCTGGACCTGGAGGAGAACGGTGGCCTTGCGGGCGAGAACAACGACAACAACAACAATGACAGCAGCGGCGGTTTGGCCGACGACACAGAGATGAGCCACCTGTACGCAGTGATGCTCGCCGACATTGCCGGCACGGTGGAGGACCTGCAGCTGACCGACGACGAGGTGGTGGACGACCACGAGAGCTTCTACAGCCTGTACGCCGACAACAATGGCAACGGCATTGGCAGCAGCAGCAACAACAACGACAGCAACCCGCCGGCCAGTGGAAGCAGCCGTTTTAGCGTGGAATACAGCTGGCCATTTGCCGCGGACAATGGCAACTGAGCAGAGAGGTATGGGGGCAGTAGACTGAGTGCTTTGATACCATTCGTTTTGATGTTGTTCTTTTTGATCAGGGTGTTTTTGTTCTTCTTTCGTTTCATGCAGCATATGCATAGACAGGACATTGCATGAAGCGTAATTCTGGGGTAGTTCCCATTCACGACTGGCAACATCACTCTCTAACTGGCACTCCCACCATATTTAAAATTGTATTTTGTATTTTGTAAAACAAGACATACAAGACGACTGCATAGTAGTGATGATGAGTAAACTGAACAAAAATGTTTTTCACAAAACGGAAAAAAAGGAAACAAAAAACATCTGACAAGAAACACGCATAGTAAACTCCACAGAGCCCAATGGCCGAACCCGACTGTACAAAAAAAAAGGCCACAGGTGTTTTGGTGGTGCTGTTGCTCAACCACATCTCTTCTTCTATCCGAGGAGTCGAAATGTCCTCTGTGCAGCCCCAAGTTCGTCTCGTTTTTTTTGTATCTTTTCAGCTTCTTTTCTCACAGTCCGTACTGCTCTTTTTAGTAATGACAGACCAATGGTCCCCAAGACTGTACTCCACAGGGTTGATTTTCGGATTCGTTCGCTTTGGTCTCTTTTTTTGTGGTTTGCATGCCGTACGGGGAGTTTGGGTCTTGCATCCTTATTTTATTTTATTTCGTGTCGTGCGATTTCGTAAGATTCGTGAGGCTACGATGTTGCCGAGGTGAAGAGGTGTCGGTGAGTCCAAGCAGTCCAACAAGAACGGGCCAGAGCAACGTGAGCACCGACTCAAGATTCGCCTAGTAGACCTTCTTCTTCTCGTCAAACGAGACCTTTCCGGGGCCGCTGTTGACAAGCAGGAGCAGACCGCCGACGATAGACAGGATCTGGAAGAAGTCGTACTTGGCAAAGTCCTTGTGCGGGTGGTGCTCGTGGAGCTACAACGAAGAGAAAAAAGTTAGCAGGTGACAAACAAGTGAGCGACGCGAGCGAGTACCACATCTACATATCTCTACACAACGCACGTACCGTCCAAAAGTTGTTGACCAGCACGTTGAAGATGCTGAGGATGACGACGAGCAGGGTGGCGCTGGCCTTGGCCTTGAAGCCGACGACGACCATGACACAGGCGACGAGGCCGAGCAGCGAGACAAAGATGCGGCCGAGGGTCCACTCGCCGCTGAAGACAAAGCCGATGAAGAGGAAGATCAGGAGGACGCGGCCGGCCAGCTGAAAGTACATTTTGCGGTCCTTCTCCTCGAGCTGGGGCAGGCCGGCAAAGGCCTGGGTCTTGCGGATCCACGAGTCGGACAGGACCATGAGCAGGCCGCCCATGACGGAGAGGTTGCGGAGGAAGAAGTTGAGGTCGAAGATGAGGCCGTAGCCAAAGGCCTGCGACACGACGACGCCGATGAGGCCGCCGACGGCGTAGACGGAGTAGCGGCGGGCAATGACGAGGGCGGAGCACGAGACCATGGCCAGGACGTTGGCGATCAAGAAGATGTGAGTCAGGCCCCAGGGGATGTGGCGGTAGTCCTGGAGGTAGCGCAGCTGGTCGCTGAACTGGGTGACGATGCGGAGGGCGTCTTCCAGAAAGGTGACGACGATCAGGAAACGGCCAATGGCCGGCAGGTAGGGCTTGACGGGCTCCGAGTAGGTGTCCAGCAGGTCCTCGAGCTTGCTCGTCTGCTGGCGGATGGTATCGAGGGCGCTGCCACCGGAGCCGTCGCCGTTGTTTTGTGAGGCGCCGCCAAAGGGGCTGGGCTGGCCGATGCCGTAGCCGGAGGCGCCGCTGCGGAGGTGGGCCATTGTGAGGAGAGGAAGAGGAAGAGGGAGAGAGGGAGAGAGGGAGAGAGGGAGAGAGGCGCTGGGTGACGCTGGAGTAGATGGGGGTATGGGAGGTACGACAAGCTCGCAGAGCTCAGATGATGTTTGGGCGGCAGCGTGTCAGACGGTGGTCGGAGGACGTGGACGTCGAGAGGCAGTCTTCTGAGACGGGGTATCCAAAAAGACGCGGGATGCGAAGACGCGAGAGCAAAGACCAATGGACAGAGGGTCAAAAGGACACGGAGACACGCAGTATCTCGAAACAGATGTCCGTTAGACAGAGCCGAAAGAGCCGAAAGGGGCAGTCGACCGAAAGAGAGTCGTCACGACGGCAGACCGCGGCGATGGTGAGACGACACGACGGCCGAGAGGTAGGAGTCGAGTCGAGAGGCCTTTTCGTCGGAGCCGGAATCGAGGGACACAAAACGACGCGATTCGCCAGGTGGCCAAAGCTTGGAAACGTTCGAGGTGGACAGGCGAACAGAAGAGAACAATAGAGGAATGCTGGACGACAACAGAAAACAAGACAAGAAAAGGCTGTGCGTGGAGAGACGGGGAGACGGGGCCAGGGCAGACGAAGCAAAACAGGAACAGGGAAAACAGGGAAACGAGACCGACTGGCGTGTTGTTGAGAAGGGGAGAGAGGAAGAAGCGGAAGGGACGATGTGGGATCGGGAAAAGGCCAGCAGGTTGAGCAGAGGTGAAGCTCCAGGAAGGAGGTCAGGTACGGAAGGTGCCAGCGCAGGTCCGGCGCGCCAAAAGCTTCCAGTGGAAGTGACCCAAGCGGCACAAGCACCTTCCCCTTTCCCAGGGCAATGTGTCCTTTCTGAGGCGGCGGGGGACGCTGCGGTACTTTGGCGCGCTGCAGGCGTTGGTGGGCGTGCAGGTACCGAGCGTTCCTGCCGTGTCCGGCATGTGGACAGTAGAGTTTAGAGGGTAATTGCGACCCTCGCTCCTTGCTGCAGACTAGCATGCGTGGTCTGTGGGCTGGAAGCTAGTGGTCGTTTTGGTGCAAAACAGCGTCAAACCGCTAAAACCACTGTTTGGTGTGGGGCAACGTTGGGTACATGCCGCGAGTGAGATTTGCCACTGTATCGAAAGTACCTTTTGGAGACAGGTCTGTTCGCACGTTTTCTCCTTCGTCTCTCTCTCCGGCAGCACGACCCTGAGAACGTCACGAAGAGTGCTTTGTGTGAGGCGTATGACTTGGCGTTTCTGTCCCCTCCCGTGCATGGGCGCCGGAGTGGGAAGCATTTAGAGAAAAGGACACGGCGGCAGAAACAGTGCGGGCGGAGAAGTGCCGCTTCCGTCTGGAAGGGGAGCGCTACGATCCCTAAACTGTAGTGAGAACGTCCACTAGCGTTCAGCGACCAACAGACACGACGTCGTTTTCAACAGTCTGTGAGACGTCTGCCGCCAGCCGCCGTGCCACGGTCCTCTCGCCTCAGCCTGCGCCCGTCTGATCTCACCGCGAGCGGTCTTTTGCCCGCTCGCTTCTTTGTAAATGTCAGACACAAAATACCGCAGTGTACAACTCCCCCGGGTGAGACAGTGGTGAAATACGGCCACGTGAGAGTCGCCAGCCTTATTTATCCAGTACGTGTGAAGAGTACCTTGTTGATGCAGCGGTTGGATGGATTGCTATATGCGGCCCCAGTTCCCGGGAAAAGGAAGACAAACGAGAATCGGTGGCCTTTATCCAGAAAGACGGGACAACTCAAGATCTCGCAAACAGAAGACACAAACGACGTAAACGAAACGAACAGGCAGTCAAGGGAAATGACAGTAGAAAAACATCAGCAAAACATCAGACAACACCCAAGAAATATACCCCCCCTCCCCCTACATCCTTGTCAACTCAGTGGCCTCGTCCTCCTTGGCTCATGTCTGGCCGACGCCGCCAATGGTGGGCGACTCGGCCCGAGGGATGGCCGGTGCGGGCGGTGGAGGACGCAGACCGCCGTCGTCGTGGATGTGGTACGGGGCGAGGACGGGCGTTGCAGCCGATGTTGGGAGCTCCACCGGCGCGGGTGGTTGTTGTTGCTGTGGATGTGGACGTGGCTGCGGCTGCAGATGCTGCGGATACGGCAAATTGTGCGGCGGCGTGGGCGCGGGCAGAGGCGGCGACGTGCGGTAGTAGGCCTTGTCGGCGTACGGACTGGGCGAGCCCTGCTGGGCCACGACGGACGAGTACGTGCTGTACGTGCTGCCGCCGCCGGCCATCATGGCGCCCATGGTGCCGTGGGTGGGGTGGGTTGGGTGGCTCTGCAGCGGCGACAGGGTGGCCATGGTGGACATGCTGTTGTAGATGGGCAGATGGGCATGGCCGGTCCCGGCGGCCGACAGCGGCGGCGAGTACGACGACGACGGGTGATGGAGAGGGGACTGGCCGTACGGATACGGCCGGTGGAACTGCACGTTCTGTTGTTGTCCAGGAGGCGTTCCCACGACGGCGCCCGGGCTGGGCGAGCTGCCATGATGAAGATGGGCCGCGGGCGACAGCGGGGACAGCGCGTTGCCCATGCTGCCGCTGCCGCTGCCGCTGCCACCCCCATTTTCGTGTCCGTTTCCATAACCAAGTCCAGCTAGCCGGCGGTGGCGCTCCTTCTGCCAGCGCGGGCTGCGACGCATGCAGCAAAAGACGGCAATACCGAGTCCGGCGAGAGCAATGACACCTGCAATGGAACCAATGACAACGCCGGCGACAGCGCCCGAGGAGAGGCCCGACGACGGCGTGGACGAGCCCGCGCCTGACGCTCCAGTCGCACCGGGACCCCCAGCAGACGTCGGAGCCATTTCCGACGGCAGAGGGTCACCAGGCGCCAGCTGGATCGTCGTATTGGCCGCATACTCTTGCTGCACCTGGAGCGTCCACGTGGCGTTCTACCAAGAAAGCAAGTCAGCGAGGATCAATGAGCGCTGGGAGGAGGGGAAAGGGGACGGGAACATGGGAACCTACCGGATTGACGACCCCCAGCATGCCATGTGATATGCAGGAGCTTGGTGCCGAGCAGTAGTAGAAAATGGGCTCCGTATCGTTGACGCGCACGCGGAACTTGGGCCCGTCCGGCGAGTACACATTGGTGTCGAGGTAGCCGCTGAAGAAGCCGACGCGGTTGGGCCCCGAGTCCTCGTAGGGGATGCAGGGAAACTTGAAGGCGCTGCGCACGACCGAGTGGTTGCCGGGATAAAAGTTGAACTCGAGGATGGACCCGACAGCCACCGTCAGGTTGTTGGGCGTGAAGCTGAAGCCCGTGGCGCCGACGGCAATGGTGTGCGTCGGGACGGTCGAGGGCGCGGCGGAGAGACCGCCGGGCGCGACCGTGGGCGAGTATGTCGACGGCGATGTTCCCGTCGGTGTTGTCGCCGTGGCCCGGCGGGCGACCCCGTCTTCGGTGCCCGTGTCGGCATCGGCGTGCACGAAGCCGGCCATGGCCAAACCGGCCAACACAAATGCAAACGGGAGCAGCTGCATGACTGTGCAGTAGCAAATACACAAGTATGCAAGTGAAAATCAGCCAACGAACAATCGAGCGTCTGACAATGTTACGACGTGTACGAATGTTGAGAAGAGAAGGGAAGAGATGAAAAAAAGACAAGAAAAAGACGAGAAGACGAGAAGACGAGAAGACGAAAAGACGAGAAATGAAATAAAAACAACCAGAAAATCAAAAGAAGGAAAACACCTCCCTTCGCAGCACCACCGACGGCCATCACCTCATACTTGTGTGAAGTAAGACCTGGGATCTTTGGTGGCCTTTTCTCGGACACATGGCTTCTGTCCTCGCCCTCTTCGTTCTTCATCTTGCCTCCCTTCTCGCGTCTCCTCGTGCCGACCACTACTGCTCCTTTCCGGAACGTCAACAAAGGAACGGTTCTCGAAAGGGGACGCACGAATTGCTGCATTGGCGCAGTTGTGGGGTCCGTCTTTGTCTGTTTCTGGCCCGTCGTAGAATGCAGTCTGTTGGACCGCACTGCCCAGACGCTCACAACGTAAAGAGAAACCGGCCGGGCAACACCGACACGTCTGCATCGTATCGAAATACGCAAGGGACGGTCGTTTCTTTGAGTCCCTCTGCTGCTTTTCGTCCTGGATGTTTCATGTGCTGCGGAGACATTGAACAAACGTTGAGCCTTCAAGACGGCATAGATATTGGCCGTGGATATCTCTTTTCTTTTATCTTTTCCTTTATCTTTATATTTATTTTATTTAAAAAAATCAAAACACATACCTTGGAAACAAAAGAAAAGCAACTCGATATACTCATCTGCTGGACACAATCTCTGAACTCCATGAAGAAAATGCGTGGGAAAACTGCTGCCATTGTCTGCTTGTCTACTTGTCTGCTTGTCTGCTTGTCTGCTTGTCTACCTTCAAACACAGTCACCATGAGTCGCCTCAATGACTATTTTCAGCATTTCTCACTTTGTTTCTCGCTATCCGATTCGTTTCCTCTTGTCTTCCATGATCTATTCATGCTTTGGTGACTGATGTCGACGGATGTGGTTAACAACATTACATAATAAAGGCCCACTTTTATTACTTAATCGCAATGACGCCTAGGCGCAGCCGCTCAACGCGTCTCCTCAGGCGCTGGGAAGACGCGTTCTAGCTGCCGGCTGCCAAGGCAGTCGTCCAGATCGGCATCGGCTATTGACTACACCCTCGACACTGACGACACTGGCCACATGCCAACATTGGCAACCACGGAATATACGCGTCGCGACCACTCACAATGTCGACACCGGGCCCGTCGCAAAAGAAGCAGGCGACACTGACGAGCTTCTTTACGCCCAAGCCGAGTGCGGGCACCAGCAATGCACTGCCGTCGTCGAGTCCCCCCCAGTCGCTGCCCTCGCGGAAACTGAAACGACCACTCGAAGACGAGGTCGACCAGAACAAGAGACGGCGTGGGAGCGGACCGAATGGCGCGACGAGCAGAGCCAAGACCACGGACGGCAGCAGCGGCCGGAGTCGATTTGCCCGGGCCGTGAAGCGGGCGAGAGGGGGCAGCGACGAGGAGAACGACAGCGAAGACAATGTGGACGACGGCGACGACGACGACGACGACTTTGTCCCAGAAACCGTGGAGGAGAACAGACAAGACGGGGACGACGGGGACGACGGGGACGACGGGGACGACGCTCCAAAGCAGACGGCCGCCGCACAGCCATCGCCATTGCGCAGCTCCGGTCGGACAGAACGCTACATCTACGACGAGACGCGGTCGCAGAACGCGGAGACGGGGCGGGCACTCGGGGACAACGGAGCCGCCGCCGACAAAGACCCGGCCGACTCGTCCGACTCAGATGACCCCGAGACGAAACGCAAAAAGGCCGAGCTGCACCGCAAGTTTGTCAAGAAGCTCGGCCACCCAGACAGCCTGGCCAAGCTGCGACGGCGCAATTTCGTCATTGACGGGGCGGGCGACGAAGGCAAGGACGCCGACGGGGCGGGCGACGAGGACGCGGAGGACGCGGAGGACGCGGGGGCCGACGCGGAGGACGGCGACGACGACAGCGCGGCGGCGGCCGGGCGTGGCAAGCCGGCGGCGGCGGGCAAGAAAAAGACGGCGGGCAAGCTGACGCCGGGCGACCAGCAGTTCCTGGCCATCAAGCGGCAGCACCTCGACACGCTGCTGGTGGTCGAGGTCGGGTACAAGTTCCGCATCTACGGCGAAGACGCGCGCGCGGCCGCCCGCACGCTGGGCATTGTGTGCATCCCCGGCAAGCTGCGGTACGACGAGCACCCGTCGGAGGCGCACCTGGACCGGTTCGCGTCGGCGAGCTTCCCGGTGGCGCGGCTGCCGGTGCACGTGAAGCGGCTGGTGGCGGCGGGGCACAAGGTGGGCGTGGTGCGGCAGATGGAGACGGCGGCGCTCAAGAAGGCGGGCGACAACCGCAACGCGCCGTTTGTGCGCGCGCTGACGAGCGTGTACACCAAGGGGACGTACATTGACGACATGGGGGCGCTGGGCGATGAGGCGACGTCGACATCGGCCGGCTACCTGCTCTGTCTGACCGAGACACAGCGCGGCGGCCTCGGGGCCGACGAAAAGGTCACCGTCGGCCTGCTGGCCGTGCAGCCGGCCACGGGCGACATCCTGTACGACAGCTTCGAGGACGGCTTTATGCGCAGCGAGATGGAGACGCGGCTGCTGCACATTGCGCCGTGCGAGCTGCTGCTGGTCGGCGCCCTGTCGCGCGCCACCGAGAAGCTGGTCCAGCACCTGAGCGGCAGCGCCGCCAACGTCTTTGGCGACCGCACGCGCGTCGAGCGCGTCGCCGCCGGGGCGCCGGCCGACGCCCAGACGCACGTGGCCCAGTTTTACGCAGACAGCGTGGCCGCGGCGGGCGACAGCCACAGCGACAGCGACAGCGACAGCCACGAGCGCGCCCGCCTGCTCGACACCGTCCTGTCCCTGGCGCCGCCCGTCACCGTCTGCCTCTCCGCCATGATTACGCACCTGACCGAGTACGGCCTGCAGCACATCTTCGCCCTCACAAAGTACTTTGCCGCCTTCAGCACGCGCCAGCACATGCTGCTCAGCGGCACCACCCTCGAGAGCCTCGAGGTCTACCGCAACGCCACCGACCACGGCCTGCGCGGCAGCCTGCTGTGGGCCCTCGACAAGACCACCACGCGCCCGGGCCACCGCCTCCTGCGCAAGTGGATCGGCCGCCCGCTGCTCGACCGCCGTCTGCTCACGGCCCGCGTGGCCGCCGTCGAGGAGCTGCTGGCCGCCGCCGGCGCCGGCCGCCGCGACAAGCTGGAGCGCCTGCTGGCGAGCACGCGCGCCACCGACCTCGAGCGCAGCCTGCTCCGCATCTACTACGGCAAGTGCACGCGGCCCGAGCTCGTGGCCGTCCTGCAGACGCTGCAGCGCGTTGCGTCCGCCTACATCAGCACGGTGCCGTCGACGTCGGCGGCGGCCGTCGAGTTCGGCGTCGACGGGTTCCGGGCGCCCCTGCTCCGCGACGCGCTGCACGCGCTGCCCGCCATCCACGACACCGTCGTCGCGCACCTCGACAAGATCAACGGCGACGCCGCGCGCCGCGACGACAAGTACGCCTTTTTCCGCGAGGCCCACGAGACGGCCGACATGGCCGGCTACAAGATGGGCATCGCCGCCGTCGAGACGGACCTCGAGGCGCACCGGGCGGACATTGCGTCGGCGCTGGCCAAGACGCACAAGCCGCCGTACGTCACCGTCGCCGGCATCGAGTACCTCGTCGAGGTGCTCAACACGGACCTGCGCCGCGTGCCCGCGTCCTGGGTCAAGGTGAGCGGCACCAAGCGCGCCTCGCGCTTCCACACGCCGACCGTCGTGCGCCTCCTGCGCGAGCGCGACCAGCACAAGGAGGCCCTGGCCGCCGCCTGCGATGCCGCCTTTGCCGCCCTGCTCGCCGACCTGGCCGCCTGCTACCAGCCGCTGCGCGACGCCGTCGCCGCCCTGGCCACCCTGGACGCCCTGCTGTCGCTGGCCCGCGTCGCCGCCCTGCCGGGCTACTGCAAGCCCACGCTGCTGCCGACGTCGGCCGACGGGACGGACGCAGACGACCCGCCGGCCACGCTCGACATTCAGGGCGGCCGCCACCCGGTTGCGGAGCACACGCTGCCGTCGGGCTACATTCCGTTTACGACACGACTCGGCGGTGACGGCAGCGCCGGCCCCGGCCCCGGCCCCCGCGCGCTGCTCATCACCGGCCCCAACATGGGCGGCAAGTCCTCCTTTGTGCGCGCCGTCGCCCTCTTGACCCTGCTCGCCCAGATCGGCTCCTACGTGCCCGCCGACGCCATGCGCCTGACCCTCGCCGACGCCATCTACACCCGCATGGGCGCCCGCGACAACCTGTTTGCCGGCGAGTCCACCTTTATGGTCGAGGTCTCCGAGACCGCCGCCATCCTGCGCGCCGCCACCCCCCGCTCCCTCGTCGTCCTCGACGAGCTCGGCCGCGGCACCAGCACCCACGACGGCGCCGCCATTGCCCAGGCCGTGCTGGCCCACGTCGCCACCGCCACGCGCTGTCTCACGCTCTTCATCACCCACTACCAGAACCTGGGCCGCGTCGCCGAGGCGCTGGGGCCGCCGCCGGGCGTCGTCCAGAACGTGCACATGCGGTTTACGGCGACGCGGCCCGAGGCAGCCGATGGCGCCGAGGACAACAGCGACACACCCCACGAAATCACCTTCCTCTACGAAGTCGGCCGGGGCATGGCCCACCGCTCGTACGGCCTCAACGTCGCCCGCCTCGCCCGCATCCCGCAGCGCGTCCTCGACGTCGCAGCGCGCAAGTCGCGTGAGATGGAGGACGATGTGCGCGCGCGCCGTCTGCACGCGGCCGCACGGCTCCTTGGCAACGTGCTGTCGCCGGCGACCGACTCGGACTCGGGTGCAGCGGCCGCGGACCAACTCGACCATCTCATCGCGAGCATTGAGCAGCTCTAGTCTTTTGTGCATCTTGATCCTTCCTGGACCTACCTGCAATCACATCACACAGTCAACATAGAACTACACTCATGGCCGGCGGTCTGGTCTGTCTCAATCATGTATGCTTGTAAACGCAACCATCTGACTCGATTTTGAAATTGAAAAAGACGACTGAAAGCAAATAGGAAGAAAACGGAAAGAAGAAAGAAATTCTAAAACATATAATGAAACCGGGTGCCATTGCAAATGCAATATAAAATCAAAGAATTTTCCGCCTTGAAAGCCGCCCTCTTTGTAAACCTTTCCGATGCCCATTGCCCGACGACTGCTGCCCGGTTGCCATGGCTCTTCCGCCAACGCCGTACAAATTAAAGGTAAACACGCAAAATTTAAACACACTAACCGAATAATTGCAAACGTAGACCGCAGTAAACATGCCCTCGCGGGATTTCCCATGCCCTGTTGCACACCGTCCCATGTCGTTGATGCTGTTCAAAGTCGACCCCAGTCCGAAATTTCTCGCAGACGAATAATAAAACGACCAAACTCGCAAAGCTCCAGCAATTGTACAAGTTCACACACAGACCACCTCTTGGCAATCAATGCTCACAGCTCACAGCTCACAGCTCACAGCTCAAATAGGCGGTCCGGGCCCGGGAGTGTAGGGTCCGCGTAGTTGGTGTTCCGGAGGCTACCATCCCGCTGGTCGGTGTACCCGAAAGGGCTGCCAGTCGGCTCCATGCTGAATCCCCCATAGCCGACACGCCGGTTGTCAGGAGCATGAAACGTGCCAGTGGTGCCGTCGGTCGTGCTGCCCGAGTTGCCACTGAACATCTGATTGTCAAAGGGTGGGTACAAGCTGCTAGTTCCGCTCCGGGGTTGGGTGTAGAGTGAACTGAGAGTGCTGTTGCTCATCCCCTGGTAGCCATTGCCGTACGCTGTCGGCTGAGTGCTTTGGTATGGAGGCAAGTGCGGCGACTGTCTACCATTGTTGAAGAATTGGCTCGACGAGGTCGAATGCTTGAAGTAAGGAGAGCCATCAGTAATAGAGAGGTTCGAATCGAGCTGCTGCAGAGCGGGACGGTTGTGCAACAGTGAGTCGAAGCTGCATCAAGTCGGGTTAGCAACAACCATCCAGGTTTTTTTAATTTTTGTAAAAAAAAGAAAAGAAAAAAAGAAAAAGAAACCCAAACAAATCGGACTATCTTACGTGTTCCCGTGAGATGCATCAGACATAGACGTTTGCGGATCGACTGCAACTATGTCAGTAATGTGTATAATACAGGGTCAAGAAGAGGTAGGTCCAATCCGAACAGGTCGCCGTCGTCCGCATAGTCGAGCACAAAGTTACCTTGAGTGTGGCTCTGTTCATAGTAGACATTAAAGGTACTTCTCGGCTTGGGGTTGTGGTTACTCAATGCATAGACCGCTTCCTCAATCTCTGCTGAAGTCCCCCGAGGTCCAGCCGTCGTCTTGTCGCTTGCCTTGTCAGCGGCCCGGGCCAATGGTCGTGTTGCGCGAGCCTTGGAAGTTGTCCGGCTACCAGACGCACGCACGTTGCGTCTTTTGGGCGGTGGCCCACCCTGTCCGTCCTCCACCTTCATCACGCCGAGTGGCGTCAAATCTGACTGGGCAGAGTTCCGAGCCCGCGACTTCCTCTTGCGAGTTGGCGGTGTGTTGGGCGGAGTGCCTTCATTGGATGATGGGCTCGCGTAAAGGTCACGCTCCTTGCGAATCTCAAGTTGAGGACCCCAGACCTGCTCAGTGGGGGTGATATTCAACGAGGCGGTTTTGAGCACGTCAATGGCATTGTCGTCCTTTCTTTGATTTCTCTTCTTCTTTTGGTCCGGTGTGGCAGAATCAAATAGATCCATACCAGGCCAAATGATGCCCTTGAGCTTGTTGGCCTCAAAAGACGAGTCGGCCTCAGATGGAGGAGCCACGCTATAATTGTCACCACGGCTACCAGGATTGTTCTCCATGGCAATGCCACTATCCTCAGCGTATCCGGCGTGACTTCCAGAACGTGGTATTGTCGGGGTCGGGGTGTTGTAGAGCGTTCCATTCAGGTAGTGCATGTCTCTCCCCGAAGAGTAGGCATTGTCACGACCAGATGGCGCAGTGTTCCAGTGAGCCAGAGGAGGCAGAAGGGTAGGCGTGCGACGGGCTGACGCTCCATCTGTATCATTTTTGACAAGCTCGATGGCGCTGGCTGACCGGGGCTTGGCCTTCTATATATAAAATACCAATTAGCACGTGCTCACTTGCATCTGGAGTGGTAGAAAGGTAAAAGAAGCAGCGCAGTCTGGGATATTAGAAACTTACGGGAGTGGCTGCTGCCCGACTGCGGCGAGGCGCTGCCTTTCCCTTACTTTTGGATGACATTCTCTCGGCCAGGAGACGCTGAATGTCATTGTCAGCGTACCACTTCTCAAACCTCTCCAGCTTGTCTTTCGCAGCAGTGTCGGTCTTTGCTTTGAGCCCCACGTTGAATAGCTGCTGGAGGTGAGCCTTGGAGGAGATGTGAGTCAGGAGGTGAGAGGCATCCGAGAAGGCCGGATTCTTGGGACAAAGAGTGCACTGCAGTGTGATGGAGTGCTCGGCATCCACCGGGACTGTGAACTTGTCCGCAGAAGCGGCGGCATCTGCCTTGGTTGCAGGGTCAACTTCTGGTTCAACAGCGGAGGGTATAGCAGCCGCAACAGAAGAACCTGCAGCAGATCGAGTTGTAACCTGGGTCACAGCCGGAGCGCGAGTTTCGACGCTTTTAACAGAAGCCATTTTGATCTGAGAATAAACTGAGGTCAGCCAGCGTCTTTTCAAAACTGACATTAGATGCAGGCAACGAAAATATGCAGGTGCAGGATGTGTCGTAAATAAAAAATAACTGTGACTGCAATCTGATTTCAGATTGGACGGCATATGCTTCCCGGTAGGCGGCCGAGACACTTTGCCATCGAGATAAAATGATGCAAGATGGAAAGAGGAGTGCGCTTCTTGCGAAATGATGGTGAAGGAGGAGTGGAAATCCACGTTGCGAGATAGGGCAAGCAGATGAACCGAGGAAAGAGAACACAAAAAGAGCGCGGCTTACATCAAGATGGCGATCGGAAAAGTAGAGAACGAAGGACAGTTGGCAGTTTTTTGTGGATTAAACTGGTAAGGGGCCTGTCACATAAAGTCCACTCTACTGATGTCCTCTATTGGAGACTTGTCTCTTTCCACGGTGCCAAACTTATAGAGAGGTGGAAGGAGCGAGAGGGTATCTTGTGATGCAAAAGTAAGAGCCTGATGAAAAGGATATGGTTAGCAGGGTCGACTTGGATATTCAAGCTGCTTTTCAGGAATCTCGATGTTGACTGACGTTTGTGTTCAGAATGAATCTGGACGACTCGATGGCGAGTAGCCGAAAATCAAATTCTAGCAAGGAGCAATCCATATTTGCTGCTGGAAAGAAGATGATCTCAACGAAAGATGGAGAAAGGTAGAAGCAGGAAAGGAGAAGGAGATGCGATGTAAACAGTGACGAAGAAGAGAAAAAGGGTGGAAGAGAGCGGGAGACGAGGGAAAGAAGAATACACGGCAGGTAGAAGGACACCGGGAGTAAGTTGCTCGGAAAAGGGGGTTGACGACCCCAGCGAGGTCGAAAGAAAAGGGGTAAGAAAACAAAAGAGATGACAGCAAGTGCGGAAACAAGAAGGAACGACACGATCAGACGGCACCCAGAATAGGGATGCAAGAGAGCGAAATGAGAAGGAGCCCAGGAGAGATGGGACGTGATTTCCTGTTCTGTGCGTACAACGCCACGAGTTTGAAGAAAGAACGACTGTATCTTGACTGAAGTAAAGAAAGACGGCAAGAGCAGATCATCTGAGGAAGGCGCGTTCGAGCTGAGTTGGTGTTGTGTCGTATGGTTGTTCGTTCTTGCCTGTCGTGTCGTGAAAAATAGTTCAAAAAGGGCAGGAAGGACTGAAAATGTCGAGAGCAGAAATATGTCGCGGGGCATAAGGTTTTTGGGGTTGGGGGGCCCTCTCCTCCTCGTGCTTTGGCCAGCCATCTTTTTTTCGAGGCGAGGAAGGTGCGAAGGAGACCAACGAGGCCTTCCTTCCCAAATGGGCCGGCCATTGTGCTCATAACTGCACCGTAGAAATGACCGAGGCCGCAAACGAGTACGTAAGCAGCATCGGCTGGCCATTGTCCGTTATTTGAGAAAGGCGCAAAATAGCTAGAGATCGAACAACGCACTTGGACTAGGATATGAATGGAAATCGGTTGTTCTGAATAGGATGTGGATGGCTGTACTTCTAGATGTGTAGATGCGATGCAGAAATGGTGGCCACGCTTCGACCGAGGAATGCTACATATGTAATCCTGAAATGGAGGAATGGAGCAAGAGAATTAAATGGCTGAACGAACGATTGAGCCATAGGTTTTTGCCAGATAATGAGATCGGTGAATAAACTGGCAATGCATTCAAAAAGTGACGTCTTTGTCCCCCGCTTCCAGATCATAACGGTGGTGCGGCACCGCCTCCAAGAACATTTGCAATCGTCGCCTTGGGCATACAATATCCTGCGTGCACGGGTTCCAGCCCCGGATAATCAAGCAGACACAATCCTGCCAATGCATAGACGGTGTGCCACACATCGACCATGTTTCCCGGGCGGTCGGCGAACCCGCCATTTTCTGGATCTTGGCAGCTCAGAATAAACGCAATCAGCGAGTCGCGATCAACCCAGTGCAGACGCTTGACCAGGGCCAGACTGCTCAGCACCCACCAGCTGTAGCAGACGTCCTCCTTCTTCTCGGGTCGTCCGTTGAGTCCACCATTGGGAACTTGACGCTCGCTCAGCCAACGGCCAACCTTGTCGGCATCAGCAAGGTCGAGGCGGCCGGCGACAGACAGTGCCGCCAAGCACGTAAAGACCTGGCCGGCGTGGGACTCGGCGCCGGGGCGCACGCCGTAGCCGCCGTCAAAGTTGGCGCAGGCGGCGACGTATGCAACAGCCTTGTCGACGTCGACAAGCGACAGGCGACCAAGCAGCGACAGAGCATTCAGGGCACCATAGAGGAACCGGGTGTCCTCTTCGCCCCATTCGTCGCCTTGGAATGTCCCCGTGGAGCGGTTCTGGAGATTGGCAATGACTAAGTGGACGGTTAGCAGCACATACCGCGTAGGAGCTCAGTAGCAGTCACGAATAGACGTACACTGTGCCACGGCCTCTCGGCCGCGTCCCCGGTTGTCAAGCTCGTCCAGGGCATTGATCATGGCCAGAATCTGGACAGCGCTCACGGTATAGAGCATATGTGCATCATGGCCCGGCGCTGCCGCGAAGCCACCGTTCTCGCACTGGCACGACAGCACAAAGGCAATTGTCTCTTCGCGAGGGAGGGCGTCTGGTCTCTTCATGAAAAACAGAGATGCCAAGCCCCAGTACAGGCCGTTAAGACGCAGATGCTCCGTCAGCCAGTACTCGTACTCATCTTGGCGCGAGTTGAGACTCTGGATGTACTTGACGTGGGCGTCGGTGGCCAGCTGCAGCTCGCTGGGAAGCTTGTCCTGCTCGTCGGGCATGGCGGGTGTACGATCGGTCTTGTCTGCTCTCTAGTTCTGAGATGTTGGGGCCGTGTCGGTACAGACAAACACTTGAATGCTGCTTTTGGCTGACGTTTGGATGCCTAAGCTGGCATATCGAGATAGCTCACTAGCGGAATTTGTCACGTGTGGCCATCACGACCGCAACATAAGCGCTATCTCTACTGTACTTTACGTGCATACCATCCATTATAGATGCGGTGTGATTAGTTGAATGGGCCATCTCAAAGTGACGATAACAAGCGGACCGGCCTTGCACGGAATGGATCACTGAACCGGTACGAGGACTCCCAAGCATGACGGCTATACCCAGCCGCGGCCTGTGTGACTATTGTCGTCCAGCAGCCTCGCGACGTTCATGTGCAGGGCCGTGGTGGACTGGTTTCTTTGGTAATCGCAACTGGGCGGTATCGCTTGTGCTGCAACCCCACCAAAGCACCCCGCCTTTCCTTCCACCCAGTGTGCAATTACAAGTCTCATTACGACTTAGCTGCCGTACAAAGTAGTGTTGCAAGGTACTGATTTGTCGGGAGAGCATTGCAATGGCGACGCAGTTGGATTACAGCGAACGGCCCACTTGAGTCAACAATTGCGAGAGACAGAGAAGGTCAGTGTCGGAGTATTGAGCTAGATAATTCGTAGAGACAGGACAATACAAGGGTACAAACGAAGGCCAGCCTTTCCTAAGACGATAAAGTGCCTGCCTTGCAAGCTTGTCTGCAAGAAGACTAGTCCAGGAACCCTCAGATATCCGTGCCCATGAGACCCAGCGAATTCAGGTCCAACAACACCATTCAAAAGGGGCAAAGAAAGTGCAAATGGGAGGGCAGGGCACGATCAAGCTTAGACATCAGACGGTCACGGCAGTAGGCAGAGAAAGAAAAGAAAGACGGACCGTACTGCCCTTCCCTGCAACCGCACAAAAGCACCAGTCAGGCCACCGTCACCTCACTTCTCCCTCGTTCTGCAGCGTCGAGTGACCGCCATTTACACGGATGGGAGACCCCGCTTCGTTCACAGGAGCTGGTACGCGTACGGCGGATGCGAAGAAGGACCTTGCAGCTGCGTTCTCCGCTTCTCCTGCCAGTCAAGCCATCCCAACATGTAGTCTCGTCGGAGACGCATCCAATTTCTCGGGAAATTTTGCAACCCACAATGAGACTCCTTTGTGCAGAGAGTCAGAGAGTCAGAGAGTCAGAGCGTCTAGACCTCCGTCCGAGCTTCGCCAGTACCAAGCCGTCCCTCGGCGTCGTGCACCGGCAAAAGCCCGTTCCGACAAACATCACTTCGTGCACAAGCGATCAACTCATTCCTGACTCCGTCGTGTCGTCAGAACGTCGAGTGGGGCCGTCGCTCCTGCACTGCTAAAATCCGCCGTCTTCACAACCAGGAGCGCTCGCGCTAGCTCACTTTCTTGCTCTTTCTTGCACATTAGCCCCCCCTTCTTTCGCTCTTTCCCCCTCGAGCCCCAACGCAAAATAGCGAAGACGAAGAAAGGGGTGGGCAGGAACGACGATGCTTCCTGCCAAAACCGTAGCCACACAGGCCCCTCCCAGCCGTTGCGTCCGAAGTAGAAGGAGCCATCCAGCTCGTTAGTGCCCTGCCCCTTCCTCCGCATCTTCCCACTACAAGAGCCCCTGGAAAGGCAGATGCACGTTTCATGTCCCCTTTTTTTCTCCACGCTTTTCCTAGAACAGCGCTCCCTATGATACCACTCTGGGCCCTGAAAGTGGGAAACACGACCGTCAGCCATACGAAATATGTCGTAGAAACATACGACACACTTCGTCCTGGCGGGACATGATCGCCGTCGCTTTTCCAGTTTCCTCTTCGCTATTCTGCACATCCAAGGTCATCGTTTCGTGTTGTTTTCTTGTTGTCCTGTTTCTCGCCCTCTTTACCGCCTGGTCGCTCTTTCCTCAGCCTCTCTCGCTGCCTTCCCAATTCGTCCTCACCTGTTTCGGGTCTCCAACAGCCCTCGATCCTCGTCCCCCTTTGAAATTCCAAATTCAAAACAAGATCACTACCCCCCCCCCATCCCGCCCTGTATCTTCGCACCCACTTTATCGCCCGTTCACGTTCGAGCCGCCTTGTCTACGTCTTTTTGGAAACTGGCGCCCAAGCCCCCGCTGTCGCCCTTGTCCTGGATCCCATTTGTCGCAGACGTAATCTGCCTATTCTCTGCCCCCCGGACCACCTTTCCCACTCCTTCGTATACGAAGACACTCGCTGACCAGCCATTTCTACGGTCGGATTTTCTTCTTCCCCCCTCCCGCACAACACTTGGACCTGTGCAAATACTCCCGCGCAAAACAAGCCCAAGCCCGCGCGCCGTTGGGACGTAGGTGCAACACACTTGTCGTGGCCTTTTTCGCTTTCCTGCAAGAGCGATCTGAAAAGGAGCGGCGGCAAAGGGGCAGACAGCAGACAAAACCGACTCCTCTTCCCTCTCCCCTATCCAGACAGGGACGCCAGGCATCAGAGACTGTCACTCCAGCGAGCCGCTGGCGACCCCCAAGATGGGACGTAAGCCAGCACCGCAGCCGCTGGCCTTGTCGGGGGAGGCGCTCCCAACAAGCGATCACAGGCTTCCTGAAACCCTCAAGATCGTCTCCCCAGACGAACCCCCGTTTACGTCTTCGACACGATCGCCCGCATCGCCACCGCCTCTCTCGTCTCCGTACCGCCAAGGCCAGGCACAGAACCACACCACTCGGCCTGCTCAACCCCAATCTCAACCTCCTTCTGTTCCCCAGGCGCAGCCGCAGCAAAAATACCAGCAGCCTCTCCACGTCGCCGACCTCGTCCAGCAGCCTCTCGACGACATCGACAGCCCCAGCTATCCTCCGCTTTCCAACCCAGCCAGCGCGACAGGCTTTGGCTACACACAAGCGCAACAGCTCCCGCAACAGGGCCAGCTGACGTACCAGCAACAGCAGCCGTACGGGTCGCAACAACAACAGCAGCAGCAGCAGCAGCAGCAACAGCCTCACAACAAGAGCCACGGCCGCTACAGACAAAACGACGACAAAGCATCCAAGTCCTCCAACTTCTTCTTCCACTTTGGCAAGTCGTCATCCGCTGCCAAATCGTCTGAAAGACTCGCATCCAGCAGCACAGCTCCGGTCAACTCCACCACCTCCCAGCAGTTTGCCGACCAACGCAGCGAGGTTGCATCACGAGGCTACGGGTCCCCGAGCTCGAAACAAACGTTCAATCGATCAGGTAAGGATTTGTTTTTATTTGTTTTATACACATCATCGTATGACACAGAAACGGCTTCGTTTTGTGTACGATCAGCACCTCTTTTATGAATAGCCCCTCTGCCTCTCTGTACAGAGGATCGACAGGAACAGGAAGAACGAGAGCTGGGGTGGGTGGCAAAATGCACAATACATAAGACACAAAACCGTATGTTGGTCGTCGTAAGACGGCCAGCACAGTACGTCGCAAGGACGAATCAACCAGAGCGGCAGTGCAAACCGTTTTGGCCTGGGGACAGCCTGCGGCCAAAATACCCCTTATTAAACGGCTAAGAGCCTTGCGCTGATTTGGGCCTCTCCCTGCCGCCACCATTCTTCCTCCCTTGCTACCTACTGTCTACCTTTCGTACTTTCTTAGCGTCTCCCTATCAATTGCGTTCGTTTGAACGATTCCTCGCGCATTCTTCTTTGTGGCTAAACAGAGTCCTCTTACGCAGATCACAACGCGCAACTGAGAGCGACCACATCCAGTGGTCCGACACGCTCCGAGGCGTCGCTTGTCTCGTCGGCAACCGAAGTCGACACTTCCTCCAGTACACCCTCAGGAAAGAAAGGCAAACAGAAAGTCTTCAATCGCCTTGGCCGGCCCAGATCAATCCACGACGACAACAACACACCGCATCCTCTTAACAGCAACACGAGCAATACCACTGCCCCCAGTGCGAATAGTCTGGGTTTCCAACGGGACCCAGGAACCGCCGCTCAAATGAGAGTGGTCGACCAGCCCGAGCGCGCACACCAACCTACTCCTTCCCTCAAGACGGCGCCTCCCGCCCAGCACGATCGCAGCTTCCGCGAAATGATGTCTTCCTCGCATCGGAACCACTCGGCCGATCGGGCGCTGAGTCGCGACGTGCCCAGCAACCGGGACAACCACCATGGCCACCGTGGCGATCACTCTCGGGCGCAACCCTCCTCTCTTCGCGACAATGGCGGCTACACCTTTTTCAACGGCCTTAAGAATTCGTCGAGAAGCGCAGCAGACATGATCAGCAAGGGCCTGTTCGGCAAGAACGGACGCAGTGGAGGCGCACCAGAACAGCCCGTTGTCGACGACGAGCACTATGTGCTCAAGGTCATCAACCAGCCTCTGCGAGAGCAGACTCGCTTGACTCGGATTTCCAAGCGCCTGGAGGATTCGCGCGACAGAACCGAGTTCTGGATGCCTGCCTTCCCATGGCGCGCCATCGACTACCTGAACTACAAGGGCACGGACGTGGAGGGTCTGTACCGAGTGCCCGGCAGTGGTCCCCAGATCAAGAAGTGGCAGCGAAAGTTCGATGAAGGTACGTTGCTAGCGTTTCTCGCTGCACGGTCGGGTGAAACAACAAAATAAAATTATTTACATCCATGTGACGGCATGCTAACCTACGGAACAGAGTACGATGTCGACCTCTTTACGCAAGATGACCTGTACGATATCAATATCATCGGCTCCATGCTCAAGGCCTGGTTGCGTGAGCTGCCCGATGAGCTGTTCCCCAAGGAGGCGCAAGAGCGGATTGCCCGCGAATGCGCGGGCGCCGAAACCGTGCCTCAGATGCTCGTCGACGAGCTCTCGAGCCTGCCACCCTTCAACTACTACCTGCTGTTCGCCATTACTTGTCATCTGAGTCTGCTACTGGCCCACTCCGACCGCAACAAGATGGACTTCCGAAATCTGTGCATTTGCTTCCAGCCGTGCATGAAGATTGATGCCTTCTCGTTCAAGTTCCTGGTGTGCGACTGGCGCGACTGCTGGAAGGGCTGTATCAACGAACCCCAGTACATTGAAGAGGAGTATCGGCTCTTTGACATGCCGCCTCCGCGGGGTATCGGCACCGTGAACCATGACGATGAGGATAACACGTTTGACGTTGAGATTGACAATGTCCAGCGGCCACCACCAGCTGTTGTCGCGGGTGGCGATGACCGGGCGCCTGACCGGGGAGGCGTAGACCGTCAGGTGTCGTCTTCGGACAGCGGTGCCCAGTATGGTAACGGCAACGGCTACAGCAACAGCAGCAACAACCACAGCGCAGACAAGCCCCGCTCCAAGAAAAAAATGGCGACGGCCGAGACAGGCAGTGTAGCGTCGAACGAAACGCTGTCGACGACCCTCACGATTGAGAGCCAGCGGGTGACCACTCCACCAACACAGTCTGGTGATCTACGACCGCTTTCGCCTATCAAGCCACTCTCGCCTCTGGGCTTCTAATCAAACTCTCATATGTCTTTTTATCAAGGTGGTAGAGGCCGCGTCTGGCGCGAGGGGTGTCGGAAAGAAAGGAACGGTTAAACATGTTCCACGTCCTTCTTGGAGCCGTCCGAACCCCTGTATACGAGACAAAGGCTGCATTCTGCAGACTTTGTCCAATATCCTTCCATATCCCATATCTGTTCATGATATAACGTCGTTTACGAGCCATTCTTTCCTGTATTTCATGCGGCCTTTGTTTTCTCGAGTCTCTGTTTTTATCGCGTCGTCTGTGGCTTGTCTTTTGTTCTGTACCGGTCGTGCGTCTAGTTTTGCCAAGTTGTTTTCTCTTCTCAAACTGTCGTTTTCGAATATTACCCCTTTTGTACTCATTTGTCGTTTCATCGTTTTGTCGTTTCCCTGTGGCGGATTATATGTCTTTTTATGTCCATTCTGCCGCTTTCGGCCGGCTTAGGCACTTACTACTTTTCCTTTTGCTGTTCTCTCCTAGCGTCTGCTTGCTTGCTTTCCTGACGTATGGTTTTGCTGGTCGTTTACTTTTTATTCTCGTTTTCTGTATACCCTCCTGGATCTCCCGGTCCTTGACATTTGCCGGATATATAAGAGCTCGTAATAGTCATTGTCATATTTCCAATAAAAAGCAAACGTCATCCTGTAGTGCGAATTGTCTGTATTATTGTTTCGCATAAACAAGTTCCAATAATACTCGTCTGCATTTACAATTAATTAAATGCAACGAAAGTAAAACAATTCCATTAAAAAATACTACCCACGGTATTTTATTATTCCACAAAATACAAACTTTTCAAACAATATCGTAAACGCCATGCCAAAAAGTACATAAAAAAAATCTCCAGCCTATATCCACACTGTTCTACCTCCGTGCATACCCTGGAGGTGGTGGTGGCATTCCGTTGCCTGCTGGTGGGAAGCCTTGCTGGCCCGGCGGTGGTACGACGGGCACATTGTTCGCGCCCGTGGAGAAGCCGGGTGGCGGCATATTGCGGTAGCCGCCCGGGCCTCCGGCAGGAGGGCCACCACCACCGACACCGCCTGGTGGCGGCCGCGCAGGGAGGCCGTTGGGCGCCACGGGCAGACCTGGACCACCGCGACCACCACCGCCGCCTCCAACTCCAAAGTGTTGTGGCAAAGGACCACCGCGACCGCCGTAGCCACCGCCTCCCTGGCCGCCATACTGTTGCCGAGGGTATTGCTGTTGCTGTTGCTGTTGCCCCAGGTATGGCAGGTAGCCACCTCCTCCCGGTCCCCTTGACGGATAGTTGCCGCCACCGTTCACCTGCTGCTGTTGCTGTTGTGGTGGTGGTGGCGGCGGCGCACCGCCGTTGATGCGATTCGGGTTGTTGTGGCTGTTGATGGGCAACGGCGTGGTGTTGGCACTGGTCGCGGCGGACGCGGTAGGTCCTCCGCCTGCTGGTGCACCTCCTGCAGCACCATTTGTTGCAGCACCGTTTGTTGCATTGGCGCCCGAGGCCGGGCGGTTCATCAAAAAGGCGGGCGGCAGCGGCTGGATCTCGGGCACGACGTTGTGCTTCTTGCCCTCGGCGGCCAGCTTGCGCTCGGCCTCGTCGCCGTGGCGCTCGCCCTTGCCGTCCTTCTTGTAGGCGTACTCGACGGAAATCTGCTTGCTCAGCAGGTACTGGCCGTGCATGGCGGCGCGGGCGGCGTCCGAGGCCTCGAAGCTGTCAAAGTTGACAAAGCCGTAGCCCTTGGACAGGTTGTTCTGGTCGCGGACGACGTTGGGCGCGGCCACGAGGCGGCCGAACTGGGCAAACGTGTCGTACAGGACCTTTTCGTCGACCTGGGGATCCAGGTTGTTGACAAACAGCTCGGCGCCAATGTCGGTGGCGCGCTGGCGGTCGGCCGAGGCCTTGTTGACGCGGACGGGCTTGCCGAACAGGCGGATGCCGTTGAGGCAGCGGGAGGCATAGTCGGCGGACTCGGGGGTGTCGAACTCGACGAAGCCAAAGCCCTGGTGGTGGCGGGAGACGCGGTCCATGGGCATGTGGACGTTAACAACGGGGCCCATTTGCGTCATGATCTCCCACATGAGGGGCTCGACGAAGCGCTCGTCGAGGTTGCCGACGTAGACGGTGGCCTCCTTGTTCTGCTCCCAGTGACGGCCCGCCATGGTGAGCGAGAGCAGGTGGAGGGATATTGCGACGTCGACAGTTCACGTTGCTCGCGATTCCAGGCTGGAAACGGGTCGTTGAAAAGATGGTATGCCACCAATGCTGCCGTAGATGCGCCGTTCGAGAGGAAGGAAGAGTCGTCGTGGAGGAGACAAAGGTATGAAATGGCGGCGGCGCAGAACAATCGTCACAAGAGTTTGTAAGGTGTGCCTGTTCGGCGCGACAGCGAGTGATGTTGAAGCCTTTTCGAGACTTTTGGGCACCTACACAGAGCTTTGCTTAGATGCACTGGCACAGGCTAAAGCTTGGAGCGATTGGCAAGGCTGGGACCACGGAGCTCGGTAGCCGGACTAACGAATTTTCCGCGCTAAACAATAGCTTCTGATGGGTGAAATAGCAGCGACAGGCGGTTCAGCCGGGTCTCTAGCACCCACCAGGCGCCACATCCTAGCGCCTCCACGCCACGCGCCAGCGCCTTACCCGACAAAATTTCTTCGGCGCAGAATCGCCAAAGCAGTCAACCGCAGCGAACCGAACCCGGCAACACATCACGACTTGTGCCACGACTTGTGCCACGACAGCTCCATTCCGTACGTCGACAACCCCCGTCAATCAACGGCTGCTTCGACGTCTACTTTCAATAAGTGACTAACCGCTCACATAGTCTTGCCAACCCAGCTCACAGTAACAATGTTCTCCCTTTCAGAAGAGTCCAAGGTACGACAACACGACGACATGGCGGGATCGACGACATTCTGCCCCGGTCTAGATGATGTGCTTGGGCAAAGAGACATGCTCTAACAGAACGACACATGTAGGAGCGGATCAGCCGCATCATTGACATCTCCCGCGTGGCCCTCCACTAGTATGTGCTCCCATGCTTGCATCGCAGCGTTGGTTTTGACCATGGCTAACGTTTTGCTGTAGTGGCTACCTGCCCCTGGTTCTCTACCTTGGTATGTGACCGGATCGTATGGGATGGGCGACAACCAACAACAAGCAACAAGCAGGACTGGTGCTATTGCAACCCGAGCGAGCATTTGCTAACTTCTACGCAGGCTATACCCGCAGCGAGCCCCGGCCAGCCATAATCCGGTACGTCGACCATTGATGTTGTGCTCCCGGAGAAGACTCTTACTTGCTAACAAACACTGCGCGTCATAGCCTCCTGTCTCCCCTCTCGTAAAGGTCACTTCGCGACGACGAAGCGACCAACGACGTCAAGGCAAGCTCCTGGACATGTCACGAGACCCTGTGCGAAACGGCAATGGGCCACGGGGTCTTGTCAATGGCATGCGCGCAAGACACAGCGCCTAAATCCAGGACGATGCATGGACGAGCAAACACACAATGTTATGAACCAAAAAAAATGAGACAAGAAAACTGGACACGCCCTTTCGTCGACGGACGTTTTTGACGATGTGTCGGAAGGCTTTTTTGATGCCTGGTTTCCAGGAGGGAACCGACATCTGTACACTAGTTTGTGAAACGATGGAAAAAGGAATATACCACTCAATAGATCCAAGCCTGTGTTTGTGTTTTGTTGCAGTTTGATGTTGACGTTCGTTATTCTGTCGTTGATGTGTGTGTGTGTTCTGATTAGTCATCCGCATGTCGACGGCCAAAAGTGCGTCATAGTTGGCAGTGGGGCCCGATTTCGTGAATTTGGCTCCACGACATTTCTAGTTTTTGGAAGCTCCCCCAAGCCATGTCTTAATAATCTTATTTATTCCGACCTTTCCACCGGCAGACATGAGCACGGTCCCGCCGCAAGTCCGACCCAACTTATGACCTCTGCCGGCGACGCACGTCATGCCGGTGCTGCCGGTCCATCGTCGGGCCTTTCGCCGGCTTTTGTCGAGGCGATGGCTGGCCTGACGGCCGGATCTACGGCGACGCTGGTCGTGCACCCGCTGGACATTGTCAAGACGCGAATGCAGAGTGAGTTGTCAAGGCCGGAGCCGAACGATGACGTTGGAGCCTTGACGAAAGACTAACACACAACTCCCTTTCCTCCCCCCTCCCAGTTTACAGCAAAACGGATGCACACGGCACGGCTGCGGTGCGCCCATCGACGGCCTCCGTCGTGCGCAGTCTGCTCGACGCGCCGCGCCCGCTCGCGGCGCTCTACCGCGGCCTGGCGCCCAACCTGCTCGGCAACGGCGCCAGCTGGGCGGCCTTCTTCTTTTTCAAGTCGAGGATGGAGACGCTGCTGCGGGCCACCGCCGCCGCGCCCGGCCACGACTTGCGCGCGCCGCACTACTTTGTGGCCTCGGGCCTCGCGGGTGCCGGCGTCCAGATCCTGACCAACCCGCTGTGGGTGCTCAAGACGCGCATGCTCTCGTCCGACCGCCACGCCGCCGGCGCCTACCCGAGCATGTGGGTGGGTGCGCGGCGGGTCCTGGCGCACGAGGGCTGGCGCGGGTTTTACCGCGGGCTGGGCGTCAGCCTGATTGGCGTCTCGCACGGCGCCGTGCAGTTTGCCGTCTACGAGCCGCTGAAGCGGTTCGTGCGTCGTGGCCCACAAGACGGGCCGTCCGCCGTCAAGGCCAGCAACGAGTCGACCCTCGTCGTGTCGTCCCTGGCCAAGCTCGTGGCCGGCGCCGTGACGTACCCGTACCAGGTGGTGCGCAGCCGGCTGCAAAACTACAACGCCGAAGCGCGCTTTGGGCGCGGCATTGTCGGCGTGTCGCGGCAGATTTGGCGCGAGGACGGCGCCCGCGGGTTCTACCGGGGTCTGGTCCCGAGCGTTGTGCGCGTGATGCCGGCGACGTGGGTGACGTTCTTGGTCTACGAGAATGTCAAGTACTACCTGCCGCGGTGGATGGCATAGGGTCGAGGAGCGCGGTTGGGGATGGACGAGCCCTTGCTTGATGCATTTCCTTGTAAATCCAGTTTCCATATAGACTTTGACCTCTTCGTCCAGCATTTAGGATGTCCTCCCATCTCACTTTGGCCATGGAGAGGCAAGCAGAAAGTACCAGTGGTTGAGAACGACGGTGTACAGAAAACGTGACAGTACTTCATCTGACGGCTCTAGCATCAGAAAGTGGCCGTAGATGCACTTATTCACAAGGCGTTTGCAACTTGTTCCAGAGCGAATGCCACCCGCGTCACAGATGGCATACGATGAGATACGATGCGGACATGTATGTGCTTGTTTCAATTTTGTGCTTCTCACACTCATTTGAAGCTTCTGACAATTCTTATCCACTGCTCTTACTTGAGCGTCACGCGTTCAAGACGTTCTGTTTGTGGGATATTCTGTGGATAATTGCATCATACACGACGATGCAGTTACCTCAGGGCGGCTTTATAACGCCTTTTCGTGCACGACGTCGCAACCCAAGCTGTCCTCAAGCGTCGCCGGTGGATATGCAAGCAATATAGAACGCCCATATCCGTCTACTTCGAGGCAATGGGCTGCGTCCGCCTGTGTAGATGCACCGACTTTTCATGACTTTACTGCCCACCTAAGCATATCCTTTATTACATCATGGAGCCCTCAAAACTGCCGGTGACACGATCTTCGAAGCAAAGAACCACAAATTCACAAAAGACCCCAGAGTGAGCACATGGGCAAAACGTTGTTCAACAGCAACTGTGTCAGCACTGAAAGAACAATCGTATTCTTCGTCCCAGTCTCTCTGGTCGGCTTTTTAGAACTTCCAGTCCCACTCCCTTGCCTTTCCCCAGGGGCGTTACTGCCCAGTTGCCTGTCAATGTTGCAATTCTTGTTCCGTCAACTCTACTCTGGGGAATGGACAGAACGTTCTTTCTCTTTAGTCGACCCCGGCAAGATCCTAGTCGACAATCCAAGGGAGGGCGACCTCGACGTTGATGGATCCTTAGAAATGTAAGGCGATCTTGGTCGACGATCGCCGGTGACTGTACCCCAATAGAGCGAGCGCCTCCTGGAGCTGTGCCCCCTTTCGGTCTATCCGCAACAGTCCGCCTCCGTCGTTCGCATTGTGTTCTTATTGCCATCTGAACGTCGCCTTCTCATGGCTCTTTCTGGCAATGATTGCCTTTTTATTCTTATCTTACTTGCTGTTAATCTCCATCGGGCGGTGTCTCGAGTCGCCTGTCTCTGCTGTGCAGGGCAATAAGCAGTTGACCCCGGCCCATGCCAGCATCCAAGGTAGGGAAGGAGTCGACTTGTCTCTCGCGAAGCATGCCTTCCGTTGAACACGAAACCGAGCCATGCCAATCCCTGGATAACTATGAAGACGAGTTGCACGGCTTGCACAATGGACAACCAATATGCCTCCCCTTGTTTACTTTTTGGCACTTTGCACCTTTCAAGACCGTTCCGGCCTCTTTTTGATCCAAGAAGCAGGTCAAGGTTCAGAAACTAGCATTGGCAAAAGGAAATAAAGGGGTGCATCCTACGACATGGAAACTTTGTATGCAGGAACTAGCATCGTACGGCATGCTCAAAGGCACGCCGGAGTAGAAGAGACACAGGCCATACATATCCCATACTATTGAGCACGGGATGGCCAGGGAGCTAGACACCACCAGGAACGCCCCTTGGATATGGTGGAGAGGCAGGTGGACTAGTATTTCTCTTCTCTGAGACATAAATAGGATATGCTTTTAGATACGAGAATATGTGAGTAGAAAAAGAAACTAGGCGTATGTCAAAAATACAACAAGAGAAACAAAGTCAGTTGTAGTTCGTTAACGATAGCCCATTGTTGTAGACGTGGTTGCAGAAAGCACAACGGCAATACAAGTATGAAAGGTTTTCCATCACGACGGCTTTATTATGGCTCTATTATATCTGACACCAAAAAAAAAGATCTTTAAGTGTGATTGAAAATACAATCCGAACTGTGGGTGTCATATGACATTACGGTGTCTAGTATTTCAATTCTTTAGACAATCGCATTGCGAAATCAACGTGCCCATACGACGGCTTCCGGAAGAACCACGTTACTGTCCTGTTCTCGTCTTATTATTCTCCCAAATTGAGAGCAACCAAATTTTGGCCGTATTTAGGCATATCTTGCCCACTGTCTTGGGATGCATCTCGAAAAATGATATAGCAAAGCTTGGCACTCTGAATTGCACAGTCGCCCTATTTCGAGCGTTACGATTATATGTCGCTGAGGGAGACGCAGTCAACGTCATGGCTCTTGTCGCGGCCCAAAAGGGGATTCGGTTTCATTCTCCCTTCATAGGACATCCATCAGCCCCAGGTTCTGCCAGTCTCCCTGGCCGGCCAGGATCCATTCTCTCTTCAGTGAAACAACGATGACCTAGGACAGTTGAACAAGCCATGCACCGTAACGTGAAAGACAGCGAACTCAATGCACAGTATCACCAAAGGCACGAAGGGATGGAAGTCTCGGGTCGCCCAAGTCCCGTGTTTCTCAAGTCATCCTCCAAGACACAGCACTTCTTTCTTCGGATGGCGCACCTAGATAAACGATACTGAAGGATTCCTTTTATGAAAACAATACGTAAACAAAGACCTCGCACCCCCCTCTCTCATCAACAGGGAGCATCTTTTGCCGGGGAAAGGCTTGGCGAGCCGCCACGCCACCCCTTGTGTGATCGGTTTCCATTTGGAGCTAGGGGCAAGTGGAAGCTTCTGACAGCGACTGAGAAGTACTCAAAAGCCACCGAAAGTACTATTGAAAGCTGTGGCAGGCCGCTACGTGTGAAATCTGAAAAAAAGGGACTGCTGCAAGTCGAACATCTGCATCGAGTTGTCAAGTCATATATATGGAGTGCATCATTGACGTACACTGACACTGCCCGCTTCACTGCCCGCTTCACTGCCCCTTAGGTCTCATCTAAACGCCTCTGAGGCGCATCGGAGATATTAAGAGCCGCGACTCCGTACAGGGACATGCATGCATTGGGTTCAGGAGTGGCTGCAAGGCTGCAGCGTGTCAATGTTTGGTGTTTGTTGAGCCATCGGCTTGGTGCTTACCTGTTGCTGGTCAACCTGTCTGTGTTTTTCTACTTCGATGACTTACAATACATTTCCTCGCCTATGCAGGCGAAAGCGAAAGGGGTATGAGAAGAGACAAAGAAGGGGGCGAGGCGAAAGAGTGCAAAGAAAAAGAAACACCAGGCACCGAATGAGCGCTCCATCTCTGGCTCTTGCTTTCACCATAGAGGGGCACGCAAACGGAGCAATTCAACGTTCTAGCTGCGCTGCGGTGCATTCTCCGTGACGGTACGTGGCGGACGCATCGAATGACTAAATTTTCCGCATTGCTTCACCTGACTTTGCCGCCTTCCTTGACTTTGCTTTTCTTTTTGGTGGCGTTGATCAAAGTCTAGACCAACCAAATCGAAACAAAAGAGAGACAAGTGTGCACGGGCAACAATCAACAGAAGAAGAATAAGACTTCAACGATTGTGTTAACAAGGGACACAGGACACGCGACAAGAAGGGTATACAAAAGGCGGCCAGCAACAACGAACAAAAAGCACTCCTTTGCAAGTCCTGATTGACAAAAGAAACCACAATCGCGGGCCGACGCGCGATGATCCGCCTACCAAACCCCGTGCTGGAAGGAGCGACGGGCACTGTGCGGATCTTTAGGCAGGAACAAGATCGGACTGACAACATGAACAAATATATATTATGAAAATAATATAAAAATAAAGCCAACGTCTTAACCTCATACTGCCTGGACAAGTCGGACGCACAAAACTGAAATTGAGAACCCTCCTGATAGGTACATTTCGCGTTCGATATGCTCCCGCACCTGCATTTCCTTTTGTCGCTTGCCTCCCTTTCAGCCCTTCAATCTCCTCACTCTCTTTTCGTCCAAGAAGCCCAAGTGGGCACCGTCATGGATCCGCAGACTCACTCATTTTCTCTTTTTCTAGCATTCTAACAAAGAGACATGAGAGTAAACGGCATAGTGCTGTTATTGTGGGCAAGAAACTTGTTTCATTTAGAAAGATACGTGGATACAAATCAGAGAACAGACGCGGACGCCAACCGTCGCTCGTTTTCAGCATGCCAGGAACGCCGCTATTTATCGAATCAACGCGAGCAGTCGCTTCCAGGTAAACAGCTGGGCCAGAAAGATAGGCACTATGACAAATCTGTGCGACAAAGTCAAGGTTCACCCTGTTGTTCCTTTTGGCCATCGGCTTTTTCTTCTCCTTTTTTTCGATTTATATGTCTTTTGTAAACGATTACTTGAAGCTCCTGCGCAAAACTTTTCTGGCGTGTAAAACATGACATTTGGAGACAATGCCAATTCACCATTCATCCAGTCGAACCGGGGTGGCTCCAAACGATCTAGACCGACCGACAATCTAGTTTCGAACGTCGTCTCTCCCTGTGGTCCACAAACGGAATGCTCGCTGTTGTCAATTCGGTGTTTGTCTGATTTTGTGCTTCTATGCGCGGGTCGACTGCAGGGACAGAGGCAACGTGAATACAACTCAGAAACGAAAACGGCGACCTTGTGAAGCTGCATGGCACAGAAAAACTACGGTGCGCGATCCAACATCTTCAGCGTTTCGGCCGAGAGACGTTTCCACCAAGCCAAACCAGGACTATTGAATATGCTGAAGGCTTAGATATATCTCTCCTACACCGTACACGGGATCTGACTTTGGGCCTGTAGCTGTCCTATCAACAGACGCGATCTGGCCCAATGGCCAAGACGACGACGGTCTGGGTATTTGTTGACATCCCTTTCGTACGTTCTGGCCGATATGTTCGACTTGGCCTGTTTTGGATACGATAGCGAGACGAGAAATGCATCGCCCAGCCATCTCTTGAACGAAACATGTCGCTTCGAGGGCAAGGTGATGGAGTCTTACGGCATTCGAATCTCCGAGTTCACGTCTAAACTCGGGGCCTTTGAGCTTGTCAGCCCCTTTTTGTGTCTTGCTGTGCCCTTTCCGACCTGTTCCCGCTATTCTTTTACGTTTAGGTGTTTTTCTACATCATTGTCTCGTCTCTTCACTTGCTGTTTCCAATAACCCCATCCTAATGTCTTGCCGCGCCGTCTTGGCCAAGGGCGGAGAGAAGGAGAGAATAGATCATATGAAAGACTGTTTTGGTCACGTTGAATGTGAGAGATTTTGTTCCACTCGACATCCGAGGCTCAATATTGGAATATGGTGTCTTCCTCTATGCTGCCCAGTATCTGACACCCATATAGACATTCGTATTGGAATTGGATGCTGTCAGTTCCACACCGTGTCATTTTACCGTAGCCTCTTTGTTTTCCATCCCTGTCAATATCGTCGTACTGCGATTCCGAAACCAACATGGTCTGGCAAATGAGCGCGAACACAATAGGTCGCTATCAAAGGAAACGCCGGAAAGATTAAAACTGTCCGAAAATATCAAAAACAAAAGTCTACACCATGATCGGATCAGTCCGTGCACCACCAAAATTCCGAGTATGAACATATGGACGCAAACACCACCTCGAAGGACTTTGTACTCCCATATCCGCATGGATGGATGAGTAAATCGGCGACCGGGCGCCTGTCGTCAGTCGTCACTGTGTCACTGATTTTGGCCTGTTTTCAGCTCGTAGTGGGCTGTACGCAAAAATACGACTCTGTCCCCCGCGTAACCCCCCTCGCCGCCCTCCCCCCTTCAGCCCCTTGACGCCTCCCACTCCATCCCTTTCCGTCTCTTGGGATTGAGATGGGCCGCTCCTGCACGCAGTATTCAAACCAGAACCAAAAACACGACTGGTGCGGTCCAATACCATTGCAACGCTGGCCCGCTTCCGTACGGCGTATGTACTTTGAAGTTGCGCCGTCTCGCGTTTGTTGTCCCCGGTAGGTTGTACGTCCCCAAAAATGTACAAAGTACTCCGTATATTCACTCTGTCTTCCCAGTTGAGTAAGAAAATGCGCCGAGGGTGTGGCACCTTGGACGGGAAGGCGGCTTGCGCTCGAACCAGCGATCGATGGACGGTGTGCTCCGAGGGTTTGGAACCGACGCAACGGAGATGGCGATGTCAACAGCCAAAGCCCAGTCAGCAGTGGTACAGCGCAACCGTACACTCGTAACTAGCACCTTTCTCTGCGACGTACGACATAGATCGTAATTACGTCCTGACGACCCCAAGCACAGGGTACGTATTCCCTGCTACGGTGCTTGGTTGGCTGACGGCTGTCCCACCTTGCATTTCTCGCATTGTTTCGTCACTATGTTGTCATTGGTTTTCTTTTTTCTTTGTCTTCTTCTTTCCTTGCCTCTTTCGCTTCTACCCTGTCCACTTCAGCCCCAGATATTTAGAAATTCTGCTCAGCTCTTTTTCGCCATTTTTTCGTCATCTCGGCGTCTCGTGTCTTGTCGTCTCGTCGTCTCTCCCCCGTCAGCCACCTCTGGTCTCTCAGCCCCGGCCCGAGTCACGCTGCCCTCCCATTCACCCCCCATCACAACCGCCCTGTCCCCTGGCTGTTGGTAACCAGTCATTTCCACCAGAGGTTTCGCCAGTACTCCACTGCGTGAAGTTCTCCATGCAAGCGCGCCTCCCAATGCAACCTCTGCCTCGTTTTCCCAAAGCAGATAAAAATACAACCTTTTTTCAACAAAAACAACAGTACAGAAGTAGTGATACCAACAGCCAGGATTCTGTGGCGTTTTCGGTTCTGTAGCTTTTCTGATTCTCCCTGGTCGGGACCTCTTTAATATGATCTATCACACGGAGCTGGTGGGAAAAAAAAGACACAGCTACAAAAATATCCATACAGTTGCAGAGAGTGGCGTACCGCGAGCCTGGATTTTTGCATTCTTTTTTTCGTGGCTTTCTGAGGATCTCTTTTGTGCTCTTTATTTTCCCATTGTTTTGTACCCTTCTACTTCACTCTTCACCTTTCTTGCAGGGGGCGCTGGTTTGCCATACGCCAAACACAATGCTGTGCCCCTTCTTGGGATTTCGTTGGCCCATTTCGTCACGTTTCCGAAACTGCGTCCCATTCTAGCTTTATGTGGAGTCTATTATTTTGCATCAGTACTGTGCGGGCAGCCCTCTTCCTCCTGCTTCCCACTGGCTGTATTTTTTTTGTCTCACACGCTCCTATTTCTGTTTTTGTGTGCCTTATTCTTCCTATCTTTGCCTTCTTCTCTCCTCCCTTACTCTGGTCTGAGGCGGCCAGCACATTGGCTAGAGTCAGGGGACCCGAGTAGGGGTGTTTGCCAGTCGTTTTGCCATTGTACCAAAAGTACGTTGTACGAATGTACTTGCACGCATCATGAAGCACGATGTGACGGCGGATACTCTCCGTTGATAAGTCTCCGCAGGTCGCGGCCTATTACTTGTTTGAGTAAAATGAACGAAGCAAGGGTGAATTAGCGAAAGGTCAGCTCCTGCCGGCTTGGAATACGATGAAAATAGCTCGCCTCCTGTCCAGGTACGTGTACAATGTAAATATGTAGATTCGTAAATACAGAGTACATCATGCGAATGATGTTGCGGCCACACTCCCACACTCCCACCGACAGTTCTTTGGTAGATCGCTCGTGGGTGCGCGAGGTGCGGTTGCAATGTGCGTTTTATTTGCTTTTGGGATGTGTCCCTGGGGTCTGGTTCTTGGGTCAACCGGAGGGGCTGTCCAGACAGGGGATGCCAGCTGGATGTCCTTCTGTTGGTCATGCTGTGTGATGGCTCTGTGTGCGCTCCTACACTTTGTACGTCTTTTCCCATAGGTTAGCCGGAATGGCGTTGTCTTCGTGTTATCCTCCTCTCCTCGTCTAACTTTCTTTTTGCGGTACTTTTGCTTCTTAAATCAATTCCCGGCTACCGTCGTGATGGGACAGACTGGGGGAGAGGAGAGAGGGGAGGGTTTGTAATTCTGTACAGGATATTTTTATCGTTGGCGGTGAGCTACTTTTGGCAACGACGGTGGACGCATCTTTGACGATCACTCGTAAGGATGAAGAAAAACCAGGCAGATCATCCCTCTACTTTTTGCTACAGAAAAGAGAAACAAAAAAAGCACGCAGAAAAGAGACTTATTATGGACAATCGCCGTCTACGACGTTCGCGGGACACATCACGCAGCTTCCTTGGATATACCGCGGAAATGAAGGGATCAGGCACGGATTCGCCGTGTTCCGAGTCTTGTGTTCTAAGGCGAGCGAAACGAGACAAAAACAAAGGTGGACGAGAGTCTGTCATATGTCATTTTTCGACTCTCGCCAGCTCCTCGTCTTCGTTTTCCCTTTTCGCGCGGCTTCCCGCCCTCCGTCTCTTTTCCTGGTCGCTCTTCTGTGTGTCTCAGTCCCAGTTGCTAGTGTGCCATTATGGAACCAATAACCAGGTTCGCTTGGTCGTTTGGTCGTTTGGTCGCTTGGTCGCTTTGGTTGTTTTGGTCTATTTGGTACTGTGACCTGCAGGCCTGGATGGTTTGGGACAGAGAAAAAAGAGGAACCCTGGCCCCCCCTGGTCGCCGGAACGTCATCCGCGGGCGACGCTACTGGGCCATTTGGGAGGAGCATCGGCAGGGTTAAATCATTTGGTAATTCTGGGACTTTTGAAGAGATTTCTGGGACGGGGACTGCAACGCACCCATTGCAACCCTTTGCAAATGACGTTCCTCTGCCGCAAAATGCTGCAGTGAACAGCCTCTCCAGCATCGCAGCATGTTTGAAGTGAGTGGAGACGTGGGCAAAGGGGGAGCAGTCGACGCCGCCATCCGTCCTTCTGTATTCTTATTCGAGGACGCAAAGTGTTAATTCAGCTGGACAAGTATTCCACGGCACGGAGGAGACACGCAGTATGCGGAGGCGGCCTTGAGGCAAAACAAATGCAGAAGGACCATGCAGAAGAACAGGAAGAGAAGAGAAAAAGAAAGCAGAAGGACATATAGAAAAGCAGAACGAGAAAGAACGTGAAAAAAAGAAAAAGAAAAGAAAGAAGCAAGTCAATAAGAGACAAGCGGTGACGAGCAAGAGTGTTTGACGGAATGACGACGACATGACGAGATGACGAGAACGAGACAACTAAAGGACAAAACCGTGTGCAGAAAAAGAGAAAACTCTCGCCAGCAGCGGCAAGACACGAAAATACAAAACAAAAAAGAAATGATTTTTTTATTTTTATTTAGGTATTTATTTGGAAAATATGAGATGTCACATTTGGGAGGCACACCTCAAGTGCCACCGCCACAACACCGACCGACGCACAAACAAACAACTCCCCAAGACGAAGCTACTGAGCCGCGTTTGCCAGATTGGTGTCGGTAAGCAAAAAGTACAGAACAAGGACTATTGTTATGCACGACAAAAATGTCTCCCTCGAAAAACGACCAGCAGGAACTGGTTTCTTTAAATACAATAATGTTTTGCAGAGAGTACTCCATAAGGACACAAGGCGAACTGCACAGAAAAAGAAGAAGAAAATGGCGGGGAGAAAACGGCCGAGGGACATGGACATCAACTCCTTTTCCGGTTTGTGACTGCCGCTCTCAATTTGTTCAGCCCAGAAACAGCGCCAGAGGCGTCGACGACCGCCAGGCAAAACCCGTTGTTTGTGTGCACATGATGAATGCTGTCCCTCGGATCTAAGAACCGGAGACGAAGCAGACCAAAAGAGGTAAGGTCAACTAAGTTCTGGCAAGGGCTGGACGAGACGGAGAAAGGTGATGAGCATCGAGGGGGGCTTCATGATTGAGTGGCGCTTTAAGAACAGGGGGGGGCAACACAAACCGAGAAAAGAGAGAGGCACTCAGGCAGTCTCGGCGGGCCCCAAAAAATGGCGACAGGGGTCCACGCAGATCCTTGCCCCAGCGCGAGCAGGGGGTGGTGAAAAGAAATCTAACAAAAGACTGGCTCCCCCCACGCTAAAGATTGGGACGAGAGGCGGTTCTCGACAAGTAGGTGTGCGTCGTCGGCCATTTTGTTTGGACCTGGCGCCATGGTCCGAGGTGTGCTGCACGTCCAGAGGACACAGACGTGCAGCTGTGCACGAAAGTGTGCTTGTGATTGGAAGGGAAGGCAAAACGAGAAGAGGAAACACGGTGCTGGGACACGATGCAGAGCACAGAGCTTCGGCAGTCTGTTAGACAGACGTCCATGTCCTGCCGCGAGCCTGCGGGGCCATTACATTGTCCAACACAGACGGAAGAACGCATCAGCCAACATGTCAAAGTGCCAATATCAAAGTGTCAATATCAAAGTGTCAATATCAAAATGTCCGATCAAAGGTCAACCCAAAGGTCAACCCAAATGTCAACCCAAATGCCAACCCAAAAAAAATGGACAGCGGCGCACGTGTGTCTTTTTTCGGGCAGATCTCTCTCGGTCGGTACCTTTTTTCTTTTTATTGTCCGTCGCAGCTGACACCACTACTGCCCGTTCCTTGCCCCCTTTTTGTTGTCTTTCGTTTAGTTTGCCTTCCTATTTTCTTTTTTTTTCTCTTCTTTCTTTTTTGCTCCCCTTTCGGTCGTCAATCTGACCTTTCGGCAAAAACATGGGGATTTCATCGCCGAACGTGTGTCGTGTGCACGAAAAGGGACAAATTACCTGATAAGGGCCATGCAGATTGGCAGGACAAAAAGTGTATGGCGACTACACCCAGAATGTACAACGTAAGCACAACGTGCCGCCGCCCAATAATAGCGTCGACGACGAGGGGGTGGGCCGTCTGCAACGCAGGCACGATTGGCACTGCAACCTTGTTTTTGGAATTCACACGGGGCATTGCAACCTCGTTTTTGGAATTCTAAACACGATGGGGCACTGCAACCTGTTTTTTGGAATTCTTTACTGCTTATGTCATACAGAGAAGTTCTTTCTTTCTGTTTTCTTTCTTTTTTCTATCTTTCCATCTTTCTTTCTTTCTTTTTCCCTTCTTCTTAGTATCACGAACTGATACTTTCGTTTCTCAAAGGGGAACGTCGGCCGCATACGGGCAAACCGAGGGCAGCACGAATAAAAATGGCCGGATGCTGTCTCGGTCGTCACAGTGGCGACGGGGAAGGGCTGAGAACATACCGGACAAAAACAGATACATCATATTCCAGAGCGGACGCGTCTTCCGCTGTGAATGGAGAAGCAGAGTTCAGGGGAAAAGGAAAGGAGGCAAGCTGGTCTGTGAGGTCAAGCACGTTGAATGTGGTCGAGCTAATCAAAACGTTTTGGCAATCGACGATGAGATGGCAAACATGGACGTCGGGACATAAATGTACAAACGAAACGTTCCACTTGTCAACTCACACAAACACCGACACACAGAAAGCAGCTCGGTCGTGCAAGAGACCAAAGCCCTGGCCATCTCCTGAGCACTGCCTAGCAAAACACAACCATTGCCAATTACAACGACGGGGATAGGTGGCAACGGTAGGGGGGAGGGGGGGGATGGGGGGGTTGAGACTGCTCCGTTTGGACTCGATGCTACCATGATTTGCCTTTGCTCCGTAAAAGGTAAAACGTCAACCGCAAAACACAAAACGTAGACTGCTCTTTCGCCTCCGTCATCACCAGAGCCACTGGCCACTGTGGACTGCAGGTGGCTTCTGTCACTTCTCATGTCCAGCATGCAGCACCTCAATGGAATGATACGACTGGTTCATCAGATGCACGGGTACGGATGGTAAGGTGACATGACTGCTCCCCTGTATCGCTTGCCGTCGTATTGTCGAGCTGCGAGGACATTATTTTATGAGAATCGGCATGCTGTCGTATCTGTGCTGTAATTACGGAGTACACCAAAATACAACGCCGCGCCGACTGTTGCCGTGAAGTGGACACAGGGAGCAGAGCGATGGGAACGATAAAACAGACAAACAGACAAAACAGACAAAACAGCGAGGCTGTGGTTCGAGGGATGGAGGCTGGCGAACGATGGCTGCCTGGGGTCGACGACAGGTTTCATGTTGCCGTCACAATACCATGACGCTTGACAAGAATGACAGCAGGCAAATGGTATTCCGTCTTACCGGCTCGACTTCTAGCGTAAATAGCGAATAAGCCACGCCAAAGTCCAGCCATGCCCGAATTGTCCAGGAGCGTCGCAAGCCTGAGACGTCCGCGGAAGTCGACCGGACAGCCGTCGATCAGTCGGGGGGTAGGAGGAGAACGAAGGAGAAAAAAGGGTAAGAGGGTAAAACGAATGAACGCCGGGAAGATCCCGATATACGAAAAACGAAAGACGAAATACACGCTCGCAAAGATGCAGAAACAGGCTGCAGAAACTTGCGGTGACGAGACGAGGCGGTCAAGGATGTCGTCGAAACTTGTAGCCAACTCCTCTCACGTGCATTCAAGGCACGGCTGGAGATGAAGGTGCTGCATGGAGATGCACCTTTCTGTCGTCCTCTTGACTGTTTTTGAAAAATAAAATAAAAAAGGGACAGATATGAAGCAGAATGGGACAACGGAAATGAAAGCCAGTCAAGATTGCCTCGCGTTGTCTCATCTTATCCTTCCTTTTGGCTTTCCTCGTCTCCGGCAAACAAAAACACGCAGCAAGAGCTGCATGACGACAATACTCGACTCGAGAGCTAAAAGGAAGGAGAGAGATCAGCGAAAAGAAAGGGCTGAGCTTCGAGGGGTGTATGCAGCACAGGGATTGTAGTGCCTTTGAGGCCTAGGCCATTTGTGAATTCTGGGGGTCAGACGGCCAGCCGTTGAGAGGTGAGATCGGAGACCAGGCCAGCAGACGGGACCGAAGGGCTGTAGAGGTACCCGAGGCGGCGGTTGCTCCACTTCATTGTTCTGTCGTTTCTTTCTTTCTTTTTTGTGTCTTTTTCTTTTTTTCTTTTTTTCTTTGTCGTTTTCTTTTTTTTGTGTCTCTTTTTTCTCCCTGCTCAGGAGGTGGCGGGTGTTGTTTCGAAGGAAAAGTCATTGACAAGACCGTCGTACAAAAAAAAAGTCTCAGCGCGGCACTGTCCTACTTCATCTACGTCAAGCGAAGTGCCAACGACTTCACGCAATACAAGATTGACAGCGCATCGATGTGAAGGGAACACAAGAAGGCAACACACGGCACAGTTAATTTATGTAAGGCTGGTGTTGCATTATTGGTATATTGTTTTTGATTTTTTTTTTTTTAAAAAAAAGCAAGATAAGAAAAGGAAAATAAGAAAATAAGAAAATGCGAATTCAAAAACTTAAAATTATAATTAAGGTATAAACACAACATCATGGATCGCTCTTTATGTGAGATTATAAGACCAACTTCAAGACTTCAAAAACACAAATACTAGCCATTTTGCCAAGCCAAATAAAACATGTCTCTCCTTTTATTCAACGTATTCTTCGCTGGCAATGCCAATATCAACCAATGCGTATTTGACGAGTTGCATTTCCATGCCACCTTTGTCTTGACGTTCCCCTGCTACTTGTCCCCTCCTCGCCCTCAATGATCCTCACCAGTGATCATCCGCTAGCGCTCGGTCAGACAGGGGCCATGGACCTTGGACAGGAACCAGCGAGCGGTCTGTGATCTGTGGGCGAGCGTCGTTTTCGTTCTTTTTTTTTTTTTTTTTTTTTTGTTGCCTTTCGGCTTCTTTCGACTTCCACCTGTGAGATGCCCACTCGCCAGGGGATGCTTTTCTTTGCCAGGCACAATCGACGCCAGCATCCACTCCACCGCCCGGCAGGCACAACGGCGACGTGCTGATCGGCTCCGTGTTTGTCGTCATTTTGCGCAGGTGTCCATTTCGACGCGTTTGTACATGTATGTTCATGTATGTTCATGCATCTCACTCTGTCTGTGCGTTTTCTATCAGAACAACGTCAATCGCTACGGGCGTATTCGGGCACCGCATTCCTTCAATCGCCGACAACCGACCAGTTCTGTCACAATGGAGGAAGTGATACGAGTCGTTCTTGGTCGACTAATTACAGCGGCGACCTCGTTTGATTTGTTTTTGTCGTTTTGTTCCTTTTTAGCTGTCATATTTCTCGTCATAGTTCTCGTCATAGTTCTCGTCATAGTTTGCTCTCCATGATTTGTCTTTTGTTTTATTTTCTGTTTTGCTGTCCTCTTCTCCTTGACGCCCCACCATGTGTCGGCATTTGCCGCATGTTGGGGCGGTTTCCTTTTTATTTTATTTTATTTTACTTTGTTTTTTTGTTCCTTTTCGAACGTCTTGGCGGCAGGCCGTATTTCTCCGCGGTTTATTTTCCTCGTCTCTTTTCTCTTCTGCGCTGCAAGCCCCATCCATGTAATCTTGTACAGTGGGTCTTGGGATCGAGGACGACAGAACGACTTCTGCGCACGTTTCCTCGGCCATGAACCCAAAGCAGGTCTCCAGGAGGATTGGACAGCTGTACAGAGGAGTTGCAATGCGCGCAGTTGGAATCCCAGGCGCAAGGTTGTGTTTTGTGTTTCTGTTTGTTTCTGTTCGCCTCTGCTACTCTTTTTGACACGGTTTTCATCGCGTCCACTGTCTGACTTTCGTTGCCTGTCCGCACGTCTGTTGCCTTTCCCTTTTTCCACTCTCTTTACCAGAAATCGCATCACCGGCTATGCAACTGCAAGCGTGCCATATCTTCTTCCACTGCCACCTCCACGACTGCACGGTGGCCCCACGAATGGACTCCATCCAGGGGTACGACGTACTTTGCAGGTCCAGGCAGCTGAGAGCAACCCCTGTCTTAGATTCTCTTGGAGGTTTTTGAAATCCTTCCCGATGCACCCCCCCTGTCTCTGTATTATTTCTCTGTACTTTCGAGGGGCTTCTTTCTTTTTTTCATTCATCTTTTCTTTGCCTTCCAAGTTGGGTTTTTTCTTCTTATTTCTGGTCTTGTTTTCTTTCTTTCATGTTTCTTTGCCTTCCAAGTTGGGTCTTTTCTTATTTGTGGTCTTGTTTTCTTTTCTTTTGTCGTCCTAGGATTGGAACTGTCTGCATTCCTGACCGGCGTGGCTAGTGCGATGGCCGTGAGGGGCCTATGAAAGGGAAAGCAGCGAAAATGTGAAAATCAGAGGCCGCAACACAGGGCATCGCTCGAAATCGACAGAGAAACACGCCGTGACCATCCTAGAAGTGGAAACAGTCGTGTGTCTTGGCGGGCAAGAAGGCACATAATTATTTTGATTAGTTGGTGTTTTTACTTTTTTTTTTTTTTAAGAAATTTTATTTCCGTCCTGTATTCGTTTTTTCTCGCCTCTCTGCCCCTGTTATCTGTCACATCTCTCTTTCTCTCACAAGTCCAGCTCCCGCGGCAATATCACAGGTTGCGCCTGCTCCAGAATGTCTCACATAGTCTGCACCTTAAGATGAGCAGTCGGGGGAGAAGCCGAGTTTTGTACCGGTACCAGTCGCGGCGAAATACGAAATAGCTTGTAGCTTGTAGATTGTAGTCTGTCACTTAGGTGTGCACGGATACCTCCGAGATTGACCGAACTGGCCGTCTGTGTCTGTCAACTCCCAAATACGTCGTCCAGCTGTGGCACCGCACTACACTCTATTACAGTATATTACACGATTGGCCTCCGCTGGCGCGTTTCTTTGAATCGGCGGCACTATCGAAACGGGACCACTGTTTTCCGTTCTCCGTACTCCACAAGTGCCACCCTGCCACCTGCTAAGTTTAGTACAGTCGTTATAGTACGAAGTCGTTATTTAGTACAGTCGTTATTTAGTACAGTCGTTATTTAGTACAGTCGTCTGCGTATTTATCTACTTCTCTCAACCCTTCGTGCCAGCCAGGTTGGGCTGATGCTGCGAAGGGCAAGGAGCGGCAGGGCCAGAACAATGCATCAGAGGCAAGAAAGGGACAACGAGGGGCGTAAAACCACACACCACACCTCACAACCGCTTTGCCCGTTTACCACCTCTTTTACCGCGAAACCACGCAGGCACTCTTCTGCTGTATCTGGTCGTAGCGCGGACCGTCGTTTGGTAGCTTTGTCTGGGTCGCTGTGTGGAAGAGGGCGTGCGGATACAGCGTCGTTTCGTGGCCTTGTGGACTGGTAGAGAGGTGGAGAGGTGGAGAGGTGGAGAGATGGACGGGGCTGACTAGATGCCAGTATTTGAGTTTATTTCCACGACTTGGTTTCTTTTCCTCGCAATGCCCCCGCAACGTTACAGAATCGCTCGCAGATGATGCGTCTCTGCTGCTTTCTTCTTCGGCTCGAGGGTGAGAAGATGACGAGATGACGAGAGCGAGGAACAGCACGAGGAACAGCACGAGGGCGTCTGCTCTGGAAACGTGCACCTGACAGCAGACAACGGACAACGGACAACGGACAGCGCGAACGCCGACGCCTGCGCAGACGCCCTCACGCCCCTTCTGCCCTCTCTGCCGATTCAGTCGACGCCTGCTTCGTAGTGAACCAAGATTGCTGGTGGAGAGAAACGGCAAGTTCCTCGGCCGTTCCCAGGCCATTGGTTCTCGCACGATCCACAGTGCCGTAGAGGAAGCAGTGGGAATGTTTGGTACTTGTATGTCGATGTCGTAGTCTGGATGTATGAAGAGTAGGCGCATGTCGTAGGCAGCATGTAGTATGGAGCACACCCCCCCCCCCCCTACCCTTGCCTGCTTCGAGTCCACCCCCAGCCCTCACGCCTCCCCCACCGCTTACCACACCCTCTTCGTCCCCTCTATTTCTCGCTCTCTCTTCTTTTCGTCTACTGTATGAAAGCAGTAACTACGGAGATCACAGTTGAGCTCCCTACCCAATCCTGGTGGACATAGCCTTAACGCCGTAGCAGCCCCTGCCCAGGTGTCGATACGGTCCAGGAAGGCAAAAGGAGACAAAAGAAAAAAAGAAAAGAAACACAAGGTTTGGCCTAGACTGGGATCGACTCCCGGGGCCACGCCGTCTGCCGTCGACCGTCTGTCGTCCATCGTCCATTGTCGCCGGTCGACCACCCACCGCCAAGGCTCGTCCATCGTCATTTGTTCTGTTGTTCTTTTTTCTGCCTCCCCAACCGCCAGCTGTTTTCTGGTTTTCCAGTCTGTCTCGACCTCCTCGTCTGTTTTTTTTTTTTTTTTTTTCTTCTTTCTTTTTTTCTTTTTCTTTTTATTGTTTCTTTTCCCTTCTGCATATCCTCCCCACCAAACGACACGCCCTCCAGCCACGACCCAGACAACATTATGCTGTGCTCACCTTTGACAACGTCCATGGACCATCCTTGCCCGTCTTGCCATTCCCATGCCTCCTAGCTGTCGTGTATATGACTATATGACTCTTGTCCTGTGTTCTACACATATATCATACTTGGGCCCCGTCCCGTCCCTCTCGGCTGATCGACTTGTTCGTTTCGAACCGACTCTCTTTCACTCGTCGACCTCTTCAAGCCTCAACTCACGACAGCAAACTGTTTTTGCATCAACCAACAGACTCAGCTCTCTTCTCTTCCCCTCTCATCGTCACTTTGCGTCTGCATCGTGCCTCTCTGCCCACTGCCCCCGTCCATCCACTGGATCCCCCAATTTCTTCTCACCAACAACACGGCCTCGCCGCTGTCCGCTCGGTCACTCTGCCGAGCACCAACACCGGCAAACTGGCTCTCGCCGCACAGCCGCCCGTCCCGCCGCACTGGGCTCGCTGGTCCCAGCCGGCACCGCCGTCGCAGTATCATCACCAGCACCAGAACAGCCACCCCCAGTACATGCTCCTGGATACGCAGCCTGTCATGTCGTACGACACTCGCACAACGGCTGCCCAGCATCAGCATCAGCATCAGCAGCAGCATCAGCAGCATCAGCACCAGCACCACCAGCACCAGCACCACCAGCATCACCAACACCAAGACCAACGCCACCACCTGATGAACGCCGTCTATGGAGGAGCCGCTGTGTCTGTGGCTAGCCTGGCTGCCGTGCCAGCGCTCTCCATGGCCTCTTTGACGGGCGCAGAGTCGACGCAGCCAACATCACCACAGCAGCAACAGCAACAGCAGCAGCAACCACAATCACTGCAGATGCCCATGGCCACCTCACCGTACCAACATCAGCCGCTGCCGCCCGCCGCGGCTGTCTCGCCACGTCGACGCGCGGGTGCAAGCTCGCGGCGCAGCAGCAGTGTCGCTACCATCACGGCCGTTTCACCACACCTTGCGGGCGTTGGCAGCCGCGGACGCGTGACCACCCTCAACTCGCCGTGCAGTCCGACGGCAGCGACGATGACGACGACGACGACGACAACGACACCGACAACGACAGAGTCAGCCACGACCACGGCCACGACCACGACAGGCCCGGCCGCTGCTCTGGACACGTCGTTCCGGCCCACGTTTTCGACGCAGGTTGATCTGTTGATGCGGACGATCCAGTCCAAGGCCGACGTGGCTGGCGAGGCCGAGCCGCCGCAGGGCGGTCCGCTGCCTGTCCAGGCACAGGCACAACAAATCAATGCCTTTTCCGGGTATGGCTCGCCGTCACAGCAGCAGCAGCAGCAGTATGGCAAACACCGGCACAGCGCCTCGACCAGTCCGCATCCGACGGGCGCGCACGAGGCCGGACAGGAGGATCGTCTTTCGAGAAGCAGCAACCACTACTTCAACGACAGCAACAACAACAGCAACGACGACGTCGTGCCCGTCAAGAAGCCGTACCCCTGCACGCTGCCCGGCTGCAGCATGACCTTTTGGCAGAAGACGCACCTCGACATCCACCGCCGGTCGCACACGGGCGAAAAGCCCTACGTCTGCAGCTACGCCGGCTGCGGCGCCCACTTCTCGCAGCTCGGCAACCTGCGCACGCACGAGCGCCGCCACACGGGCGAGCGGCCGTTCTGCTGCGAAAAGTGCGGCAAGTACTTTGCCCAGCGCGGCAACCTCAAGGCGCACTACAAGACGCACCTGCGCCTGCAGCCGTACGACTGCCGCCTCGAGGGCTGCACCAAGCGCTTCACGCAGCTCGGCAACATGAAGGCGCACCAGAACAAGTACCACGCCGGCGCCCTGCAGGCCCTGACGGCCAAGTTTGCCGCCGCCGCCGCCGGCGATGCCGCCGTCGAGGCGTCCATCACCGAGGACGAGCGCGAGCTGTTTGGCTACTTTGCGGGGCTCTACAAGAACAGCAACAAGGGCATCAAGGGCCGCGGCAAGCACCGCCGCGTGCGGCCTGTGCAGGCGGTGCAGGCTGGGCAGACTCGCGGCGGCAGCCTGCGTCGGTCGCCCGGCAGCGACGGCAGCAACCACGGCGAAGGCGGCGAGGACGACGACGACGAGGGCGGCGACGACGAGCCGCGGATGACGCAGAGTCAGCAGCAGCAGCAGCAGCAGCAGCAGCAGCAGAGCCTGGCCCCGCCCGTCGTCAGCGGCAGCTACAGCATGAGCAGCATGGTGGTGCCCACGGCGCCCACCAACCATCATCTCCAGCACCACCAGCATCACCAGTCGCAGCCGACCTACCACCAGCAGCACCAGCACCAGCACCAGTCTGCCTATGCCATGTACCACCAACAACAGCCTCTCCCGCCGCCGGCAAAGACCAATCTCTACCAGCCGCACCCGCACCACATCCCGACGCTTCCTCCGTCTCTGACGCCCTCTCTGACGCCCTCTCTGCCGCCGCCGCAGGCCTACGGTGTGCACCACGCCCAGCAGCATCAACAGCAGCAGCACCACCACCTGCAGAATGCACACCAGCCGGGCGGTCCTGGCGCGCCGGGCACCAACACCGGTCCGCCGCCGCCGGGCAGCCACCATCCATCGGATATGCGTTTCCTTGACAATGGCGTGTACTAGTGGACGTGGACGATGAATGTTTTACGGCCTATTATGGATTTGAAAGACGAAGCTTAAATTTGTTTTGTTGTTTTGGTTGTTTGCGCTGCGTTGAATTGTTTTGTTTTTCGCTTTGTTTGCTATACTGTTTGTTATACTGTTTGTTATACTGTTCACTTTGTGTGTGCGATTGTACAATGAGCCTATTTGTTTGTTGTGACTTGTTTGATTTTTGTCATCTTTTATTTGAATTCCTTGTTGATATCTCTGTTTGGCACACTTTCACTTTGTATATTGCATATAAAAACATCAGAGCGACAGACTATTTGAATGGTCTACTTGGAAGGACACAGCAATATGGACGTCCTGCAAGGAAAAGAGGAAGAGGTCGCAAAGTGCAAGGTGTAAGGCTGGATGTGGCCTTGAACTGGCTTGGGATCGGACGAGAGGCGGAGAATTGGAGTCGGCGGAGCGAGCGTTGCATTCTTTTTCTCTTCTTCGACTTGTTTCTTTTATCCATTGTTGTTAACTATTGATACTCATTGACGCGCACATTCATGATTTGCTCAACCTTTCCACTCAAAGCGTATTGTTTTGGTCGTGAGTTGACTTTCAAAGAAGGGACAGTAGGGGAGACGGGCGTCGTTGTAGCATAGTCGGCCTGTAGAGTCGTCTAGTATAGTCGTTTAGCTATCGTCCTTTGAAAAAGTGCGGCAATGATAACAATTCGAAAGAACAGCCAGTCGGAGGTGATCAAGTGCTCGCTGCAGCGACCTGCAGACGCCACAAAATTTCGTCGCATCGAGGGTCGTCAAAGCAGCGGTGTGCTCTGTCAGCTGAAATGCATTTAAAAGTGCCTTTGATGACATGCATGAGATCGACAACGGAATACAAACGCAACACTCAATCAATTGGAGATGAGGTCCGAGCAGAATCCAGACAGTCATCTCAGAAGTGTGCTTGTTGCACATCATAATGTTTCATGCAATGGTGTCCCGCCCATCTCGATGCGTCTGGATTCTTCACCGGTTTCTGTACTGCTGTCTCGCCGTTTCACCTGGAGTATGCCGTCCTCTTCCACAATTTCCTCCCACGCCCAAATCCGCGGTCCACCAATGCTCCAACAATCTGCGATCCACCTCCCATGGACGGCCATTCGATTCTCTTTCCCGTCCCCAAACCGCGACCTCCGCAACGCAGGAGAGGGACGGAAGACGACTCCCAAGGTCCAGATATAGACAAGAGACAGGTAGCTGCGGAGACAAAATGTTGTAGCCATCTTTGCTCTGGCTATACAACTGGCGTAAGAACATATCGACCTCACAGCAACACAGTATGTCCAGGCTGTGCGTGGCTGTTTTGTCCATAGACCACAAATGAGCGTTTTGCTCAGTGGGCAGTGTCCGTCGGTGACAGGAATGTTGCCCTGCCCCTGCTACCATTGGTCGTCGCGGCGCGTGTGGCATTGTACACTGTCCATTGTGCGGCGTTGATTGTTGGTATCTGTCTTTGTAAGACACTCGATCCGCTTAGCCACCGTGCAACGTGGACACAAACAGAATGTTGTCGCCGCGCTGGACCTCGTAGGCTTCCTCGCCCTCCAGTTCCCAGTCGGCATCATTGATGAGCACCAAGATGCCCGGCCGCAGGTGGTCTGCCTCGAGAACAAACAGGTCCTTGCGGCCGTCCGACATGGCCGTCGCGCAGAGGTGCGAGATGAGGAAGCCGACCGTGGCGGGCTGGCCCTGGGTGTCAAGTACGGGCAGCTGCACGTCGAGCCGCTTCTGGTCGGCGAACAACATTTCAAGGCCGCCTCTGCTTGTGGTTAGAGAATGGTGTACAGACATGGAGAGGGAGGAGGGGAAGGGTGGGGGGGGCTCACGAGAACTCGACGACAATGGGAATCGTTTCGCCGGTAGGGACCGACATTATGAGAGAGTGTATGATTGGATGCAAGAGGAGGATGCTGACTTGAGCCTTGGATGAACGTTGAACCAACTTTGGAGGTTGAGGTTGACTTTTAGGCTGTGGGGCACTGTTCGCTGCTGATGCTGGATGGCACCTGCTGTCACAAATAGCTGCAAGGCGCTTGAGCTCCAGCCAATCAGATCACAGGCCTTGTTCACTTTTTCAGCGTCACTCATCGACCCATCGCTCTTTCCCCAACAAGGCTGTAAAGCAGTACTCTCGACGCTCCTTTAATCCACATACATTTCTTTTCATATTTTACATTGTCCATATCTCATACCCCCCCCCATGGCCGTCCACACGGCCTATTTGGCTGCTGGGGCCAACCGGCAGACGGCCGCCGCCGACTGGGGCGCCGACGGCACGCTGTGCTACGGTGCAGGCGTGAACCTGGCCGTGTGGCGGCCGGCCGATGCCAACGGCGTGGCCCATTTGCTTGGAGGACACGGCAGCGAGATCAAGGCAGTGCAGTACTTGGCGGTGGACAGCGAAGACGGCCGGTCCTACTTTGTCAGCGGCGGCGACGACAAGGCGCTGAAGCTGTGGGCCGTGCCGTCCGACACGACCAGACGAGGCGCGCCACCACAGTGTGTGCAGACGATTGAAGACGCTCACGCGGCGCCAATGAACTGCATTGCGGCTGCCAAGGCAGGGCAACCGACGGAGCGTGGCCGGCAGATTTTTGCCACGGGCGGCGCCGACTACAAGATCAAGATCTGGGCGCTGGAGCGGAGGACAGGCGGCGGCGGCGACGCCAGCAGCGGGCCGCCTTTACAAATTGTTCTCCTGCAGACGATCCAGACGGCGCCGCGGTACTTTCCCCTGTGTCTGGCTCTGGTGGCACTGACGGACGGCACCGGAGCGGGAGCGAGAGCGGGAGCCGGAGGGTCGCAGTCGTGGCTGCTCGCTGCCGCTGGCACCAACAACCGCATTCAGATCTTTGGCGGCTCCGAGACGGCGACGAGCATGAGAACGAGCACGAGCACGAGCACAACGGCCAGCACAGAATCTGGCGTCGCCTTCGCACTGCAAGCCAGCCTCACTGGCCACGAGGGCTGGGTCCGGTCGCTGGACTTTGGCTGGGAGGGCGTGTCGTTTGCATCGGACCTGCTGCTGGCGTCGGCCAGCCAGGACAAGTATGTGCGGCTGTGGCGCATCCACAAGGGCGCAGTCGCGCCACCACCGACGGCCTCGGCCACGGCGGCCGCCGCAGCGGTGGGCGACGAGGCGCCGACCGCCGGTGTCCCAGTGCACGGCAAGGGCGGCAGCAGCAACGCACCATCCAACAAGGCACACCGGGTGCGAGCCGGTGGTGACGACGACGGCGACGAGTACTCGGTGACATTTGAGGCGCTCTTGTTGGGGCATGAGGACTGGATCTACAGTGCGCGGTGGACAGCATCGGGCGGCAGCGAGGACAGCAAGGACAGCAACTCACTGCGCCTGCTGACGGCCTCAGCAGACAACTCGCTTGCAGTGTGGGAGGCCGACGCGGCGTCGGGCATCTGGGTCACGACAGCACGGCTGGGTGAGCTGAGCAAGGAAAAGGGCGCCACGACGGCGACAGGCAGTGTGGGCGGCTTCTGGGCGGGACTGTGGTCGCCGGATGGGACAGAGGTGGTGACGCTGTGCCGGACAGGGAGCTGGCGCCGGTGGACTCTTGCCACCACGTCTCGCGCGGCCGGCGACGGCAAAGGCGAGGCGCCGGCCGAGGACAAAAAAGACGAGGACAAGAAAGACGAGGACGCACGATGGATCCAGGCCGTCGGCGCGGCCGGCCACGTGGCGCCCGTGACGGGCGTGGCATGGTCGCGCGACGGTGCCTACCTGCTGTCGACGAGCGGCGACCAGACGACGCGGCTGCACGCCGCGTGGACGAAGCCGTCGCCGTCGCTGTCCGCCTCGTCCCTCGGCTCCTGGCACGAAATGGCCCGCCCACAGATTCACGGCTACGACCTCAACTGCATCGACAGCCTGGGCGCCTCGCAGTTTGTGTCGGGCGCCGACGAGAAGCTGATGCGCGTGTTCCACGAGCCCAAGACGGTGGCGCGGCTGTTGGCGCGGCTGACGGGGCGGTCGGGTGGTGACGGCGAGACGGGTGTGGACGCGCTGCCCGACGCCGCCAACATGCCCGTGCTCGGCCTGTCCAACAAGGCCGTGGATGAGGACGTGGTGGTCGACAGCGAGGCACGTGCCGAAGACGCGAACGCTACTACCGGCGACGCCGCCGCTGGCGACGGCCCACCCCCCGAGGATGTTCTGGCGCGCAACACGCTCTGGCCCGAGACCGAGAAGCTGTACGGCCACGGCTACGAGATCAGCTGCCTGGCCGTCAGCCACGACGGCCGGCTGGTGGCCAGTGCGTGCCGCGCCAGCTCGCTCAACCACGCCGTTGTGCGCCTGTTTGAGACGGCGCCGCGGTGGACCGAAGTGCGGCCGCCGCTGGCCACGCACACGCTGACGGTGACGCGGCTGCGGTTCAGTGCCGACGACCGGTACCTGCTGAGTGTGGGTCGCGACCGGCAGTGGGCCGTTTTCGAGAGGCTGCCGTCGGCGGCGGGAGGGGACGAAAACAACGACGAGCAAAACGAAAAGGGCGCCACCCACACCCCCGCCTACGCCCTTCTCCAGAACAACAGCAAGGCGCACACGCGCATGGTTCTCGACTGCGCATGGGCCCCGCCCGCTCCCTCCACCTCCAACGCCGCCGGCCACGGCGTCTTTGCCACGGCCGGCCGCGACAAAAATGTCAAAGTGTGGGCCTCCAGCGACGGCGAGACGGGCCGGTCCTTGTCCTTTGCCCTCGCCACGACGATCCCACAGGAACACCCCGTCACGGCAGTTGATTTTCTGTGGCGGCCGACCACGACCACAACCGCAACCTCGTCGACGCCCACATTGGCATTGGCCGTCGGCACGGAAGCTGGTCGCCTCTCCATTGTGTCGCTGGACGCGCACACGCTGGCTGTGACGGCGGCCGTGGCGCTCGATGCCAGCCTGTGCCTGCCCCGGGCGGTCTTGCAGCTGGCCTGGCGGCCGCCGACGACCACCAGCTCAATTGATACCGGAAGTGAAACCAACGCCGAAACCGGTGCCGACCTGGCGGTTGCTGGCGAGGATGCATCCCTGCGTGTGTATCATATAGCCGGGGTCTAGCCTGCTGCCTTCTCGTTCTTTGCATTGGGTCATTTTTATACAACAGGCGTCACGGACATGGACACATTGGCAAAAGCAAACAATAGAGGGCATCAAAAGATAATGGAAAAGTCTATATTGTGTGAGCATTATTGATTAAGGTTGTATGTATGTGTGCGTGTGGGTACAGTGAGTACAATGAGTACAATGAGGGCGTCGCCCGTCCTATCCAATGCCGTCCGCTTCCTCGCTCCTAGAACGTAAAACGTCTGTGATTATAGAGTCTTTGTACGCCGTATGCTGTTGTATGTTGCGCGTTGCTTGTTGCTTGTTGCTTGTTTGCTTGTGTTTCCCAGTAGCCAAATGCGCGGCCAACCCGTCCCGTAATGTCGTCCCCTCCAAACGCCGTAATACAACGAAAAGTAAAAAAAAAGAAAGAAATATGAAGTGCTTGATCAGAGGAACAAGCCCATCGGTGCCGGCTGTCACCACCGACTGCTATCACCGATTGCTGTCACCGTCTACCTCCCGCCTACAGCTCCCGCACGACCGTCGCAGCGGCGTCGGCGAGGCTCTCGACAGCCGTGGTAGCTTGCACGGCAGCCGTGGTGCCGGCCTTTTCTGCCACGGCCACGCCCTGCAGTAGGCTCTGGGCTGCGTCAAACTGGCTGTCACCGTGGGCGTAGAACCAGGCGCGGTTGATCAGGAAGGCGACGTGGTGGGGGAGGTAGAGGAAGATGGCGATGGAGGTCAGGCTCGTGAGGAGGAAGAGGAGGGAGTCTGAAGCGTTAGCAAAGAGCGAACGATGGACACGAACGGGTGCAGATGAACGAGCGCAGCAAGGGCACAAAGAAGCGAGCGGAGCGAGGACAAAAAAAAAGGAGACAAAACGTACAAACAAAGAACTTCTCCATGGGCGTCAGCATGTAGACGCTGTAGGTGACCTCAAACTGGTAGATCTTGAGCTGGACCCATTTGCTGAAGCGCTCGAGGGGCGACATGATGGCGGTGGTGAAGATGGCGAGATATTCGATTATCAAAAAGGGGTCGTCGCGTCAATATGCAAAGATGCACGGGTTCACCCGGACGCAGTCTGAGCAAAGGGCCAGTGCAGAGGCGCGAAGAATGGATTTGATGAGTGGTCGGCGGTAGAGATGGAAGATATACTGTCGGAGCGCAGGCAATGGCAATTCTTGATCGTGGGCGTTGTCGAGAAAAGAGATGAGGTAGAATAGTGTTGATTGCGAAAAAGGGACGAGAATGGCTGCCATTTCCGGATGCCCGGCCACTGGGACGCGCCACAGGGAAACGGGAAACCGCGGCGGTCCATTGGATAGTCAGGGGTCCTGCAGGCGTTGGCCAGTGGCGCGCAGGCCCTGAAACTATCTTTCCCTCTGACTGGCAGCCCCGTTGAAATATTTTCAATTTAGATTTACTGGTCACGTGCCGATCGTCTAAACCCGCCAAACCACCACATACCCTGTCCGTGCTAAGACACACCTGAGGAACACGGGCCATTCAGTATAACGTCGCCGCTGAGCATAGGCACATCACTGCACGACTGTACTCGTCACGGGCTTGTCCTTTGAAACAACTTGAGCTGCCATGCATTGAGCAACAAATCGGAGAAGAGCAATGCCTTGTATATTTGTTTACATTTTCAGCGTACAATACTCGTCTACAGCTTTGTAAAGCTTCTGTACGTCCTCAACCTCCAATGCGCCCTCTCATCTCACTCTCGTGTGGGCGCGCATGCCATTTTGGCATATCTCGACGTTCACAATATACGGCCGCTGCGTGCCAAGCACCATGGCCATGGCGTGCGGCCGCTCCATCGCCCTCGGCGGCCCGGCCCTTTTCTGTCTCGGCATACGCAGCTAAAAAGCAAATGCCGTCGCGGCCCAAGCCACCCCCGGAAGACGAAATCGACGAGATGTTTGTCAAAGGGACCGGGCCCGGTGGTCAAAAGATTGTACGATTTGTACAGTATTTCTCTTTGTAAGGAATTTTTGTGACTGACATATACTGACCGGCGGCTGCGTCCGCGTGTAGAACAAAACAAACTCGGCCGTGCAGCTCCGGCACAAGCCGACGGGCATTGTGGTCAAGTCGCAGGCAACGCGGTCGCGCACGGAGAACCGGGCGATTGCGCGGTCATTGCTCGCCGCGCGGCTGGACGAGCTGGCCAACGGCGCAGAGAGCCGGACAGCAGTCGTGGCGGCCGCGAAGCAGAAGAAGAAGGCCAACGCGACAAAAAAGGCGCGACGCAAGTATCGGAAGCTAGAGGAGGAGGCGGCGAAGGCTGGCGCGGTGGAGGGCGAAGAAGGTGCAGAAGACGAGAGAGCAGCAGTAGAAGAAGGGGAAGAGACGAATGAAACACCGGCAAAGCCAGAGGCAGAGAAAAAGTCTATGAACGGCTCTGCTCGAGATTCGAGCGATGTGGCTACGGATGACGCAAGAAATGTTGAGGGCGATCGCTTACCTAGGTCAAAGGAGAACGCAGGTTCAGACCAGTGACAGGCAACTTGAAACATATGAAAATGTCTACGAATGTACAACATTCCACGTGCAGTCACGAGAGACAAGGAGCTGGACGGCATCAAAAAGAAATAAATAACCGCAAAACTCGAGTCAATGTCAACCGCCCGTCTCAATCATAAAAAAAAGCTAAGGCAATAGGGAAAGCAACCGACAACAACCGCAAGCCTTGTGAGAAACAGAAGGGGGAGAAAACATTGTATAAAAAAAGTGAATTCGTATAATCAACCTCCGCGAGAAAAATGTGTTTTTGGTTTTTAGTTTTGGAATCGTTTGGATCTTGCTCTGCGGTGTTCCTTCCAGCTTGACTTCCAACCGCTGCTCGCCAGTCTTCCTTTGCCCCACCACTGTGTGCCTGACTCCCGCGTCCTACTCCCTCCCTCCCAAAACAAGAGATAAAAGAGAAGAATCAAACTTTGGCCAACGACAACCTAGGTACTCCTGTAAAAAAGCAAACGGGCGCCGGATCTCGGCTGCAACGGCGAAACAAACCCCCGCATAAGCGACACGAGTGTAGAAATCTTGAAGGCTAGTGTAGGTGCAGCCGGGACAACGATGGTCGGGACCGGGTCGGTGGACAGCTGGCCGTCGAGGTCGTCGTTGTAGTAGCGGCGCCAACACAGGCATTCCAGATTCGTCGTCTCGCCTGCTTAGACCGGGGCTCGCGTGGGGAAACCGATAAACAAGAGCCGCATCTTCCGCGTGTCCTCGTACGTCGCTTAGAAGCACTTGCGGTGAACGATCGAGGGACCGCTCTCGTCGTACTCCTGCTTCGAGATCCACATCTGCTGGAAGGTGGACAGCGACGCCAGAATGGAACCACCGATCCAGACGGAGTACTTGCGCTCGGGGGGAGCAATGATCTTGACCTTCATCGACGAGGGGGCCAGGGCAGTGATCTCCTTCTGCATACGGTCGGACAGACCCGGGTACATGGTGGTACCACCAGACTGGAAGGACGGGTTAGCATATTATAGAGGCGCTTTCCACGACTTGAGCCACGCTCGTCCATTCTCTTCTCTCTCCCGTCATTGTGTCATTCTGTCATTCTGTCATTCTGTCATTCTCGCTACTTACCATGACAATGTTGCCGTACAGGTCCTTGCGGACGTCGACATCGCACTTCATGATGGAGTTGAAGGTGGTCACGTGGATACCGCCGTTCTCCAGACCCAGGACAGAGGGCTGGAACAGAGCCTCGGGGGCGCGGAAGCGCTCGTTGCCAATGGTAATGACCTGGCCGTCGGGCAGCTCGTACGACTTCTCCAGCGAGGAGCTCTGGGCGGCGGTCTGGATCTCCTGCTCAAAGTCAAGGGCGACGTAGCAGAGCTTCTCCTTGATGTCACGGACGATTTCACGCTCGGCCGTGGTGGAGAAGGAGTAGCCGCGCTCGGCCAGAATCTTCATCAGGTAGTCGGTCAAGTCACGGCCAGCCATGTCGACACGGGCAATGGCGTGGGGCAGCGCGAAACCCTCGTAGATGGGGACAACGTGGGTGACACCGTCACCAGAGTCCAGAACGATACCGGTGGTACGACCGGAGGCGTACAGGGACAGCACGGCCTGGATGTTGACGTAGAAGGCGGGGGCGTTGAAGGTCTCGAAGACGATCTGGGTCATCTTCTCACGGTTGGACTTGGGGTTGATGGGGGCCTCGGTGAGCAGGATGGGGTGCTCCTCAGGGGCAACACGCAGCTCGTTGTAAAAGGTGTGGTGCCAGATCTTCTCCATGTCGTCCCAGTTGGTGACGACGCCGTGCTCGATGGGGTACCGCAGGGTCAGGATACCACGCTTCGACTGTGCCTCATCACCAACGTACGAGTCCTTCTGGCCCATACCGATCATGATACCATGGTGACGGGGCCGACCGACAATGGACGCTGCAGGCGGTCAGTGTTGCGTTCCTTGTGCCCGCGCATGTTGCGGTTGTAACAAAGTTACCCGCCTCGACCCTCCTTTTTTGGGCTTGTCTTGCCCTGATGCACCGTCCAGCCAGCAGAGATGTGCTCCGGATCCGCCGGACGCAGCTGCTCGCAAATTGACGCTTTACGGGGCAAGATGCAAAAAAAGCAAGGGGGTGGCAATTTGTGGGAGGGTGATCACTTACGGAAAACGGCACGGGGCGCATCATCACCGGCGAAACCGGCCTTGCACATACCCGAACTGAAGGGGACGTTAGCATGGGGAACGCATGGCAGGAAACAAACACATTCTAGCGGTTGCAGCTGTCGACGATGATGAAGCGGTCGAAGCACGAGGGACAAGGAAAGCATAGCCTGCGCGTGGTTGCTGTATGGCGTAGCTTTTTGTATTTAGGGCGCGCCCGCCTCCTCATTTTCCTCGAGCGGTGGGTCCCTAGCTTCGGCCACATCATCGGTTTTGGGAAGAGGGGTTTCGGGCGACCTGCAGCACCCAAGGCCGGATTGCGATACCAAAAAAAGAGAGGAAAGCATTGCCCGGCCCCGGCACCGCACCCGGAACGAGGCGGAGAGGGAGAGTAGCTTACCCATTGTCGATAACGAGAGCTGCGACTTCTTCTGTTGTGAGGGCATTGGCATTAGCATGTGCGTCCTACTCGGGTAGCAGGCTCGGTGGAGATGGAGAGCTCGGACAAGGGACAAAAAGGCGGTGGAGGAGATGGAGCAAGCAGAGGTTCTGCAAAAAACTGCGCATGAGGATAAGAAGAGGTAAGGGAAAGGAGAGGCTCAAGGAGACGAGGTAATTCACCGACACTCGATGCTTCCGGAGGAGACAACGGCGGAATGGCGAGAGCAGGCAATGGGAAGAGGGGAGACGGCGGCCGAGCAGCGCCAGATAAGAGGCAGAAGAAGCTCGCACGAAAACGAAGCATCTCTGGAAATCAACATACCTTCCATGGCGACGGTGTTGACGAGGGAATCAGGGAAGGATGCGAGGATGGGAACGTTGACGAGCGGAAAAGGATGATGCGAAGAGCGAAACTAAGCTGAAGTAGAGCTTCTGTTGATGGATGAAGGAAACACAAGAACAGGTTCAGGGAAATAGGGGGGTGGGTGGTGGAAGTTCTTTATGAAAGACGGGCAGCGGTTTTGGCGGGGATTGGGAGTGAGAGAGGGCGAGGGGCGGTGGTTGGGGCGAAAGGAAAGGGGGGCAGTGGCCATTAGTGGAAGTCGCGAGAGAGGGGGGCAGTTGTGTGGTTAGCTTGCAGGCATACGAATTACTTTGGTCTAGCACAAATAGGCTCCCGGGAAACACACATAAGGAATAGGAGAGGCCGATTTGTGGCTGAGGATGCCCTTGTTAGCCCTCTGGCTGGTGGAGGTATGGCGTATTCCTGCGGCAACAGAGTGCGAGGCAACGGTTGCAGTGAGCCCTGGGAGGAAGGGGCAGCCCGAGATTGTGCGCTTGGCTGGCCGGACAGGCCACCGCTATCTGCACGATGTGTGCTTCTGTCCCAGGAAGGAAAAAGGCGGGGAGGGGCAAAGAACCAGGGAAGGAAGGTGTGGGATAAAAACATAAAAACGACCCTGCCTGGAAGCAGCAAGCAGCAAGCAGCAAGCAGAAAACAGCACAGCACAGAAACAGGCGAGGGCATACAGAGAGACCAGCCTACCAGAGCAGAAGGCGCCCTGCAGGATTGTCCGTCGATGCTGTCACACTGTCTTGCTTCCAAAACTCGCGGGCTGGCCGTGCCTGTCATTTCAAACGTCGGCCGAGAAGCTCTGTCTTGCCAAGAGGTATTTCAAAAAGGTACATTGAAAGTGGTGGTGGTGCACAGGCTCCAGCAGGTACTCCTTGTTCTGTGCCCCTCTTTCCCCTTTTTTTGCTCTTGCCTACATCCACAACGGCGTTAATCACTGGTCTGTGGCTGTACAGGGCTAGCGGGCGCGCACTGTGCTGTGACGTGTGGAGGGCTGGACGACCGCATTTGATATCAAATCACCAACGCAGCATCACCAGATTAGCACATCTAGGCATCCGCAAAACGAGACTACAATCAGCCAAGACAAGAATGAGGAAACAAGCGGACCGAGTTTGAGGGTTGCACCAAATGAAACACCATACGACACAGCCTTCGGCCGGAATGGCGTCAATCTGGGCTGCAGGCAGAATGGAAAATGGAAAAGCCCAAACAAGGCTACCGGAGCTCATAACCTGAAATGCATGGCTGGAGCCTCGTGGCTGGAAAGGAAATGGAAATGCGAAACAAGAGGGATTGGAGCTGCGCGGTTTGTTGTTATGCTCTGGGTGACAATGACGACCAGGCTGCCGTATTTAATTCTGAGGCTCGCCGCCAAATCAGTGCTTATCGCACTGGACTGTGTAAATACTGTCTCAATTCAAACTGTGTGGCTCCCAGTGTGCCCCACTTTGGCGTTGCTCTGGCCCTGGCCACCGACTGGCGTGGGGCGCACAAGTGGCAGGAGCAAGAATACGGCTGCCTCTGGTTTCTCTTTCCTCGTCAAACCGGGCCGGCGACGCTCGGAGCAGGCGACGACAAACAAAATGAACTTTTGTGAAAATAGAACAAAACGACCGAGTGACGAGCCGATGGAGCACGACGCCGCTCACACGTTGGCACCGGACCATTCAGAAGGCCGTCACGCCTCACTCTTCGTCTGCTCAGCTGCGGCCAAGTGCTGACGTACGCACGGCTTGAAGGCGAGTTTTCTGAACTTTATGATAATAGTTTACGGGTTTCCAAAGATTGGAGGGGAATCGCCCTCAGAATACAAAATACAGCACACAAAGTAAGTCTCACGCGTACATGTCACAGAGGGCCAAGCAAGCCACCGCATCAGCGCAGAGAAAGCCCATCATCACACATCCGACATAGCCTCCCTTTTGTTTTCTGACTTGACAGAATACTCAAGGCTCCTAGCAGGTGAGGCATTTCCAGCCTCCAGCAATCATTCGGACAGGTACCCATGAGACCACGAGAGGCTGGCAATGTCTAGTCCGGTCCAGTCTATCGGGAAGAGTGCCTTAGCAGAACCACTCCCGCACAGTAGCGGACTTCTCCAGATTACAGACTGTCTGCCATATCCACGAACCACAAACCCCGGCCAGATCACAGGCCAGACCATACCCGTAATCCGTGCGCTGCCGTCGCGTAGGCACCAAAATAACACGATGGCCCAAGACGATGTGATCTAAATACCAGAGGAGGCAGCAGGATTTATCTCAGTTCGTGTTCTTGGTTTCTATCCCTTCAAAGCAGAAACGGAGCAGACCCATCCAGGCTGGTAAATTCCCGGATGTTCTTGTGCCCCGTACTCCGTGCGTTTGTTGCTCTAAATGTTTCCATAATTAACCATCCAACACCACACCACAACGTCAGTGTGCATATGAAAGCGAGCAATCCTGTTGGATGTGGTTCATCTGGGCCGGTCCAAAAGCCCTAATGCAAGGCAACAGCCAATTCAAATGGACGGCGGACATTTATGATTTGCCGCCAATGTTCCAGCAGGAATGTGATATGGTGGTATGCGACAGCAACAGAAGCCATCCGGAATATTATTCATTATTTTTAGAGAAACCGCACATTGTCTTTCCCTTGTCTCAGCCACACAAACATCATGAAGAATCTGCCACACGTCATCTAGAAGGCTACATCTCTCACATATTTAGTGGTTGTATGTTGTACTTCGTAGTATACCACACAATGTATTGTGGGGTCTTTTGTGACCCGCCTTCACTGCAAAATACGCTAACCTTTTTTGGTATAGAACCTTCGTGAACTTTCCTAGAATGGAAAAGAAGCTTCAAGCAAAGAAAAAATGTGGCCGCATCATGAATCGCATCTCATAAAAGAAACGACGAAACCGGCACGGCAACGGCCATTCCTTGCTTCTGCTCTTGTCCTTCTCCGCTGTCACGCCAGCGTTCACGTCTATCACCCCTCCTCCTACACTCTCAACACAAACGAATCACGTTCGCAATGGACAAGGGCCTCAATGAGCTCCTCAAGTGGGGCATCGAGAACTCCTCGACCAACCCCAACGACCCGTCTGCCGCGGAGGCCGCGCCCCCGACCAACCGCGGCCTCAACCCCGAGGTCCTGGCCTCTCTGTTCGGCGGCCCCTCCGATGCCGACCTCATGAAGGCCTCCATGGCCATCATCGTCAGCACCGAGGACAGCCCCGAGAACACGCTTGAGAACAAGCTCGTCGCATTCGACAACTTTGAGCAGCTCGTCGAGTCGCTCGACAATGCCAACCTCATGAGCAGCCTGGGCCTGTGGACGCCGCTGATTGGCGTGCTCGAGTCAAGCCCGGAGCCCGAGCTGCGGCGCATGGCCGCGTGGTGCATCGGCACGGCCGTCCAGAACAACCAGCCGAGCCAGGAGCGGTTCCTGGCCGTCAACGGCGTGCCGCTGCTGGCCAAGTCGGCCGCCAACGGCAACGAGTCGCCCGCCGTGCGCCGCAAGGCCGTGTATGCGCTGAGCTCGGCCTGCCGCAACTACCAGCCGGCCATGGACGCCGCGCTGACGGCACTGGCCGCGCTGGCCGCCAATACGGACGAAGCCACCAAGGTGCCCGTCCCAGCGGGCCTGGCGGCTCTGCCGACCAAGGTGGACGCCGGCAACATGGACGCCGTCGACCAGGTGATTGACGTGCTCAAGGCGGACGTGGCCACAGCCGAGGCTGCGGCGTGAGCTGGGTCAGGGCCCAACTGCATGCTTCATTAAGATACCTTGCTTTATTTCGTTTACGTTATCCCGTTTTCATTGCACGACACTGGCGTTAGGAGTCAAACGCAACGTTCATAGAACCACGTTGCCATTGGTGGGCAGTTTCTGCTATTGAGCATATATGCATCTACTATATACATTGGCAATAAACAAAGTACACATTCATAAGCGGACAAAGCATACATTGCGCTTGTAACAGTGCCCCCTAACATACAAGGCTTTATTTATAGAAATGAAGATATGCAGAGTATATAAAACAATCATACAATGTATAATGTACAGCTACCGTTTTAGTGTCCCACGACACACAACACCCTATGTCCCCATTGTCCCGTCTAGTCGCGCAGCTCGCCGACGAAGGGCAGGCCGAACGAGCCCAGCAGCAGGCGCGCATGCCGGTCCGACTTGGCCGTCGTCTCCACAAAGATGCGGTAGCCAGGAATCATCTTGGCCGGATACATGGAGTAGTTGGCCTCGATCTCGGGGAACAGCGCCGTGGCCTCGCTCGTCAGACCCCACGCCAGGTTGCCCGCGCTGTCGCCCGTGCTGCCCTTGACGCCCTGCCAGTCCTTGATCCGCGGCAGCACCAGGTGGATGCACTTGTCCAAAAAGTCGTACGCCTCGTTGCCGTACAGCGTCACCTTGACGCCGGCCTTCTGGCCTTTGATAATGCCCCACTGCGCCACGTTGTGCTTGACCGTCGTCACCGTCGGCACGACGCCCGTGATGGCCTGCGTCACCATGCGTGCCACAACCAGCCGGTCCGGATCCTTGGCCGCCTGCGGCACAAAGGCAGCGAGCGTGATGGACCGGAGCTCGGGGATGTTGCGGAACGTAATGGGCTTCTCCAGCGGGCGCAGCACGGGGTCGCCGCGGGGGCCGCGCAGGGGCCGGTTCTTGTGGTAAGGGGACGTGCCGTCCCAGCTGCGCAGGCGCTGCGGGGTCGGGACTTTCTCGGTGCCCGGGGGGACGTGCGTGTACATGAGGGTCATGAGGTCGGACGCGATGGTGGTGTTGTAGGTCTGGCGGATGCGGTTCATGTGGAACGGCCCCGGAACAAAGTCACGCGCAGTGGGGTCGGACGACGCGGGCGACTGGATGGAGTGCAGCGGGCCGCGGTCGTACTTGGGTGGATGGAATTGGTATCTGACGGTCAGTATGCGAACGCGAGAGCTTGCACAATAGAGCACATGGGGGCCTGAGAGCGGGGCGCGAGGACCGAAAGAGAAGCTTACCTGGATCCCGGTAGCCGTGATGTCCGCTGCTTGGCGCGCTCGCGGGGCGGCAGCATATTGGCGGCTATCTCAGGCTGTTCGGGAGTCAGGAACGACGAGTCAAGCTCGAGGTCTTCGAACACCGGGTCTGACGGCGCTACTGTAGAGGACGGCGGTTGTGGTTGTGAGGAGGAGGCATGGCGAGTTGCGCAGCGGCCGAAGCTATTGTGAGAGAGGGTCGTTGTCATCGCAGGCCGTAATGGCGCTGTGGCGTGCCGACCCGCCGTGCGGGCGATGCCCCATACGCTGGCCATTGTGTATCGGGTGGATATGCGCGTGCGCCAGGTGTCGTGCGCGAGGACAATGGCTGACGAAACGACCCGGCCGGATGAGGTGTCGTCAAGACGTCGTACCAAACGGCTGACTTTTTCTGGTCGTGAAAAATACAGTCGCGAAAAGCTGGCCTGTAGGAAGACGGTATTGAACCGAAAAGTGGGCCGTTTAATATGTCACGTGCAGTGATTTGGCACTTATATCAGCAGCATCGAGCGACCAAACGACATACTTGGAACCACGGCGTAATGTGGCTTCCAATTCCTCAGAAGATCTAGGCTGTTTCCTTACTTTACGTTTTTCGGTTCATTGAGAATATGCTTATCGGTGAATTGACTTTCCATCAAAAAACTGGTAGCTTCTATGTGGTCTGGATACGGATATAATCATTGCATTTCATCGACATTTTTCGGCTCTTCTTTTCTCAGGCTCAGAAAGACTCAGCCGTGACCTCCTTGTAAATAGCTCCCATGTATCTGAGAAATACTCTGGATCCCATGAGTAGTTTTCCATGACCATCCCCATATATATTTCTAGTCTGCTTTTGATTTTGCTGTGACCCTTTTCCATCTCATGTAGACGACTCCTTTAAAGAGCAAAAATATGAGTAAGAGATTAGTCATCAAACATACACTGCTGTACGGCCACAACGGGAATGCGCCCGACACGCGGTCTAGCGTCTAAAGCTCCCTGGAGCTCAGTTCACATACGCTAATCCGACTTGGAACACAACAAAGAAACAAAGAACAGCACACGATGCGAAGGCCTCGACTCATTCAACTAAGCCAGCGTAACCCTACATTTTTGCGGAATCTCCCTGCCTCCCACCTGTTTCACGTCTGTGCTCCATTCCACGCCGTCTTCCACCCCCGGCGAGCCATGGCCAGCTTCGCCGTCCACCCCATCTCCCGCTTCCACGGCCAAAGCCAGCCGATGCGCCGGCCCAAGGTGAGCTGTCCTGAGCCCACTTGCGTTGCTTGGTCACCGGGCTAACGTATTGCAGGAATTCACCTGCTTCTCGTACGACGATGACCACAAGCTGCACCTGGACGACCGGTCTCTGCGCTGGTACTACCCACCGCAGTTTCCGCAGGCAGACCTGTCGCGCGGTTTCGAGACCTTTGACAAGCTCGACGACGATGGCGTTGACGAGCATCTCGACAGCCTGTTGGCGTCGGTGGTGGCACATGAGCAGAAGACACAGACGAAGATCGACGCGCACGTATTGACGTGGCGCGGCATGATGACCAAGGTACGTAGCCGTTCTTTTTTCACCGTAGAGAGGAAAGCTTGCTAACGAGGATGGTTAGATTTTGGCCGCTCCATATGACGACCGGGACGGGTAAGGAATGAGAATCAAAACACTCTTTACTTGATTTTCTGACGAATATGGAATGTACTGACAGGCATCAGTTTCGAGATGAATGCCACCCTCTACCAGGTGAGCTTTTGCATATTTATGACACGTTTGAATTCTCGTGTCCTATACTAACCATTTTGCCGTATGGAAGGGATGCATGTGAGTAGCGATTCTGTTCTGAATGTATTGTACAATGTTTTTATCTGACAGTTTGTCAGCTTCATTGAAGAAAATCATGCGTACAAGGTGAAATCGCGTCGCGAGCAGGAGTCCCGCCAGAACCGGCCACCACCAAGGCAACACCCTGATCGGCCGTGGTTCCCGCCGGACGTCATGTCCTACTGGGGTGCGTACTTGTCCGTCTTTTTTTTTCCATTCGTCATTCGTCAGTCGTCGTCGTATCGCACTCACACGCTCAGGCTACAAATTCGAGGCGCTGGCTACGTTGCCGCGGCCCTGGGGCGAGGTCTCCCGCGACGAGATCGAGGCCCGCGACGACCAGATTGTCAGCAACAAGGCCCAGTACTGCTCCGTCGTCCGCACGGGCATTGGCAGCACCATTCTGTGCCTGGGCGGCGAGGTCGACGCGGTCTGGGACGCCAAGCCGCACACGCAGGGGCAGCCCATCCGCTGGGTCGAGCTCAAGACCAGCCAGGACATCCAGAGCGACCGGGACCTCGAGGCGTTTGAGCGCAAGCTGCTCAAGTTTTGGATCCAGTCGTTCTTGCTGGGCGTGCCCACGATTGTTGTCGGGTTCCGGAGCCGACAGGGCCGGCTGGTGCGGCTCGAAGAGATTTCGACCGAGGGCATCCCGGGGACCGTCGTCCAGCGGGCACGCCAGCAACAGAGACCAGCGCCACCGTGGGACGGCGACACGTGCATCAATTTCGCGTCGGCGTTTCTGGAGTGGCTACGCCAGTCCGTGTTCGGGGTGGGCAAGGACGAGAGCGAGCCGAACAGCGGCAGCGACGGCGTGTGGCGAATCCGGCGGCGACCGGGTTCACCCGAGATCGAGGTGTTCCAGGTGGAAGAAACGGGCCATGGGAACATTTTACCAGACTCGTTTCTCAACTGGCGTATCAAGCTAGCACTCGGTGCAGACACGACGAGCGGTGCCACGGAAGACCGGTCAGCGCCAGATCCTGGGCCAAGCGGCGAGGATCGAGGCAGTTGAGGGGAGGTAAGGTATGGTGATAACAACTTAAAAATTACCTCATTGGCAATTTCGTTACGACTTAGCGATTTTGATTAAGCTATGATTGATACCACAGTTTTATATGCACATCTATTTTGGTTGAAGATGGTATATATTAGCAAGATCAACTCGATGAACTATATGCAGATGGCAGTTAAATCAAAAATCGAAAGAGACAGTACAAGAACGAAATCCATTTCCCAGCGCCATGACGACGATGCAAGACCAAAAAATGCCAACGCAACAGATGCTATGCTGGACAATAAAAATAGGAAAAAAGAAAAAAAGAAGGGAAGAAAATAAAAAGGCAAAAGGTTGGAAGGCAAAACAAGAACCCGCGGGAACAAGAAAATGAAAATAAGCCACAAAACATCAACAGTTGAAATCAAATGGTCCTCCCAACTTTCGTATTTTACATGTTTGTACATGTTTGTACATGTTTGTACACAGCCAACTGTCTTGCTCAGACAGCTGGCCAGCGCCGGCGGAGCCCCTCGGCCCATCGTCTGTAGAGAACGTCGGAAAGCTGCTTCGAGTGCTCCATACCTGGGGTCGCTTCGCGTCCCGGGAACTTGGACTGCAACAGCGCTTTCTCCATTTCACGCAGGTCTCTCTCGGGCAGCTTGTCAAGTACCGGAGTGTCAGCTTGAACAATGCTGCCGTTCCGCCGCCTGTGGCTCTTCAAATGCGGGTTGGCCTGACTAAGGATCAGCTTTGTCGGAGCCGGCGGGGGCACAATGTTGTTAGACTGGACGGTTGGGTTGCTGTTGCCGTTCTTGATTACAACGGTACCCTGCGGTGTGCCATCCTGAGGTGTCTTGGAAATAGGCTGCTGAAACTGCTGCGGGAGGAAGGCGCTGCTCAGGCGCGAGTCGTTTGCGACGCCCGCCATCATGCTCTTCATGAAATGGTATGCACCCTCAGGGTCCACCGCATCCAAAACGGCAAATGCGTCGGACAGCTTGGCAAGCGCCTCGCGCTTCTGTAGCGTAGAAGTCTGCGCGTGTAGTTCACCCATCGTGGGGTCGACAATCTTTGTGAAGAGGCGGTGGCCGAGAGTGGCTTCCTTGCTTGACAGCTCCGATGATGAGTAGCTCGGCTGCGACAAGGCTTGTGGTGGCAGGTTCTCGTTGGTCGTTATGGTGGTTGCGGTGGAGACAGAGTCGGGGGACGGAGGCTCGGATGATCCCATCTGGCTGCTGTTTGAGCCGTCGGAGGGAACGCGGCGGAAGAGACGCATGGTGGAGCCGCTGTTGCCGAAAGACATGTCCGGCTGGAGTGGCCGTTTTGGCTGAATGGCAGGAACCCCGCTGGAGACGAGAGACGTGCGCCGCGGTGAGCCAGTAGACACATTGGACGGTATGCGCCGGGCCGTACCAGTGTGACGAACGGTGCCCGTAGCAGTAGGCGAGCTGGGCTGCAGAGGCCCGTCCTTGACGTCCAGCTTGCGCATGAGCTCTTCTGTAGCGTAAAGTGCCGACGTCCTCCGCGACCGGATCGTGCGGCGTGCGGGAGCGACAGACTTGACCGTATCGAATACCCAGTCGTCGGAATCGTCTTTTGGCGCCAGGGAGTTGAGCGTCTCCTGGTAGTACACAGGGTGGGAGACGCGGTGCTGCTGGTCGGCATCAAACATTCGCCGCCGCTCCACAAGCTCCTGCATGGACTCAACCTTGCCAGCCGAGCGGATAAAGCGGTGCTTCAACAGCTCCTTTGCCGTAGGCCGCCGATCGGGGTCCTTCATGAGGCACTGCGCGACAAAGTCCTTGAAGTCCTTGCTGAAGTTGCCCTCGAGGCGTGGCGGCGGGTTCTTGGGAATCTGGAGCAGCACCTTCATGGGATGCACTTTGCCGTGTGGTGGCTCACCCAGGACAAGCTCGATCGCCGTGATGCCGAGTGACCAGATATCAGCGCGGAAGTCGTAACCAGCCTGCTGGATGACTTCGGGGGCCATCCAGAAGGGCGTGCCCACAAACGTGTTGCGGATGGACTTGAGGTCCGTCAGTTGCGCGGCGACACCAAAGTCAGCCAGCTTGACCTTGCCCGTCTCGGAGAGAAGGATGTTTGCCGCCTTGATGTCGCGGTGGATCTTGCCCTCACTGTGTAGGTACTCGAGGCCGCGCAGCAACTCTCGGCAGACGATTGCAACTTGGCTCTCGGCAAAGTTTCCCGGCTTCAGCAAGTCGAGGCAGGAGCCGCCACCGAGGTATTCCATCACAATCCATAGCTTGTGGCCGTGGAGAAAGCTTGCGCGGTATTGGGTGACGTATGGGCTGGCGCAGGTGCTGAGGACGGAGATTTCCTGCTGGATCTCTTGGATATCGTCGTCGCTGGATTCGAGATCGATCTGTAACGGGAAGAAGATTCGTCAGCAATGTTCATGGGAGACGCATCCGCATACGCTCGAACTGTTTGTGTTCTACCTACCAGTTTCAGAGCAACGGTCTCGCCTGTTGCCCGATCAAGTGCTTTGTAAACGACACCAAAACTTCCACCTGCAAAAAAAAGACTGTCAGAACAATGAAGTGGAATATCGAAGGTCCATTGACCGTCATCTCATGAAGTAGGAAGGACATACGGCCCAGCTCCTCCAGTGGCTGGTAGTGGTTCGCGATGCTCTCGGCCATTGTGCTCGCACCTGGTCACTTTGGACCCTTTTTCCGCACCGGCGGGGAGAGGTAGGAGAGTATTAAGTTGTCGAATGCGATCCAGGTGCTCTTCGTGCTCGTTGTGTCGAATTGTGGAATAGACGAGCCAAAAGCGAAGATTTGTGAGAATTGGAGAAAGTCAACAAAGCCCAGCGTTGTGATTGGAGCAAGGAGAAGGATGGCATTCGAAACAGGAGGAAATGGAGGGATAGGAGAAATGTAGAGACGTGTCGAGAAAAGGAAAAAGAGAAGAAAGTCACGAATTGACAGCCTTGTTTTATTTTCTGGGCTCTTTCTCTTTTTCGTTTCCCAATCGACGTCGTTCTTTCCCTCCCAGTTTGATTGCTTGCAGTAAAAGCGCAGTGCGATAAGAGCTCCGTCGCAGCTTCCGTGAAGGCGCCCCTGCGCCAGCTTATTGTTTAGAGCTTGGGCCAAGCTGTCCGGGCAACGCAGCGGCCTCAGGGGCTTGTTTGGGCGGATTGGGCACTATAGCGATATAGCCCAACGGGGTGGAGCGGGCTCCCTTACTTAATTCGTATGATGGGGAGGGGCTCCTTGTTTCGTTATGGGGGCAACGGCGGAATTTTGGAGGGCCCAGCCATAAATTGAAATTGGCAGGTGCAAATCCATTCAATAACAGCGGGCGCAATAAGGGACAGGGAAGGAGCAAAGACGGCTTGTGCGTGTCTCTCTTGGCTAAAAGCAGTTGTCAGATGCGGAAAGAGCGAGTCGGCGTTTTCTCATGATGGGGAGGACGTGTTCTGCGATGCGCGACGTTGTGCACATTTGAGGAGGAAGGAAGTGAGTGCTGGCGAAGTGAAAGAAAGAACGATGGCGGTGCTTGTCATGACGTGTGCTCTTTCCAAATTGTTTCTCTTTTTGTCTTTTTCGACATAACCGTCAAACTGGGGAAGGAGGTCGGTTCAAGTACTTCCTCGGCGGCGGGTCGCTCTCCCGTTCTCGCCTACAGAATTGGGTGGGATTTGCAGCGTTGCCAGGCGGCGATTTAGTGGGCAACGGCAGCTGTGGGCGCATTCCAGTGCGCTGGGCTGATGCAAATCCCACTGTATTCAGGCTAGCTGTCAGGGCACTTCTGGGCCGTAATAAGACTCAATACGCCTTTGCATGCCACACATGGTCTTCGCAATACGGCGCATTGTTGATTTTACGATCGTCGATACGAATACACAGACGGAAACCCGGCACCGGTCTTATGATGTTTTCATTAAATTTCGAGGACAAATGTAACCGTAAACTGGTGTATTATGCCACAGAATGTTTCGTGTACTATGAGTAAAGGAAAGCGCAGGTTATGTTGCAAGGAAAGAACGAATGGTGGCTGACAGCATGCTCCAATTGGGAGACATCTCGTACGATCTGATTCAGAGATCATGATAGAAGCGACTGGCAGTCCAGTAGGGTGCACGAGGGCGCACACCGCCCGGGGGGGATCGCGATGGGATTGGCTGGCGCGGGCTGCAGTTACTCAAATAGGCAATGCATTGTTGACACTCGGAAACGAGCGACATGCGGGTATGAAGTGCGATTCTAGGCTCTCGCGAACTGCCCTTTTTTCTGTTTTTTGCGAGACAGCCATTGCTACTGGCAGGATAGCCCAATGCTGATCACGCGCCGTCGATCTCGATCCGAATGGAGAAACGCTGAGCGGTCTGAAGCAGATGGGGCATTCAGAAGACATCGCCGACGGAGAGACCTTTTGGCTGAGGCGTGGCAGCAGTAAACGCACCTGAGACGTGTGAGGTGCATTGGCAGCTGAGCGGCCTTTGAATAGTCGTATCGATTTCCTGGTCGTGGAAAGGATATTTCTATGACGAGTAAGAAAAAATGTGAAAATATAATAAACATTATATTGTGTGAAAACCTGTTTAATTTTTTTCTAAGTTATTTATTTTTTTCATTATTCCTCTTTGGTAATAAATAGAACAAGGAATAGTGCATACTCCTCAGACGTACACCGAGAATGAACTTTTCGTAAGAAAAACAGAAAGAGAACACAAAAGAACGTACGCCTGGAATGGGATGTGACCCAACTACGGAATAAAGGGACTTGCTTTTTCGAGCACTGACACATCGACGCCATATGCAAGGCGGCAGCGCCACACACTCGTTCCAGCCATTTCGTGGGGAAGCTCTAACCCAATGCAGAGTTCTACTCCGTAGAAGTCACCAAGGCGCTTAAGAGGTAATATGTAAACAATAGGCACACCATACGCTAGGTTGCATATTTATACAAAAGTCCTTGCAACATGGTTGCCATCGCCGTCTTATCCATCGTGGCCTTTTTGATCGGCAGTGCTTTGCACATTGTCGGAATTCTACAGCTTGTGTTACTGGGCTACCATGGCGTAGCTCCGTTGCCATCTCGTACACACTGCCACAATGTTTGAGTTGGGTCACACGCAAGACGCATACGCCGTATAGAGAAACCATTCAATGCATTCTAGCTACTACTGCCTGCACTCTTTCACCCAGCCTTTACAGCAGGCCCAGGGCCTCGCGGCGCGACTTGGAGGCCGGGTCAAAGTACGGCTTCTCGCCAAGCGACACGACGCGGTTGCCCTGGCGCTTGCCCGAGTAGTCGAACGTGGCGGTGTGGAAGACGGAGCGGTTGTCCCAGATGGCCAGGTCGTTCTTGTTCCACTTGAAGCGCACCTGCAGGTCGTGGTTGTCGGTGATGAGTTGGAGGACTGCTGTGTTAGTGTTGCGCTCGGTAAATACGCTCGGGGGGGGAGGGGTAGGAGACAGGAACAGACGTACAGTAAGTCTTGAGAATTTCGCTCTCGCGGGCCGAGACGCCGTTGATCCAGCCAGCCTCGACCTGGTGAGCGGCGCCAAACAGGCTCTTCCAGCCGGTGACCGGGTTGGTGCGCACCACCGGGTGCTCGGCCTTGAAGTCGAGGCCGTTGTTGTCGGGCGCGCCACGGTCCGTGTCGATCAGCTCAAGGTCGAACGCCTCCTTGACCTTGACAAAGTTGGGCTGGTAGTGCGTCGCCGTCAGGCCGTCGACCAGCTTCTGGATCGGCGGCGACAGGCGGTCGTACAGCTCGTAGCCCGACGCCCACAAAGTGTCGCCACCGACGTCCTCGGGCGGCTGCGTAATCTTGAGGATGGCGTAGTCCGAGGGGACGCGCTCAAACGTGATGTCGGCGTGCCAGCCGACGCCCGCAAGCTGCTTGGACGACGACGTGAAGCGGTCCTTGTAGTACTTGCGGTTCTGCTCCGACGAGATGACCGATACCTCGTCGTCGAGCTTGCCGTTCTCGTCGACGGCAATGCCGCGCTTGCTGTTGGACAGCGCGTGGCGATGCAGCTTGGACGTCTCGGGCTTGCCCGTGAGCTCGCCCAGCTTCTGGCCCAGGATCTTTTGGTCGTCAATGTTCAGGTCCTGGTTGCGGAAAAAGACGACGCCGCGCTGCGAGACCAGGATGGCCAGGTCGCGCAGTTTCTGGTCGTCACCAAGGATCTCGCTGAGCTGCAGGGTGGGGAACTCGTGGCCGATGACGTTGGTCACGTCAAACTGTTCGTAGCTGTCCAGGGAGCCCGACGAGACCAGAGACTCGGCGAGCTTGGAGCCGCTCACGGCCTTGGTTGGAATGACATAGGGCGAAGGTGCAATGTCGAGATCGACATCAGCAGCAGGAGGAGCCATTGTGTGAAGATGAAAGCGAAAATATTTTTTTTTAAAAAAAAGGGCGTATAATAGAAGAGTAGAGTGTCTTGACTGTTGCTTCGTTGTTCCTGGAAAGTGAAAAGCAGCCATCGTCTAGACACGTCGACATGGACATCTTTATACCCCGAGGCTAGCACCCTCCACAGCCATGCATGCTGCCATCATTCGTGCAAACCGGCGCCGTCGTCGGCAGCACATCACCAGGCCAAGCAGCACACCACTCGGTGGCTGTCATCTTGCACCCGGAGCTGTCCCGGAGCCATAAGCGAGCGATAGGAACAAACATGTGGAAATGCCCGAGCATTTGAGAGACAGCATCCCCGCATCCCGCCGCGTGAGGTGCGAGGTCTTATTTGTCGCGTCATAGAGCACAACCTGGTGTCGATAACGACTCCGCGATATAAACGACGACAGGTGTGGCAGACTAAGGCTGTCGTCGGAAGACGGGCATCAAACAGCGTTGGCGGACGTTATGGAGTCGTCTGGAGCTGCTGCCCAGATCACATCCAGCGGACAGTCCTGCCCGATCATGCAGCTCTTGACGAGTGTCGAGACCAAGACGGAAGAAAACGATCAGGGATTGGTCCACGTGAAGACCACGCTTCGTTGAGTCTACTTTGTGGTTTGTTTTTATACCCGGCGGCATATATTAGCTTGTAACAGCCTCGCATTCCCAAGCGCAAGAGCGTCGGTCATGTTCGGCCGTGTCGCATCATTGGATGTGCAATGGGCAATTCATTTAGTGCGATGTTGTGAGCGCATTTGGCAGAACTGAATTGGTGGTGCTGGATTCAGTGTCGCTCACAGCTGTACGTGGGTAGCGCCATGATAACGCCATCTTGCGCCAGTGAATTGTCTGACTCCGTGAGGTGCCTGGCGATAGCGACATCTGCCTCGACGAAGCCATTCCTAACGACCAGAGGCGCCGATTCATGGCTTCCGGGAGGGAAAGCCGATTGTTTCCCTGAGATATCTGTCTCGTAAACAGATGTATTTTGCATCTCCGATTCATGAATCCTTCGGCTCCATTCATCACCTCTCGCCTTGGCCAGCTCACTGGGAAGATGCATGCCAAGGAACACCGTTGACAATCTGATTCATCGCTTGATAAGGCGCGATTCAGGCTGTATCATTCCTCGAAATGGGAGCATGATGATGTACGTCGCGATGATGCACTCAATGATGCATAATGACACTGGTCAGAAGGGCAGGTTCCGACGGCTCGCCGGGTCGCTTGACAGCCCGGGCTGTCCGGTTCATAATCTGGCCATAAGATTATCAGCTTTTCGGCCAGACGAGTGGTGCGCAGATGGGCTGGTGAAGACTATATCGACGACAAGTTCTTGTTGTTTTGAGGGACAGGATGGCGTGCTGGATTGTATTAGTAGCGGCGGCATTGGGTTAGCAGAGCAGCGTCCGTCAAAGCAAACAAAAAGTTGAGCTCTTCAAGCACAACTCTGGCGATTATGGGCGAGTGTAACAAGAGGTGGAAAAGACGAAAGACAATTAGCCCTTTTCTCAATATCGTAAGATGTCTCGATGTATGGCCCACGGCAATAAAGTAACGAGAGACGCGTCGCAGCCTCGTGCGTGGTAGAACGGAGGCGCATGCAATCTCCGGAACGCCTGTGCTGGCGCTGACTCGGCTCGTGTCTTGTGTCTCGTGTATATGGCAGTCGTCTCGTGGCGCATCGCATTGAGAGTTTTACTATTGAGACGAAAAAATTGGTCGTTGCGAAGAATGCAGCGTGACTGTGGCCAGAAATAGAAAGAAGGCATCGATGCACCGTGCCACTATCGTCTCCAAGTAAACTGGATCGCTTACCTACAGATTGAAGCCCGGGGTCGCTGTTTCCGCATTAGTGCGCCCAAGCACGCGGGCCGCCCTATGGCCTGGCCAAGGTGGGGTCGCGCGACAATCCCAGCGCCCAGGGGCAGCTGCCGCGTTGCTGGGCAACACGATCAAAATACCCACCTGTGCTTTCCTCGCCAACGCAGTCTTTCCCTGCTGTAAGCGTTTCGAGCAACGCACCTGCCGACCAGGCCACACACTAACGCCAGCCCACCAAACAGGGAAAGCGCACACAACGACGGCACAACGTCCCTTCCTTCATGCCAGGCAGTCTCTCATCGCTCCTGCCTCTCCGAACCGTCGCTCGTGCTATATCGTGGCCCTGCTATGATCTTTTCCGTGTCTTGTTATTTTTGCATTTCTCGACTCTGGATTACTTCCACGCTGCAATTGTCTTCTTTCGCCAAATCCTCCGTCACGAATCGGTTAACGCAAGCTTTCTCGCCGTTTCAAAATCTGGTTTTCCGGTGGACAACAGTGGACTCTCTGTCCGTACCTCGCTCTCTCCTCCAACTCTCCCACGTCTTGTTTACGACTGGACTGAACATCACGAAACGATCCTTTCGTCTCGAAAAGCGACACATCCTCGACCTCGAACTGCTTTCTCTGCCTCCATCACCCACACATCTACGTCTGCGATCTACCCCGAAACTGTCGACGACACCAGACCCTTCGCTTTTTCGTCTGCCACCGCCATCATGACGGTGCCAGCACCCCCGCCGCTTCCCACGCGGTTTCCGTGCTGGTGCAGAGCAGTCTACTCTTGGGGAGGCGAGGTATGCTCGCTCACCAAGCTCCCATTGCATTGTTGTTCCTGTTTGCTGTTCGTCTTGCTAACTTGCCAGTCAAAACGCGACCTCGGATTCATGGAGGGCGACCTGATCGAGTGCCTCAACGCCGGTGATGGCAGCTGGTGGACCGGCCGGCTGTTCCGTGACCGCCGCATGGTCGGTGCTTTTCCTTCCAACTTTGTCGAGCTGCTGCCCCCCGATTTTCGTCCCGTCACGCGCTCCACGAGCCCGCTGCCGCCCGCCGGCAACACCCCGAGCCCTAAAAACACCCCTCAAAAGGCAAAGACGTTCCGGAAACCCTTTGAAGCATACGCCAAGGCACCACACTATACAACAGCCAAACAGCCCGAGATCTACAAGCCCGGATCCTCACGTTCTAGGGAAACGTCGGCGACCTCGACTGGAAGTACGGGCAGCAACAGCGGCAATGGCGTGCGCAAAGGCACCGGTCATGTAAACGGTTCCCGACAAGGCAGTGCCGACGGCAGCGTGCGCAACAGTAGCATTGCACGCGTGCCGAGCCCATCACCCTACCATCAGGCCCTGGGATACGGCGGCGGCTCTAGGTCACCATCGCCCAACACGCGCATGAATAGTTACCATAATCCCGAGCTTCATCACCAGCCGCTTTTCCACCAGCAACAGCAGCAACCACCACTTCCTTCACCATCACCTGCACAACACTATCACCATCAACATATGCCCTCGCGGCAGCCGTCACCAGCGCCACCTATGCCGCTGCAGCAGTTTCGCCAACCGACACCGCCGGATGAGAAGGTCTATCAGCCATACCGGCCCTCGAGTTCGACTGAGCAGTTGGACTCGCCTCCACCACCGCCACCTCCCCATCGCCATGCTATCAGCAGACAAGACTCGACCGGCTCATATGAAAACCGTGGAACAGGAATGATGGGCAGCATGCACGGGCTTGAACGTCATGGCTCCAATATGTCTTACAACAGCCACCACTCTGTTGCAGGATACCACACACCACGCGTGCCGTCACCTGTCCCCTCTCCAGGTCCCGTTGAGTCGGGACTGACACCGTCACCGCTACGGGAAGCCATGGACGGCGTGATTGAGCAGCTCGATGCTCTTGGGATGTCACGGGACAATGCAGGAACACCCGAGCCAGTGCCCGTAGCATTTGATGCATGGTCACCGGAGTCGTTTGATACTGTCAACCAGCGCTCCAGACGAGCTCAGCGCAAAGACCAGATGCGGCCACAAACGTCCATGGGCATACCGCAACCTGTCGACGAAGGCTACGAGACTTACAGCGGCAGTGGCAGTGGAAACTCGTCCCAGGACAACGGCTATGGCTCTAGCCAGCACGAAGACAAGCAGCAGCTGCCACAGCTCAGTAATTATGTCGAGCGAATGGAATCACGGCTTCGAAGCATGCACCAGCAACACCAACAGCCCGAGTTCGACGAGTCGTTTGCCGACAATGGAGCGCCCATGCCGCCTCCCAAGGCTCCCGGTCTCTTTGAGCGACCCAAGTCGTCTATGGGTGGTGGAGGCAATCGTGGTTTTGGTGGGGAAGATGATGTGGACTCGTTCAAGCAGCAGCAGTTGCGCCATCGGCGATCGGCTTATGATGTTGGCCGCCAGGTTCTCAACCGCACGTTCACGACGAAGACGAACTCCACCAATGCATCTGCTGGCAACCGCAGCACGACCACCAACAGCAGCACCAACACCCAGAGCACAAACCGCAGTCTCATGAGCGGTGCATCGGCCAGTGCCTTTAGTGCTACGAGCGCAGGCAGTCTCGCCCGCAAAAACCAGAGCCGTGCCCAGAGCGCGTTGGGAATGAGAGAGTGGGACGGAGACCGACCTGACTCCCCGTTTACCGGCGTCACCTACCACAGCAGCCATGCTTCCGACTACCAGCAGAACAGTGCAGCAAACCGGCTCCGGTCTAAGTCTCAGATCGGTTTCCACAGCGGTGTCGATGATCTCGGCGGTCTCTCGGGCATTGGCGGACTTACACAGCCCAAGTCGACAGTTAAGAAAAGCAACATCTTCAAAAAGATGATCGAGTCCGCAAAGACCGGCGTGGCTAGCAGCCGTGGCTCCATCGCCATGACTGGCTTTGGAAACACGGGCATCAGTGGTGTCGGAAGCCACAATTATTCTCAGTCATCGCCGATGAACAGCCTCGCATCGCCCTTTTCTGTAGGCTACGGCCGCGATGCCGCTAGGGAGATGGGCCTGGGAGCCGCTGGCGGCGGAAACGGCGTGGATTGGGTGCAGGTCCGGCGAGATGTGAACCGTTCCAACTCGCTGAGCCGGATTGAGCGAAACGAGCGGCGTGACCGATGCCAGATGCTCGACTACCCCACGCTCGATCCCGTTGATGAGCTCTATAACACGATCGAAGGTGACGAAGGGGCCGACGGTATGCCCGTGGCGGAGCCCACCAACTACGGCGCTCTGAACCTGAGCCAAGTCGACAAGAACTCGCGCTTCATCAGCAGCCTCCCGCCCATGACGACAGCCATTACGCTGGCCACAACGTATGTGTGTCGTCCGTACCGGAGTGATGTGCAGCGTCTGCGCGCCATCTTCACGTGGGTGTCCGAGAAGATTGTATGGGAGGACGACTACGAGATGGGCGATGTTGGTGACGGGGGCATGGACACGCGGAAGGTCATCCAGTCCAAGCGAGGCTGTGCTGAGGAGTACGCCGTGCTCGTGGCTGAGATGTGCGCGGCGACCGGCTTACCGTGCGAGGTGGTCCGTGGCTACTTGAAAGCACCAGGCGATATCCCCGAGCTGGGCATCATGCCACGTGCAAACCACTGGTGGAATGCTGTCCTTGTCGACAACGAGTGGCGCATCATGGACACCTGCTTGGCCAGCCCGTCGTTCCCCCGCCGCTCTCAATACTTGAGTGGCGGCGGCAGCAGTACCACGGCCGATCCATGGTGGTTCCTCGTGCAGCCCAGCGAGGCTTGCTACACGCACATTCCGGAGCATCACACGCAACAGCACCTGTGCCCGCCTGTCGCGCACGAGATCCTTCAGAATCTGCCGTGCGCTGGCCCACCCTACTTCCGCAACGGACTCCAGCTGATGGACTTCAACACATCTCTGCTGCGCATTGAGGACCTCGAGATGGTGCACATTCGGTTCAGCGTACCCGAAGAAGTCGAAGTGGCTGCCGAGATTGAGGTGCGTGCCCTGTCGAGAGACGCGGACGGCGACTACTTTGAGAGCGGCGATGTTCTCAAGAAGCGGGCCCTGGCCCAGGCCGACTGGATTGCTGGTGGCATCAAGCGGTACACGGTGAAGGCCCTGCTTCCTGGCGACGAAGGCACGGGCATTCTCAAGGTGTACGCGGGCCGCCGGGGTCTGATGCATAGTATCAAGGACATCCCGCACCCGCTAGCCTTCTCGCTGCCGGTCATCCATACGGGGGATAACCCGAGCTACGAGTTTGTGACACGTCATCCGACGCCGCACGCGCAACGGCACGACATTTACGTGGTGCAGCCACAGTGCCAACGCCTGGCACTCAACAACACGTTTGTGTTTGCCATTCGGCAGCACCCGAGCTCGGTCGGTGGCGCTACACCCATCATCCCGCAGAACAGAGCCTCGTCGCCCTCGCCCTTTGCGCGCCCGTCATCGGCAATGAGCATGCTCTCGAGCATGACCGGCAGCAACCAGCTGAACAACACGATTCCGGCGGGGAGCGTCAGTGGCAGCAGCAGCAGCAGTGGCAGCGGGAGCACGAAGAAGCCGGCGAAGCTCGCCATCCAGACGCCCGGCGGCAAGATCCTGCGTCTGATGCGCAAGGAGGATCGCAGCAAGAGCAATGGCATCGGCGTTGGAGGCCGTTCGGCGGCCATGGGCAGTGGGCTTGGCGAGGACGACCCGGCCGACGGCGGCACTTGGGAGACGATCATCAAGTGCAGTGAGCGTGGCGTGTGGCGCGGCCTGGTGCTGGCCGACCGCACAGCTCGGTGGTGCGTGTTTGCGGAGTGGGTGTGTCATTGAAGACGCTGTGCGAAGTCGCACACGCACTTCAACAGATTATTGATTTCAGGGACCGCGGAGTTTGTCTTTGGGGCCGTTTTGTACTTTGGCTCCCGTTTTGAGTCGTTTGCCATTTACAGGTGAATTCTTTTTTTAAAAATTACGGGAAGAGGATCTGGCTGCATCTTGGGGCGTTTTTGATTTATTATTGGCAACCTAGGGAGGCAGATGAAGCTGTATGATAATAAGGAGAATTAATTGTCTTGATCGAAAGTGGAATTGCCTTGCAACACGAGACTGTGTTGAAATCAGAAGTCGTGGAAGCTATATGAAGAAGTACGACAGGCGTCGTAGTATCAATTTTGTGTGGTCATTTGGTGACAGCAGACTGATCCAGTCCACGCTTCCGCTGCGCACAGACCTGACACCAGAGCATTTCTGTGGCTTGCGGCAGAACCCGCACACAGTAAGACGCATTTACTCCACGGCGTTGTCGTCGGTTGACACTTGCTTCCCTGCTACGTTGCAGCTGGGACGTTTCGGTGCTGACAGCAGTCAATCCATCCATCTGAACTGTCGCGTCCTCATTGTCCAGCTCAGCCCGGCACGGATGTGTCTTGGACCATCAAAAAGAGAGAGACAGTCCATTCTGCAACTGACAATAGAGACTGTGTGGGTCAGGTTTAATTGCAGCTGCCGCGAAATAGAAAGACATGCAGGCGACAGCCCCCGGGCCTTTGGCCGCTTGTCGAGTTCTGGACTCCGTCCGCCGCCGATGAATACTGGTTTGGGCAAAACCGGTACGCGTTGAGGATGTCGCTAGTGGTGTCATTTGGTGAAGAATGGAGACATGTTCAGCGCGTGAGACCCGTCACTGATGTAAGATAATACTACTTTTCTCACCCTCAGTCTCTACCTACGAAGCACTGTTTTCCTGCTTCTTGGACCACCGATTTTCGTCCTGTACGTACATCGTATGGCTCTTCGTCCGGCCTGCCCTGCTACCTGGTGTAGTGTTCCGCTGTCACGTTGTCTTGCACACCGTGCGTAGCGCTCATTCCAGACGAGAAGGACGGAAAGACTGTGAGGAAAATTAGTGGATCGCCCCCTGGACGGGGGAGCTCAGGGAGGAAGGAAACCAGAAGGCCGTCAAGGCCGTCAAGGCCGTCAAGGCCGTCAAGGCCGTCAAAGACAGAAGACGTGTCAAACCGGGTCAAGCTTTTGCTTTTGAGACCTGTTCGTTTGAACAAACCAATCGAGGGCTACGAATATGCGATCTAGCCCACAGGCCCACCGCCAACAAAAAGTACCGTGGTCTCCATTCCGCCGCACAACATAGAGAGTGCTGCCATTCGTTGGGAGCTTTTGCCACGGAATTAAGGACGCGGCGGAGGAGGGGACAAAGAACTAAAAGAGAGAAAAGGAGATTCGCACCACATCCACTGCAGAAAAGTGTCGATAGTGTCCAGGGGTAGTTGACGACGGTGTGCTTATTAGTGCGGCGCGGTGAGGTGTTGTGGGGACGGATCACAGGTCGAGACCGAGCGAGCAGAGATGCGTGCGGAGGATGCCGGTTCGCGGAAACGATTGGGTTGGTAAATTGGCGAGCAATTGAGGCAATTCGTATGCCATATTCAGGAGAGGTTGATCGTTGACGATGGGATTTGGAGAATGATAAGTGGAAAAGGGAAAAGAGCTCGAAATGGCAGGAGCCTGTGGGGGACGGTCGGGGTGTTCGCCGTTGTGCCTCTCTTTCCTTTCCTGGATGGATGCCTTGCCTTGCGTTCTTTCCTTTTCTGGCTCTTCTGGTCAAGTTTCTTATCTGTTCCTTGCGCCTTTAATCAATTTGTCCCCAAGCCACAATTCAGGCACGGAAAGTGCTTTGCGTGCAAACGCAGGGAAAGAACGAGGCGCGATCTCGATACCACATTATGACACTATGACATGCGACATATTCGGGCGTATAAAAGGACGCTCACCGTCTCGAGCACCCGACGAACAATTACGTATGTTATTCGCCTCGCACGGACTGCTCGACCAAAAGTGATGACGTTTGTCCCGTGTCCAACGTTCTCCTTGGTGCCCTGTTCTTTTGCCGTGATGCAATGCTCATGTTAATTACACGGGGATGTTCCAGGAGCCTGTTATAACATATATTGGGAAAGAGAAATCCTTCCGTGCAACATGGGCCGCAGCTTCCCAGACAACCATACCGTGCCCAGACGGAAGGAGGGACGGTGCTCTGCTTATGACACTATGCGAGTATGTCGTATTTCGTACATCACCAAATAACAAGAAACTACATCGTAACTGCGTGCTATGTAGTGAGGCATACGCCGTATATGTCGTATGCCACCAAATCAAGGCCCGTCCAACCCAAGCGCGCTGCAATCTTGTCTGTTCCAGATCCTGCCAGTTGAGCCAGCCCTGCCTATCTCCATTATTCCATATCTCTCCATCTCCATATTTCCATATCGGCGTATCTCCATATCCCTCGTCAACGCTCAGAGCCCTACGCCGCACATTTTCGGTCCCGTCTGTCCCTTGCATGAATCGTCCTCGTCCGCTAGCTCGCTTCGTGGACGTCTTGTTTATCAAGGCCGCCTTCAGCCAAGACGCGCACAAGCGCTTTGTTGACTTTGCGCGGCCTGCTTATTCGCGGTTGTTTGCCGCCCATCCGCCGATGGGCGGCCGCTTGCAGCTACTGAGCAACCGCTGGAAACTAGGCCCAGGAACGTGACTGAGGCACGTTGTTCTGCACAGTATCTGACGCCAGTGACCACAAAACTGCGGCTGTGCAAATAGACAGTAGCGTGAGTAGTTGCACAATAAGCTTCTATGCACACATTCCGACCTCTGCCAAGAGTTCCTCATCCACTAAAATCGCCGCTACTCCGCCAAAAACAGGAACAAAGCTGAACAAGCGGCCCAGAACCTGCCAACCAAAGAACCAGGAGGAAGCTGCGGCCCTCCACCACGCTCCACGCCCTCCACGCCCCCCCGTCACCACCAGTCGCGCTTTCCTTGTCGCCCCACGAAAGGGGGCTTTTATTAGAATTACGGCCCCTCTCCTGCCATATCAGGCCCTGTGGCCGTGGTCCTGCTGTACCTGGTGTTTGTACCTGGTGTTTGTACCTGGTTTCTCTTTCCCTAATCGAATTTTTAATTCGCGACTCCTATTTTCCACCCCTTCCCCCCTTTGTCCACTTTCGGTCCTTGTTCTTTCTTGTTCTGGCATCTCTCGTTACTTCTTTCTTTTGCGGTGCGACATACCTTTCTAGGTCTTTCTTGTCCACGTTCATTTTTTCGCTTCTACGATTGTCTTTCAATTTTCTTTTCTTTTTTTTGTTTTTGCTTTTCAGTTTCTTTTCACCTTGGCGTTGGTACAACCCCCCGACGACCGTCTTCCGTTCGCCCACATTACCTGTGCGCGCGTCTCTCGTCACTCGCTCGCCCGGCACAGTCCTTTCACCGCGACGCATCTTCAACGGCCAGAATCCTCTTCGAAGGTGCTTCGCTTCGCAGACTGCGACTCGTGACGACACGCTCGTTCTCCAGGAGCATTTCCTATTGGCATCCCTCTTGTTTTCAATCTATCCATCAGTTCTCTAGGAGTTAGACGGCTTGCCTTCCCGTCCCCGAACCACCCGCAGCAAAGGGAGCAACGAACGAGCGGCAAACGACATCATCCGCCTCCCCCCCTGTGCCGCCCGTCTTTCACCCCGTCTCGTATCAGCCTCCTCCTGCTCTCGTTATCTCACGGCTGGACGATTGTCGCTTTGTCATTGTATTCTTATCGAAACGAGCTGTACAGCCGCTGCCGTTCTCCGACGAGAATCTGTAGACGATTGACCGCGTTTGCATTCGAGCTCAGTCTTGCCCCAGGCACGGCCTCCTCCTTCTCTCCATTTTCCCATCTGTCCGTTGGCTGTCACAGCCAGCAGCACTCCCTTGCCCGCCATGTTTACGTGAGTACAGCCTCCGCCAGTTGCTGGTAGTTGGAGCCCCGTTTGGCGCCAGAATGAGATACCCACCGAGGGAAAAGTTGGACGGAGTACAGATACTGACAGACGGCCTCTGCCCTCTACTCCAGATCCGCATTCAAGTCTTTCTGGCATACCATGACCAGCAATGACAGACGTATGTCGTTTCCTACATACTTTGCTCAATTTCTATGTCCATCTCCGAAATAGGGGTGTTTGACTAACTTGGACCTGCTTTTTCTGCTATTAGACTCTACCTTTAACTCGCCCTACCGCACCGGCCAGCATGTGCCTCTCAACCCAGAAAACGGCCAGATGAGCGGCCTGGCGACGGTGGCCACGGCCTCTGAATCGCGCCACGACGTTTCGTCGCCATACTCTGACTACTCCCAAAACCCCCTGGACCGCGTCATGAGCCCAACATCTCGCCCGGGCGCCGCGAGTCCCCGCATTCCCCAGAATAACGGCGCTCCCTACTCACCTGGTGCCCGGTCCGAAAGCGCCCGGCGCCAGAGCCAAATGGGTGAAGGCTTTGAGATGCAGAGTCCCACGGGCGAGATTCCCATGCAGTCGTTCCAGGACGGCCTGCCACCAGCCCCTCCAGTTGCCAGCTCGTGGCGCCGGATAGACAAGTGGGCCGAGGAGAACTACCCGGAGCTATTTGACCAGCTCTGCGAAGGCTGCACGAACAATGACCTGAACGAGTTGGAGCACGTTCTCGACTGCTCGCTTCCCAACGACGTCCGCGAGTCTCTTCAGCAGCACGACGGTCAGGAGCGCGGCGGCAACCCAACCGGTATCATCTTCGGATGCATGCTGCTCGACTGCGAAGAGATCGTCCAGGAGCGGGACCAATGGCGCAAGGTCAACACGGAATACCTTTCGGCCGCCGCCGCTGCTGCTGCTGCCGCCGCTGCTGCCCGGCCGTCCCCGTTAAAATCGTTGGACCAATTTGAAGATGGTACCCCCAGCGCCAGCGGTAGTGCCCGGAGCAGCGTTGATCACGGCGAGGCATCTTCATCAAGGTCGGCCCCCTCGGTTGCCAGCAACGGCACGAGTTCGACTTGGAGACAGGATCTCCTGTCCCGCCAGCAGAGCGTGCCGCCCGGCGCCATCCAGAAGGCCTACGCGCACCCGGCCTGGATCCCCTTGGCTCGCGACTGGGGCGGAAACAACCTGGCCATCGACCTTGCGCCTGGTCCTCGCGGCATCTGGGGCCAGGTCATTATGTTTGGCCGGGACTACGACACCAAGTATGTCGTCGCACGGTCGTGGGCCCATTTCATAGCCCTCGTTGCCGACGACCTGAGCAGCGGCAAGTGGTTTATCGACGAGGACACCAGCGAGCTGAAGCTGCGCGAGTTCAAGAGCGCGCGCGTGGAGCCCCCCTACATGGACATCCTGCGCTGGCGGATGGACCAGAAGCACAACCGCCGCGCCAACAAGCGGAGAACCGTCGTCCCGGGCGCCAACGGCTCGCCGACCGGTTCACCGTACGCCAGCCCCACAGACGCTCGCCCCTCCGACCGCGGCCGGCCGCTCCAGCGCCTCAACGTCAACTCTCCGCTGGCTAGTCCCAGCCGCCCTGGATACGCCAACAGCAAACTGAGCCCATTAGCGCGCGTTACAGAAGAGACGTCTCTGCCCGAGCTCAACATGGTCCTGCCTACCGGCGAGGAGTCAGAGACACTGGTCGAGGCCACTACACCACGAGCGACTCCTGCGCCAACTGCAGCAAAGCCGGACCTATCTGTGGCAACAAATGTTGCCGACGCAACTGCCACGGACTCCGTCGCGGAGGCCGAAAACGACGAGAACGCACCGGCGGCGAAGCCCAACAAGGGCAAGGGCAAGCAGGCTACGGTGGAGTCGGAGGCCGAGGATGCGATGAAGACGATTGAGATTTAGAGGTCTTGATTGACACCATCACATGCTCCGAGCATCGCGTCCGTGAGCTCGTGGCCTTGATCTCTATTTCTCTCTCTCTCTCTCTTTCTGAATCTCCCTCACTCTATACCCATCCATACACGGAGCAGAGCGACCGTACAGACGCGATACCACCAGCTTGACTTTGGATAGGAGTTTATTACGGCGTCAGGCTTGTATTTAATGCAAAAAGAAAAAGAAGGGTATTGGCGGCATTGTCTTTACACATCTTGTCATGTTTTTCATCTTTTGCATCGTCCTCATATCCTCTCATATTCTCTCAACTTTTTGCCTCTCTCTCTCTTCACGCGCCCTCTGTTCTTACGACTGCGGCTTTTTCAATCTTTCCGAATCTCATATCGACCGCCAACCACAGAAACACGACACGGCGTGGCCAGATGGGCGGCTCTTTCATGTATGCCATTGAATGAAACGCACGGCAACGACTTCGTTCCGAGCAATGACTATTTCGCACTTGTTTCGGCCTTTTTGTTTTCTCGTCTTTAGCACATCATGCCCTCATGCACGCATTGAAACAGTGAGATAACGAGCAAGCGGAGAAAGACGGCAAGGGAAGAAGGAAGCATGAAGAGGAAGCTGGGAGTGGATTTTAATTCGGCGATGCACGTTATGTTTTGCTCTTTTTTTCCCTTCTTTTTCATGGTAATCAACTGTCTATTTATTCACAGATGTCCAAACTTTGATAATGGTATTTCACTTTATTTTCAACTCCTCATGAATCTTTCTACCGTGCCTTGTGAGATAATGATGTCTAAGAAAATGCATTGCACGTGGCAATCTTGTCTCTACTCACTGCTTCAGCTCAGTAGTATATCCCAGTGAATTCAATCTGCGGTATACACAGAGGTCGTGGTGAGATAACATTAAGGTGCGTTGGTAACATGGTCACGTGGCATCCCCACCAGCCACTCATGCTGTGGCTGAGAGCAGCGCCAAAACAGTGGGCCCAGGCAGGCGCAAAACAAGGCCCTCGTGCGTGCAGCAGGCGCTTTTGGCTCCGTCATGCCTGTCAGCCTCCCCCCGATTTCCTAGGAAAGCATCACCATTGCCGCAACCACAACGATCATCGCAACCGCTCGACGACACAACCCCGCCGGTCTACAATAGCTTTGTTACGGCGAAGCATTAAAACCCCCCAGCTAGTGTACGGTCCACCGAGCTTCATTCCCTCACTAGAGTTTTCGAGACGCCCTGAGCGATAACCAAGTCGTCGTCCTCCTCAAGGATATTTTGTCGTCCTTTTGTCGGCCGTCTGCCTCATCGAACCCATCGGCGTCCCACGGTCGCAATCGGACCGTCTGCCGCTCCGCTCCATCATATACCCACTCTCTCCCTCGCTCCCACACAATGTCCTACGACGAGGATCGGCTCTGGAAGTTCCAGTGGCCGCAGTGGGCCAGCAGCGTCTGGGCCCGCAACGCCGGCGTCTATGCCTCGGGCGCGCTCTACTCGCTCGCCTTTTACGTCATGCTCGATGCGGCGGTGTGGTCCAAGAGCCCCAAGAACGGCTCGGACGTGCACGTCTCGTTTGTCGACTGGCTGCCGCTCATGTGCAGCAGCCTGGGCATGCTGATTATCAACTCGGTGGAAAAGGCGCGGCTGGCGTCGGACAACATTGGGTACTCGGGCATCGGCATGGGCGGCGGCGGCGGCGGCGTGGCGTGGCAGGCGCGCGTGGTGCTGTTCCTGGGGTTTGCCAGCCTGGCGGGCGGCATGGCGGGCGGCGTGTGCATCTTTGTGCTCAAGTACATTGTGCCCAAGGTGGCGATGCCGATGCTGGGCATGGGCATTGAGAACGTTGTGGCCAACGGCCTGGTTGGTCTGAGGTACGTGTTTTTGTTGTTTTGTTGTTGTCTTTCTTTGCCCCGTTTTCTTCTTGTCGTCCTGTGCTAACGTTAACCTGCAGCTCCGTCATTCTTTGGGTCAGCCAGAACATGGAGGACGAGTACGCCTACAACCTGGCTCTGTAATGGAGCAACGGTCCACTTGTCGACTGCGATCGTCCGCCTCTTCAGTCCTTCGTCTCGAGGCGATGTCGTCGAACCCAGTCCGTGCAGGACGGGACCACGAAATTGGGATATGCAACCGACACGTTGTTGCCTGAACAGCCATTGAGCAACGAAGAGAGGAGCGGCCTTTGTAGACCCATCTGCTCGCACGTTCTTTTATATTTCCTTGATCTATCACATCCGTGGAGTTTTGTTTGACTCCTTACGCTAGCTTCCGCTTCCGCTTCTGCTTCTGCTTCTGCTTCTTTTTCTTTTGTTTCGTCCTCTGTCATTGCGCTCGTTTTGTCTTGCTATTCCTCGTCTGTACCATTGCAAAGCCAGTTCCTTGCGTCGTGTTGATAAAGTCTGAAACCTGTGAACGTGTACTCTACTTTGTCCTTTTTGTCCGTTTTGTCCACTCTATTGCATTTTGTGTTATTGGGCAAGGCTGGAGTTATCTACCCATCCAAAATGGTCTTCTTTTGGAAGGCGACACAGGTTGTTAAACGGTTCTCAGTGTGACTATGTCGACTCAGGATCTTGTCTCCGCGACTCGACCTCAGCCTGGAGCCGAGTTCAGCATGTACTTTGTGAATATTGATGTCCGATATCAAGCCTTGCCAAATCTCGTCTGACACTGGCATTTGTTTCATTTTATTAATTACTACTAGGTTTTCGTGGGGCTAGGAAAAAAGTAATTGCCATATTGATAATTTCGTTTATTTGTAGCAGACGAAAAGAAAGCAAATGTCTTACATGCCGTCTACCTTTTTTTTTTTTTTTTTTTTTTTTTTTTTTTTGTTATACGTAAAATACTAAATAATATTTAAAAGGTGATTTTAGTTTTTTTGGGTGCATGTACGCAGAATGCTCTTGTTTACAAATATATATCATTTATTTGTTATTATTTTGTCGCGGCAAGTAACACATCACTACGAGTTTCCCCTTCAATGTATCAGACTGGATGTCCAATGCATTGGCCGGCACGAGACAAGACGGTTGGTGATCGATGCCAAAGCAAGCCAACAGCACAATTTGGAAAATAAATTGGTGCCTTCAGTGGGATCGGAGCACAAGCTGGCCCCGCGCGTTTGCACTTCTGCACCAAGACCTTCGTATTGGTTTCATATCAGCCACCAACAGACGGCCGTCGAGCTCGACACGACCCTGCCGCCTTGTTTTCTGCTTCCTTTTCTGCTCCCTTCTGCACGTCCCGCCCTTCTATACGAGGCGGTGAAGCGGGTGCTCCATACTCGCTGAGCAGTGTCTCAGACCAGGGGGGAGGTGTACGGAAGGAAAGGTGCATATCTGGGGAGGAGACGGCAGCACAACGATGGCAGAGAGGCAGAGCTCAATATATTGTCCCTCACCGACCTACTATCCAAATGTCTCACTTGCAACCTTGATGTCCCTTTGAGCACGAAGACTGCCAGAGGGAGCCGAGGGAGGGAGGTGTGGTCGTATTGACAGGAGTCAAGTGTCAACAACGGGTTGCCTGGTCGACTTCCTTCTTCCTCCATGGTCTCTGAAGCTTGTGCGACGTTTGCAAACCGAAAACGGCCAGACCTCACCGCCTCTTTCCGAGAAACGGTGCGCAGACCTCATAAAATTAATCAAATAACAGCAGAAACGGGACGCCCGAGTTGGTGCCCGAGCTGGTGACAGGTCACTTTTGAAGCTTCATGCTTGGTTGCCCTCTCCGTAGGCTCACCGGTACTATATGCCGCCATTGTCGTTTCTGAGACGAATCGTATCTGTCGTCATTCTCGTGTTTTATGTCCTTTCTCGTCCTTTGTTTCCTTCTCGTCCGTCTTCCGCTCAATGTCGGGCCCACGTCGGCCGTTCTTTTTCAAACAATTATTTTTAAGAAAAAAGAGTCGTTCTCTGAATGGCCGACCGAGTGAGAGTCTTTTCGGGTGTTGAGCTATCGCTGGTAGTCACTCTCATCATCCTGTCGTCGTAACACCAGGACGGGCATCGGCAGCCAGACCGCCGTATGATCTCATCACCTGCTCATGTTGCTTGTGCTGCACATACAGCACACACTGTTCCTATGCGTTAACAAAGAGACACTTCGCCTCTACCTGCCTCCTCTCTGTCGTTTGGCACTTGCTACAGCAGCCAAACTGCATAGGATCTTGCTGATGGTGGACTATGAAATGTCTAGTCACTCCTATCTTCGACTGGAATGTCTTTGTTTCTCCTCCTTCGCCCCGAGATGTGCAGCTCGTCTGTAACAACGATCCTGCAGCCGGGTAGAAAGAGAAGGGAAAACTAGGGGACTGGACAGAACGGATAAACACCGAAGACCGAAGGCTATCTGAAGCAAGATTTGAGGTGCCCTGCATAAAGCAGACGTGGCAGGATGAAAAGATAGGGAGAGAAAAAGGATGGTTTGGTAGTACAAGCAGCTCACAAGACAGGCACGCCAAGGAAAATCCAGGGCAACAGCAACAAAAGCGAACAAAGCAGAAGAAGAGAAAGAAGCGAAGCAAAATGGAAGCAAAAACACACCAGGGCTGTACCACGTCGGGTAACATGTATGTGTGGGGGCAGAGGGAAGGAGAAAATAAGGGGACACGATAAGACGCTGGAGTGGGCGGCACAAAAAGTTCATGATGCCCCTGTCCATTCTTTTCTCCACGTCTTTTGTGTAACTCGACACTCGGTTCGGATGCCGAATTCTCCCAGCTTGCGCCCTATTGTCTTCTATGAGTGCGCTGGCTTCCCTTTCCGGCTCCCAAGACTCACCGGTCTGTTTCACGGCTTCACTTGTTCAATATTTTCATTTTCGTCTCTCGCTTCCAAGGTCTGATCTCGCACGCCTTCTCTCCGATTCTAGGCGCACAACAGTCGACCCTGACCCCGGCACGCTCTTGGATATGTTGTCTCGGACGCCTACCAACAGACGGTGAAGGCGGGAAGCGGATGGAAACGGGAAGCAAATATGGCACGAGTATGAGAAAACGATGCAGAGTGGTTCTCACTTGATGACACAGGACACGATCCTTTTGACCATGAGAGAGCACGACAAGGCGAAGGCGTGACCATGTCGGCCATGCAGGCAACTTGCTCAACCCCCCTGGACACCGATAGTAGGACAGGACCGGTGCCGATATGGGACGTGCTGTGAATGTTTGTGAGATTCAGCTGAGGAATGATGAGCTCAACGAGTCGTGAAAGTACCTCTGACAAAAAGGTACATTGAGAAGAACAAAAAAAGTCAAGACTGTTCAGGCAGTCGTGACAATGCACACGCCCCCGGGAATCACAACGTCAACGGTCCCAAAGCAAAGGAAAGGCCGTCGAGAGCCGAACTGACAGAAAAGGAGCAAGTCTGCAACAGGTTCCAAACGCCGAGATGGACTGAATGGGCAACTCGAGTCGGCAAAGAGATACAATGGCATCACGTAGCCAGACTGGAGTAGAATGAAAGACAAAAGTTCTGATATGACAAATCCTTTGCAGACAAGGGCGTGTGCATTGACGAGTAGGGAGAGCAGGAGAAAGCATCCCTTGCACAAAACGAGAGAGGCCCGAAAAATCGACCGTCCATCCTCTCATCGTACCAAAGTGAGCATGGAGAGGGAAAGCCAGCCACGACAGTCTACGTGACTAAGCTGCTGCCTGCGAAGCATTTGCGTCGACGCACGAGAGTCAATGACGAACAAAGCACACTTGAATGGCAACGTTGGAGCCTGTGTGGTGTCCCGAACCACCCTGCAAAGGCTCTTTCTACCACGCCTCTCCGCCATTCTTTCCCCTTTTCGATTGGTGAGGCTGACCTCTATCGCATATCATATTTTGGTCTCACCTTGCTGCTCTGGTGACGCTGGTACCGAAAAGGTTGATCAGAAAGGAGGAGGGAGGGGGCGTGTAAAGCCTCGTAATGAAGGGTGTACCTGTAAAGCTGGTAAGAGCCCCAAGACAGACAACATGGGGGAGACGTACAGAGAGGCTCGACCTCGTCTTCGTCTGGCACCTGCAACTGAACTTGCTGTTCGTAGCCCTTTGGAATGCGATGCAGCCAAAGATGTGTCTTGAATGGGAAATGCTGTCGGCCCAGCGTGCCTGAGACTCCGCGTCGTAAATGCCAAGAGTCGCCTGCTCAGTATTTTCTTCCTGTTCATAGGCGTGTGCAACCATACGATGGTGCGGCAGGCAACATTAAGCGTGAATTTCCGAGGCAAATTGCGTGGGTGGGCTGTGGTGTCGGACTCATTCGAAGAGTGCACTGTCGTTACCTCGTAAGGTAGGATCAGTCACTTTCTAAAACTGTCAAAGAAAACCTGAAGCAGGGAGGGATCGAGCTGTCCTATCGTGGACAAAATATATGAGCTATCCGGCGCAAGAAGGATTCCCAACTAACTCGTGAGATGACCACAAAAGGTGTATAAGTGCCGTGCGCCGAGTGGAGGCAAGGAAAATATAAAAAAGGCTGCCAGTCGTACGCTATGGTGTTGGTGATGGCGGTGATCGCCTGTCTGATGCAAATATCTAGGCAGGCAATTCGAGTAAGCTTGCCGTCGAAGAGGTCACAGCAGTTGATGGGATTCAGTGCTCCGTAGTTTTGCATTAATCGTATCTCGGGCAAGCCTCTAAAGGCACGACGTAGATAGCACAAAAGTACCCCAGAGGCAAAACCGGAAACAGCGAGGTTGGAAAACGGGAGGGCAGAGGTTGCACCCACGCCCCTGGCTCATCCACGCGTGCATTCAACCGCTCGTTGACGTCTCTTGGCGTAGGAGATGGGCATCTTTTGCTGGTTATCCCTCTCCGACAAATAGCTGCATATTCAAAAGCATTGGTTCCTTGGCCGAGGAAGTCCACGGCAGCATTAGGACTGAGAAAGACGCCATGCACACCGCAGGACAGAAGGGCCGCATGCCAATTCTACCGACGCATGGGAGCTCAAACGAGACGACCGAAAGGAGACGAAGCGCTGTCAAGTTCATGTGTCAATGGGATGGCGCAAGTAGAAGAACTTGTGGTTGTGTGATGAGGGCGCTGGAGAGGACCGCAGGAGACAGGTCCCAAACGCCAGCCGTGACATATCCGGGGCGGGTCTCTTGATGGGGAAAGACATAGGGTGTCTTTTGAAATTCCAGGAGAGTTGCCTGCAACAATATTTCCTTTTGGTCTTGGTCTGTTGGTCCAACGTAATCCCCGGCGTTGCTCCCCAAGGCAATAGTGGCTGCATATGCATCACCATGGCGTTGAGATGGTAGCATGCATTTGGCAAGTAGGCCGGCAGGTAAAAAATGAGGCGCAGGCCGCACGTCGCGGCGTACATATGGAGCACCGAAGCGGGCAACCTGCTCGCTGTTCGACTTATCGTACAAATAGTTCTGATTCAACGTCAGCCAGCCATACCGAAAACTTTGTGATAGGTAGGAAGCAACCATCCGTGTCGTACCACATTTTAAGGACTGGCGATACTCACTGGAGCGTGAGCCGTAGCAATTTCCCAGCCTGCCCAATCACGTTACACATTTCTTCTGCCCGATCAACACCATCACCGCAATCCTCTCCTTCCTACCAAGCCACGATGCCTGCCAGGTTTGCAGGTGAATAGGGCTGGCGAAGGATATCACCCGTTCACCCGTGTTGGAGAGCACTCCAGTAGCTCGGTCCAATCACTCCTATACCACCACTCCCTGGTAGACGTTTGGAAGAGCTGAGTATTGTGGTGTGTTGCGGTTCGCCTGGCAGATTCTGCGCTGTCTGTTGGTAGGTCTGTTGGTAGGCGCGGCATGGCAATTGGGAGGCAGTGTGCAGCAGAGTCGGTTTGCGGCCTGTTGATTCGGCCAAGCTGGCCTCCGTGCGCCGCACAGAAACAGATGTGCAGCACGTCTGCAGTAGCCGGCCCACCTTTCCAAAGAGGAAAGCAGGAAATGGGAACTGGGATATGGGAAATAGACAATAGGAAAATGGTCTGCCTGAGAAAGTCGACCGGCCTCGCGTAGGAATGAGTGTGGATGACCATGCAGAAAGGAGCCAAACAGAGCAGGGTTGACGAGGCAGAAAATGACACATCATATCTGCAGCCCAGGGAGCTCAGTAACCTCTATCAGAGGGCATTTCGCACCCCCGCCCCATCGCCAAGTTGCCAGCGAAGCAATCAGCCTCTCCTCTATTGTGCTCATTCTCCCAGTCTTAAGTAGAGTGTGCTCGTATATTGGACGTGTGGGCAGCCCCCGCCGTATTCCGCATTTGTCAAACAGTGTGGGCGAGGAGGTGGTAATGCATCGTGAGGCACCCCAGCTTCCTGCTCAACCGAGAGCCCCGAGGTGTGTTCAAAAGACAAATTGGGACACAAGACGAAATGCATGGCACTTGTGTCCGGAGGAGTTTTGGTCTCGTTGCCTTGTCTGTTTTGTGTAGAGTGTCAACAGACGACGACAACAACGATGAGTGGACGGCATACGACGTCGAACCAACAGACCAACACAGTATCACCACACACGAAGGATCGTTCAAAAGTGAGAAACTCCGCTCTTTCCGACGCCGAACGAGGGCAATACCGAGCAACTGATTAGACAGACGGCTGCTAACGGTGGTAGGGGCGGCGCGAGGCGGAGCTTGAAAAGGCGGGATCGGCGGCGTCCGTCGGGCCTCTGATGCGACTCTGACATGGCACAAGGCTTAGTCGTATGGCCAGAAAATGACGATACGTGAAGGTGTGTCGATGCATATTGCAAAACGCGATGGCAAGCTGGCGCGAGATAAATTGAAAGAGGGGTATTGTCTGCACGCTGTGCAAGATCAAAGGTACGGGAAATAGAAAAACATATACTATACAATAACGAGAGGCCTGTGAGTGGCCTTGACGACCGAGTGTCAGTGTGAGAGGGGGAGGGCGAGTAAATGCAACAGCACACGGTTTTAGGGAGGCAGCACCTGCAGGAGTCCCGAAATGGAGACCAGAGTGCATCGGACGTGCGTCTTCAGTGCATGCGTCCAAACTCCAGTCCATTCTCCGTATTCCTCGGCGCCAGGATGGGGTCACTTTGGCGAACACAGCAATAAAAACAGAAAGAAACGTGAGGGATATCGCGGAGCTTTCCCCTCTTCGCCTGGGTTGGCTATATTGACGCGCGTGACCGTTTTTCTAGCCAGTGGGCTGCGATTGCAAAATGCAATCGTTCACATTGAGGCTTCTCGGCGGGGAGAGTAGAGGCATGGAGCCGCAGTGTAGCGTGTGGAACGTCTGCATAAGAGCAAGCACCACGGCCAGGGGCAGCAGGCCCAGTTGGACGAGCGGCTTTTTGTGTCGTATTCACAGTCGTACCTCTTGCCCATGCAGCGACGTGTGTTCGGGGCGTCGAGCACCGCTTCCGTTTCGCCTTAAATGTGTAACCCGACGAAGAGTCTCTCAGGTGCGATCCTGAGTAACCTCGGTGTTTCCTGACTTGGTGGTAAGAACGAGCGTGGATGGTGAGCTACGCTGCACATACACCCACACACTTTCCCGTCCTCTCGTCTTTCCCCGTCGCATCGACAACATCGTTTTCCGTTTTTGCAAATTGCATGTCGTCGTTGGCGGTTCAAATGTGTGGTTGTTCCGTGTGGACATCCAAAAGACGCAAGTTGGCGGCGTAATCATGCAACTGCAACTTTGAGCCAAATCAGCAAAGAGGCCGAGTCAAATCCCGATGTGGACATGGCCAATGCAAACAACTTCAGGCCAGGTAACATGGGGGTTTGGTAGTATCGTATCCTTTGGAGTGCCACCACCCGCAAGTAAAAAGCACTGTGTGATCCTTTTCTGGAAATACCAGTAGAAGGTAACATATATCCAGGCATTTAGTGTATGTATGAACCGAGTGCTCTGCGGTCATGGGGGCCGCAACACACCAGTCAGCGCCGGTGATGCTCAGCAATCTGTAATTAACGAAGGAGTTGATGTTGCTCTCCTGAACGTTGTGCGTGAGTTCTCAGAAACAGAGTTAGCTCCGCACCTGTACAGAGTAGGTGGAAGCGAAGTGGTATCTGAGTGGTTCTGTGGGTTGATGGGGCAGGCACTGAGGGATTCTGGAAACATTCGAAGGTAAGAAACACGGGTGAAGGGACACGGGTGAAGGGTGTGAGATACGCGGCTGACGTGCATACTACTCTGTGGTTCATCCACAATGCAGGTATTACTGATTTTCCTGGAGAGTGTCTCTTCTCGTAGCCAGCGGTGCTGATGTGTCCTCTGTCCGCAGTTGCAGATTCTCCTTCCGGAGCACTCGCACTTTATGCCCAGGGGCCCTGGAAGACGACACGGGGCTTGTTCAGCAGGGCCATATACGGCGTAATACTCCGTAGTAATTCCGTCCTTAAGGTGTTGGCCGGCTGTTTATTTCTGGAGCAGTTTGTTAACACATGATACAGGGAGCGACGCCACGAGATATGATGATAAGAGCAGGGCGAACGGAAACGTAGACTTGGAAAGGCGCAGAAGAGAAAATGAAAAAGAAAAAGAAAAGGACAAAAACAAGGGATGCCAGGCCCATCTTGCATAGATAGTCTATTTTAGCAGAGCGCCCTGCAATATCAAACTCACAGATGCGTGGCATGTCCTGCCAAGACACGTCTGGGCCGGTTTGGCGATACTCTGGGATCCGGCTTACAGATGTTGATACTTGACGATGTAAAACGGAGGCTGGTGTTGTGAAGAAAACAAGATACCAAAAAGGGGGAAGGGCCAAAAGTATCGAGCAATAGGTCAGACCGCAAGAGCTCAAGCTCGTTCGTCGCTCTTTCCGAATATTGCTTGCTGTCTGGGATGCTCTTTCCTCGCCACTGTTCCACCCAGGGTGTTTTCTTTCCTTCTCTGGCAGTAAAGCCCCCCAGTCGTCCCTTCCTACCCTGTAAGTTACGAAATAGTGCGTTGCGGGATCTGACCCAGCTTTTGCCCCACCAGTCGCTTACCAGCAGAATGCGCCGTGGGGAAAGAACAAATGATGTGCAGTTGCGTTTCATGTCTGGGGCCGAGGGCAGAAAACGTTGGCAAGGAAGGAGTAGTGGCCTGCTCACAGTTGCATATACGACTGTGAGTATCACGTACGAAATGGTAGCCAAAAAGGGCAAGAGCAAGAACACAGAGGCAACTTTGCAGAACAATGTAAACACGCAGTAACTAGAGATCCATCCTTGCCGCTCGCAACCGGCATTGACAGCCGTTGAATCCAAGATGCAAGGACTGGTGACGTACGACAGTTGCGCTTCCATTTTGTATCTCAACCCAGCTAGGAATTGAGGCGGAAAAGATAAAGGAAAGTTGAGGATACAGACTTAAAGGCACCGGCGCTGTAACTAAATAACGTCAATATGGTCAGTCGTTCGGGACCGTCGACATTTGTTATGCCGACATTGCTTTCGAGGTGGCCTTATGAACGTTGTCGTTCGACAAGGACAAGACAAAGGCAAAAGCGGAGGCGCAGACTGAGCCGCGTTCGGAGAATCAGTTTGATATGGACAATGTATATCACGAAGACAAGCTCTTGGCAGAGTTCGAATCAAAGGCGGCCGGCCGGCGTCGCTTTCGAACCACCTTGGTCCTGCACATGCTGGTCTGCGAGTGGGCGACCTGCAGAGAGAGAGGGGGGAATTCGATGCGTTGTCCATATCAGTGCGCATCTACTCAAGGGAAGATGGTCAACAGGAGCTGAAGAGAAGGAGGAGGAGATGAAAGGGGAGACACCGGATGCAAGAATGGTCAACCCAACACAATCTTACGGCCTTCTCTCTGCAGATGCTCTCTGCTTTGCAAATCATCTCTCTGGAAGCACAGATGTCCTGCACGAAACTGCATCTGTCGGCAGGATGCACATCTGACTGATTGTATAACAATTCTCACCGCCAGTTCGCGTGTTGCGCTGTCAACAGAGGCGAGATATGGAAGTAAACATGCCATAAACCCTTGAATGGCGTGGTGTTGTCGGTATTTTTTATTTGGGGTCGCCCGTGATAGCAATGAAGAGGCAACGAATAAAGACACAGACTGCCGGAACAGCTCCATGGTGGGGACGAGGCTGCATGGGGCGGAAGCAAGAAGACGCCCGGCGTACGTGGATTTTTCTTTGGTGGTATCCCGCAGCCCATTGGAGACGATGATTGGCAACAAAAAGAACCTCATAAAAGGGAGAGTATGTGATCGGCGACACGTCCTGTGAGAATAGCACAGCAAAACAAGGCAGAGTACATATAAAACAAGGCATGGCACGCACAAGGCAAACAAGTAAAGTACAAAGGGCATCTTCCATAAACCTTTTGTTTCAATGAGATCATATCTGCAAAAGGCCGAAAAGAGATTGACACAAAGGGGTTCCACGGCTCATAAGTACAGTGTTTCCCGGAATGCACAGAAAAAGGACTCGACGGGTCTGTCCGCGGGGGTCGCGGGCGACCCTTATTCTCATGCACATGCAGCCTGCTCTGCCTGTGCTGTCCAGTCTTGATTTAAGCGTGCTGGCACAAACTCCAGCACATCCTACAAAGGTGCTGCGCTGTACAGCATCACGATCACACCGTTCGGGACATCTTTTCCTCACAATTTACAATTATGATTCACGCAATTTACTGGATGGGCTCTGTCGGACGGGAATACGACGCACGTTAGTGGAGGCGCAATCGATCGTCCTTCTTCCCTTTCTTTCATTTTATCGCCTCTGCCCTGGACACCATTCTCTCCTTTCGACCCTGGCAAGCCAGTCGTCCGTGGTCACCCCTCTCGCGACCCTGCCTAAGCGGATCTGCGGTTCAATGGAACAATCATTGCTTCTTGTGTGTTGTCCGTTTTAATTTTTTCTCTCGTCTGGCCCAAAAGGTGGTGCGGAGGGTGAGCTGCATTTGTGATCCAGAACAGAACATGCAAGAGAATGCTCTGCAGGAGAATGCTATGCAGGGTAAGCAAACCTTGCAGTCTGTGCTGGACATGCAAAAAAGGGAATCGGTGAATACGATCTGCAGCGCAGAGCCTGCAAGACGCTGTTTTTGGCGTTTTCACAAGCGGACGGCCAACCAGGGCCATAAAAAGATCGAAAAGGCGACAAGACGAAAAGACGAAAAGACGAAAAGACGAAAAGACGAAAAGACGAAAAGACGAAAAGACGAAAAGAAATATAGTCAAGAGTCAACGATCAATGCTATCCAGCGGCATAGATATATGATCGAGTTTTCTCTCCCGGTTTGTTCGACAGGACGCGAAGATCTGAAGTTACTGACGTTTATTTGCGCGCAACGCAAGCAGAGCGACGTGTTGAAAAAGTCGCGCGGCGTCGCCCGCCATCAACGCAACGCGACGGGCACTCCCGTCGCTCTAACCGAAAAGAACCAAAATGATAGACTTAGTGAGGTGACAGCCAATGAGAGTGCCTAGGAAGGATTCCTTGGGAAAGTTTGACGTGTTTGAGGAGTGTGACGAACGGCGGCAAGAAAAGAAAACATGAAAAGAAATAAACATAAAATCAATTGAGATGCAGGACTCAAGAGCCTCAGCTACGGCTTCTCCCCCCCCCCCCCCCATTACGGCAAAGTATCTCTTTTGTACACAGGCCTCTCGATGACGGACAGCGGCAACTGACAGCAGCCAACGAACGAAAAACGCTTCGTGGACACCCTCCATCACCGCAACCCCCCACCATAGTTTGAAAGTTCTCCTCTTTTCTTTTTTCGACCTGTCGAACAGTTTGCCGTCCCTCCACCTTCGTCGCAGATAAGCAAGAGGGAACAGATATACAGAGAACAGGCACACTGACAAACAAGAGACCAAGAGAACAAGAGAGAAAAAGACGCATACGCCCCGCCTCTCCGGAACCTCAGAGCCAGCTTCCCCGTGAAGAGGGTGTGTGAGCCAAAAACATTGCTGTTGTTGCACTGTGAGACTCTCCATTGCTTCTTCTCGCCTCGTCCGTCTCATCGAGATGGTGGCCGATGCAATTCCTCCAATGCTGGCCGCCACTACACATATTCTTCAAATGCCGAGATCGACGAGTCGCATGTGGCAACCACTTGACGATTGGTTTGTCGAGCAGGAGAGGACTAAAGAATAAAATGAGCAGACAAGAAGACAAGCACGCGACACCGCACAAAAACCAAACGAAAGACGGGCTATCGAGAGAGAGAAGTGGCGTGATGGCAGGAGACAGGAGGCAATGCAGACGTGCGAATTGGTTCCATAGATGACGACAATACGCCACAGGTCATTTCATGCAGATGAAATGCTGTGCCTCTGTAAAATGGAGGCAAGGCAACAAAACGGATGACGATGCACAGCACGCATGACAAGAGATCTGCAACACACTGACGAAGAGGAGAGTGTCGAGACAGGTTGCAATGCGACTATGCACCATTATGGAGACGAGAGCGTACTTCGTGGTGGTTTGTTGACGTGGCAGCCTCGGGTTGACAAGAGGTCGTATTTTGCGGGTTTTTTTCAAGTATTCTCTGGACAACTCGTCGTCAACTTCCTGTTTTGGCGAGAAGGCTGCCCCCGCGACCACTAACACGCAGAGCCCTGAACCAAAATGTACAGTGAGGCTGTCAGCACTTCAGAACTGCGTCATTTAAATTTGGGGTTTACTGTTCTTCAGTTTATTGTTTTCATTATTTATTTATTTATTTAGTTTTTAAAAAGGGGGGGGGGGGGGGGGGGAACTTCTCGGCCACCCCTATTAATTCGTTTACAGCCTTTTGCCCTAAATGAACCAGGAGAGACACTACGCCGTACTAGAGTTTCCTCGGAAGGGCATCCGAGATTTTGTAGAAAAGTCTTTCCTTGTCGGTATTCAACTCGGAGAATAAAAACCAACAGACGGATTCCCATCGTTTGAGACGAGACCAAGCCGGGGTACTTTTTCCACAAGATCTTTCAGGGTCTTTCTCAGCAGGGTTTAAGCCTAATTACTTCCATAGGTTTTTCCACAACGTCCATTCGTGGAAGAAGAAACCGGTTTTTCCTTGTCTTTCAGGGTAGGACAGAGAAGAAAAGGAGGAGAGATTCCTGGAAACGGCGATGAAAGTACAAAAGTATGCAGAGCACGAACTGATCAACGAGAGAGACAGAAATGATGGTTGGTGGAGTTGACAACCAGACGGCGCATTGCAACGTGACAGGATGAATTTCCCGTAACAGTTGCCCAATGTGGAGACATGTCAAAGCAGTGGAAAGAAAGCCTTGTCATGTCTCACCAGAATGCTTTGTACTTTGTAGAGACGACGGTGGGAGTATTCGCTTTTGGTTCCTAGTCGCTAGTTGATCGCCATTCGTTTTGCCCGCCTCCCTTTGATATCTGGAGTCTGCCTCCCTTCGCCTGCTCGCTTTCGCCAAGTTTCAGTTGCTGGTGCCAGGTTTCGCGGCTGGTCCAAGGGAGACGAGGGACACTCCGTTTTGACCATGCATTCCCCTTCGTTTTTTTCCCTTCCTGACATTTACATGTAACCTGCCTCCTGGGGACTGGAACAGCCCGACAGTCCGCAGAAGAGCTGCGCGAAGGAAGGGGGGTGTACTCTGAAAACACGTTATGGCTCATCGAGATTTGCTTGTTTTTGTTCAAGCGGAAACAAAAGACAGCCGGGCCGTAAAGGAAGAAATCGAAAGCACAGTAAAAAATCACGAGACAAAATTCCAAGGCAGGAGTTGAACACACCTCAGGGGGGCTCAAAGAATCACCAACCATGACCCCGTATCCCCATTGCAATTTCGTGCAACATTCTCAGCACACCATTGCGACTTCTTCTTTCTGTCGATACATATACTTTTTCGGAAGCCCGGCAAGAGTCCGTCTTAGAATTCAGACTGCTCTGTCCATGTCTCTTCTCTTTGCTACCAGTTTCGGTGGTCCCGCGCACAGATGGGCAGCCCGGAAGCGCGAACTCTCTTAGAATTCCGCGAAACGGACACATGGGTTTTCAAAGAAAGAAAAAAAACTGCAGAGCTCCGTATTACTGAATATTACAACCAACGCGACTGAAAAAGGGGGTGAGTGGGCCAGTGACATCGACCCTGCTCATGTGTGGTCCTTTTTCTTTTTTTTTTTTTTTTTTTTTTTTTTTTTTTTTTCTCTTTTTTCTTCTTTTTCTAACGTAGTCTTTCGCTTGCTGCTATCTTTTTGGCCCTTCTTTGGCTCTACCTCCGGCGCTCTTGGCAGACAACCGGGCACAACCTTGACAAGTAACCAGGGCTGAAAGGGGGGTTCATTCACTGATACCTATCCACCTGTAATTACTCGCTTCACGTCCCCAAAACTAGATCAGCTTTAGCGGCCGGCCCAATTGCTTGGGCAGCCGATCAGCACGTTGAACACTCCGTTTTGGGTACTGCCCCAAGCGTCCACGAATGCACCCAACAGCTCGTATTAATCCCCTGTCGTGGGTTATGGGCTGTAATGAGACGAAGTGCATGACGACCGATGCCAACAAAACGCTAAAACTCTAAATATATCTCGACATTCTCCACCCATGCTCACCATATGCAATGCTGTCGGTTTTCTTTTCAGTTCAAATTCCACTTGCGTGGTTGACAAAGAGTCGTTTCAGAGAATATGTAAGAGAACAGCTTCTCGTCACCTCGCAGTGAAGTCCTTTAATTGTGCAGAGGTTTTCATCTCCACATAAAGACGACTTGCGACGGGTGCACTGTAAGGTGTGAGTACAACGCAATTTAAGCGCTTCTCAGCTCATAACCGTGCGTCTGTCTTCCTATGTTTGTATCGGCTTGGCAATACTCAAATGGGGTCACTATATCCAGGATTTTTGGAAATTGCTCTCCCATTATTCTTTCCAAATGATGACTTGCCCCAGATTTACACTAGGAGAGGGAATGTTGGCGGAAAAAGGTGTTTTCATTACATCTAGCCAACCAAGAGCCCGTCTCGTTTGTGGGACACACCGTAAAGTTAAAAAGTTTGTTCCCCTTACCCTCCCCGCCTTTTTCTTTGTTTAAACTTTTTTTTCGGCGCTGTCCTTCCCGTTGGAACTCTTGTTCTTCTTTGTTTTTGGCACAATACGAAGTACGTATACTTGCTTTCAATGTATCTTCCCATTCTCTTACAAGTCGCCATGATTTTGATTATGTACGTACGTCGTATGCATTCCTTTGAAGCAACTCTGCGCCGGTCACATCAGCAGGTCGCCAATGTCCCATTCTCCCCTCTTTCTGTCTTTTGTTTCTCCGCTTGTCTGGTCTGTTCATGTATGTGAGATGACTTGCTTCTGCCCTCCCCCCTCCAAGTCAATGCACACCCACGCAAAAGGCAAGGCCATTGCCAGTGCTGGGGAATGGGAAAGGGGCTGGGAAAGGTGGGCAGGGATTGGGGCACTGCAATGCATCCTGCAAGACAGACACACCTTTGTTTGAAAGGCGTAGTAGCATCTCGGAGGTATGTGCTCTTGTCCACTTGGTCCTCTCCGGCTGAACGCATGCACTGCCCAGGGCCGTATTTACGATCCGTCTTTCCGTTCGTCGTCCTGTTGTATCCTATTGTGTGTCCGCATCGTGACTCTGAACCATGCTGTTTGCAGCGTGCAGCGTATTCCTGCCTAGGCTGGGACATGTCCCTTTTCAGCGCGGTTTGGGCGCTTCGGACATCTGTATGAAGCCTTCCTTCCGCGGGCCTTTTTGTGTGTGTCTGTTGGTGTTTCCCCCACCCACCCTCTGTCCCGTGTAAGATACCGGCACGCGGGACTGTGCACGGCTGCGAGAGGCTGAAGTGATCGTGATCGCGACCAGAGCTCAGTCTTCAGTATGGAGCAATGCACAACAGAGTGCGCCAATCGTGTACTGCAGACTGAGACGAGCTTGGCATTATCCAACAGCTTTCCAAACACCCCGTACTGTGTTCCGTTGTGCTGTTTTTATTTGTTGCCGGAATCGTACCATAGCGCAAGTAGGCGGCAAGATATTGCCCTTTGTCGGTTCTTGACTCGTTTCCTTGCTTCTTTTTGTATCTGCCGTCGAAGCAGGCATCGTCCGAACGCCGAACCCGCGAGGGGGGGGGGGGGGGGAGATGGCGTCTGATGTTGGACGAAAGACGAGATGGAGAGTCAGTGTTAAAATGCTCAAGTACTGTGAGCAAGGAAGACGGGGCGCATGGCTTTGTGTGCTTGGACGATGCCGTTTCCGCCGTTTCCGCCGTTTTGGCGGCCCGAGGAAGTGTTGTTTCCTGCGCCTTAATTACTGACCATGGCGAAGGCTGCTGTTTCTGTTGTCTCGTATCCCCCCAACTACATCTTTCCCTTTGCGGTGAATCGTTTCGTTTCTTTTCTTGTTTTTGCTTCTTTCCTTCGTTCCGTCGCTCCTTCCTACTTTCCTTCTGTTCGTTGTGGGCTATTTCGGGGTCTTGCTGAATGCAGGTTGGCTTCTTCTGGGTCCTCTCCTTCCCATTGGGTTTGCCTTCGTCGCTTTGTCTTTGTCGCTTTGCTACTTCCCTTTTCTCCCCATCTTTCATTTCCCGCTATGACGTTGTTTTTCTCGTATTCTTTCCTTTTCTGTCACCTCTTGCCCTTTGACACTGTAAACTCATCGTGACCCTCTTTCCTGTTCCGTCATTCCGTCCTGGCTCTTTCCCTCGGCCGGCGCCGGTCCCGGCCAGAAACAAAAAGGGGGCAAACCGAACCAGGTAATTACGCCGTAGATGCGACGACGAAAGTACATCATTTCTTCACCCCCTTTCCGCACTCGCTTCTGTCGCCACTTGTCACCCTGGTTCGGCAATGAGAATTTTACTTTTTTTTTCCAAACTTTTGTTGACGCCGGGCCCCTATCTTTTCGTCGAAAGTCAAGACCAGGGGTCTGTTGGGGAAATGTTGGAACACCAGGCAAATGAAATAAAAAACGACAAAACAAAGGACAAGGCGCGAATCAAAACATCGCGTCGCTCATCCTCCGTGAAGCGTCACGGCGGTTGTAATACGACTCTATACGTCGTACATCCAACCGCACCGAGAAAGTTTATTCTTCCGGTGTCAAAAAAAAAAGGGGGGGGGGAAGGCGGGTTGATATCTGCCTCGAAAACTTGCCCGCGTGACTGTCCAAAAAGGTCGAATGGACAAAGCAGCGACGAGCCCACACCACCAACAGGAACACGACAGGAACAGACAGACTGGCTCGCGGCCGTTTTGGCCAGCCAGTTGCAACAGATCCGTGGACTTGAATGGTGAACTTGACTGGTCCTCCTTGTTGATGCAAGAAGGAATATTTCCTCTTGCTCGTACGCTCGTTTCGCTTGTTCGCCCCGTTCGCTCGCTCGTTCCTGTCCTGATTCAGGTACAACACGACGCCCATTTCCAAAATACGCCAATCAGAGACGGTGTCCCGGCCTGGCCCGCCCACGTTGCCACCACAAGCTGGAGGCGCCTGACGATGCTTCCCCTTTTACCTTTGCCGGCCGCCTGTTCTTCGGAAACAAGAGGCTAAGCAGGAGGAGCACAGCAGACCTGAGCCGACAAGAAACGAAGGAAGCGTGCGCTATAGTAGTTGTACTTGGGTAGTATTTCGGGCGTTGGTGACTCGGTCTTGAGCACATACTCAGTACGACCTACTCCAATTGTATCTTACGACGTGCTCTTGGCTTACAAACTCGCTCACAAAAGAAAACGGTGCAGGAGGAACGTGGGCGCGCAAAACGCAAACGCGGACACGGAGAGCCGCCATGTGCCATGCGCCTCGCGACGGCAGCTTGCAAAACTGCAGTCGAATCCTTCAACCTTGCAGGGCTTGCCCGTTTGAGCAATGCCGTCGTCGAATCGTCAACACGGTCATCTGTGCTGAACACCGCCATCGTCTTTCGTTCCGCGCTAGTCGTTCGTGTCAAAGCATGGCGCTCGACATGTTTGTCTGTTAGATAACGACAGTTTTTCGAGTATTGTGCCGGGACATTATGGCCACTGGTGGTGCAGGTGTCTCTCCTCTGTGTCTCGTCGCTCTATCTGTTTCTTTTGGCCAGGTAGTGCGCGTCATTGAGTGCTTTCTTTTCTTTTTCTCTTTTTTCCGACAGGGGTTGAAATTATTGTGATTCCGTTTTCCTCAGTTTCTAGTAGTCGACAGGGGTTGGCCGTTTTCCGTTTCTTTGTTCCCAATGCGACGTATTTACGGCGCATTCCACCTCTTTCGACGAGGGTACATCTCGCATGCGATTTGTTGACTGCGCCTCTTATCACAACAACGATAGAAACGAAACAGAAACCATGACGAACAGGATGGACAAGGGTGAGGGAAGAAGGAAAAGACAGAAAAAGACACACAAAAAAAAGAACTGCATCCCCTGCCTTTGTTCGCCTTCTTTTCCTCTTTACGGAGTATTGCTGGCATCTGGATTCGGCTTGTACAATGCCTTGCATGCTCTGATGCCGTACTTGTACATGTCTGCCTTGTCCTCTCTGACGACAGAATGCCAGCACGCTGCATTACCGATGCGATGCAGCATGCACGCGCACGTGCGCAAAGCATGCGCGAGCACATCTTATCTGCGCAGTCGTCGTGTATTGACCGTCTTGTTTTTGTTATTGGACTGCCGCCGTCTGGATGCCACATGCATCTTTGTTCCCATGACCATGGCCATCGCTTATGACCGTGGGCAAAACAAGCCGAGATTTGATGGGCGAGGGATGGGCAAGGTGAAATGTCGGTGAAAGGGGTGAACGGGTGAATGGGTGAATGGGTGAATGGGCGACTGGGTGACACTGGTCCCTGGTTGCTTGAATGACTTGAGCGGCTCAGTGCCAAGTCGAGTCCGATGCCCAGTCAATACGAAAGCGGACAAGGGTTACAGGGAGCTTAGAGGCCGATGAAAAGGTCCACGTACCGTTGCTGTTTTCGAAATCTCGGCATTTCTGACGGGACCAGAGAGCGACAGTCACGCGCCCTGCACCCTGGCCCCCGAATCTGCCCCGAATCTCCCCATCCCCCAAGGATCTGCGACAGTCTTTTCACTTTTCATCTTTTCCTCTCCAAGCCCCCCCACAGTAACAGAAGAAGAAGAAGACGCACCGAAGCAGGACAACCAGACGGCCGGAACATTGCCCGTGGGGCGCAACTGTCACAACGTCACGACAAAGCGCCGCGCACAAGCGCCGCGTGCACAGGCACCGAGCACACCGCTTCTGCATCCAGAAACGAGATGCGTGCATGTTGGCATCAAATCGCGCTTTGCGACGGAGTGGCTGTTTTTGCGGCAAACGAATGACGACCTTGTGAAGATAGGAGGCTCGTTGCCTCGTTGCCTCGTTGCCTCGTTGCCTATCTTTTGCCATCTGTCTTCGTGGCAGAGGATCCTCATTGTGGGGTATTTTGGTATTTGCCTGCCCCCTCTGCCCATTACCATATTCCAGTAAGTCGTCCTTGTACGGCACGAGGGGGGGGGGGGGGGGGGGCAGAGCAATACGTCATCCTGCATTGTGCGATCCTCTTTCTGTTTTTGACTTTTATGGGGAGCAGGGGAGGTATGTAAGATACAAAGGTACATGTACACGTTTGTTTCAAAACCGGGGGTGCTGTGTGCTTTAGTGTCTTAGTGCGCGATGTGCGGCGCGCAACGGCCGTCGTCTGCTGTTTGCTGCCCTACTGTCTTCCAACAAACCGGCCAACACCAGATGAAAGGGAGACAAGTGGACGGCAATGTCCCCTGCAGAGCATACAATGGATGAGGCCGGATATTGCATCGTGGATCCCAGCCACTTGGGATCCTCACAAGCCCCTGTTTGGTTGTTTTACCAAGTCCTGCTTGTTGTGTGCTTTATCTACCCTGTCTGCCTGTCGGCCTGTCTGCCTGTGATTCCCTTGCCCTCCGCCTTCTTCGTCTCATTCTCCGTCCTCACATCGCATTCGACGCCCAATGAGCAGGGGTGATCCGGGCACATCGCGCCGGAGGCAAACGAGAGAATACAACGTACTCTGTGCAGGACGGACGCTGCTGGGCACTGCCAAGGCCCGTTAAATCTCTCCTATTTATAACTCCTTGCAGGGCCTGACAAGGCCCCGAAAAAAGAAGGCACCGAAAACCGTTGTGCAGTCGCTTGTTAGTGCTGACAGCCACATTGAGCGTGCATTTGTGCCTCTCTTGCATTTCAACTCGAGGCACATTTCGGGATAAACGGAACCTTGAAGGAGCATGCCATGCCTCCGGCCGTGCACTCACCAGACAGGCCTTTCGTCATCGAAAAGCATATACGACGTATGGGCATCTTTGTTTGATATGTTCGTCATGGCATGCGAAGGAACTGTGGAGTCAGATTCCGACATTCGGTTAGATTGCCGTACATGTTGCATAATGGTTCATACCTGCTGTTTGACCCTAGGCGAGGGCAAGCTCAGCTGGGCGAAGAATACTACGGACTACGAGTGCCATGCAGCCAACAACAATGACCTAGCGGGTGCCTCGGTTGCGTCGAATATCACTGAAACGACGACGCCTGGTAGCCAGTAGCCAGTAGCCAGTAGCCAAGTAGCGGCAAAAGGCCTGCCAAACCATGATATTGTTCGCAGCCGCCGCATATGCAAAACAAAACGCAAAACAGCCAACAAACCAAGTCACGCACCCAATCCCTTTTCTTCTTCTTTTTCCAGGCCTTGACAAGGCTTGTGGCTGACCCCCATTACTGTGGCACGTTTCTAACGGCTGGCCACAGTTGGGACTAACACTGTGGCCATATCTTACATACAGTGGACCGGAAAACTTAACCTTACAAATGGCACCACCACTGTGGTCGGTTCCAAGCAGAGGACAAACAATCCCCTCTTCACCCCAGCTGATTTGCGACCTAGCACCATTTTAGCGCATTTGTTGCCAAAGCCCAGTGAGAGTTTCGTTCAGGGGGGAGGGGAAGGGGGGGGGGAGGGGGGATAGACAGACCCGAGATGGGGGGAGACGGCACCATGAGCACAATGCTCACCACGCCAAAAGATCAGTTGAAACCCCGTGGGCCTCTAATTCATCCCTTGCGTAGGCAAGCGTCCTTCTGAGACACACCTTTTTTTGTCGTCGTGAGGAGAAGGCCGAGGGCCGGTAGTGCAAGGGTCATATATTGGATTGGCGTGGGTACGCAAAGGCACTGTGACGGCTGTGACTGGGGCAGAGCACTATTGTTTTTCTGTTGGTTGGTGATGGGCGCCATCGTTTTTGGTCGACAACATACGACAAACGTCGTACGACGTAAGATACGGCGCACAGTTTGCAAAGACATCAAGACATCCGCCGCAGAGCCTGGGCGCCCCATCTTTCCTCTTTGGGCCGATATCCGAAGGCTCCGTTACGACTACCGATTTGTTGGTTCCGTTGACAAAGAAAAAAAAAAAAAAAAAAAAAAAAAAAAAAAAAACGAAAAAGAAAGCACGAATTCAAAATCTCACGATAACCATGCTAATGCCGATTTGTACGTCAAACACGCAAACACCAAGAGATAAGTGACGGAATGGACAAGGGGGGCAGAAGCGGGTGGTAGCGTGGGATGGATGGGGGTACCGCGTTCTTGTCGGCCGTTTTTTTGTGGACGGCGTCTTTTTCTCGCTTGCCAACAAATGACAAATGCCCAGCGCTGACGCTGCCTTCACGATGCGATGCAGCAAGGCGAGGATGAAACGAGACAAATAGCGAAGGGGAAAGAAAAAAAAAAGGACAGACAAAATAAATGACCAACTTGCTCCTTATCGTCACCCGTCTCCTCTGCCATTCGATGTGCCGCGCCGGATCGAATCCTCCTTGACCCTCCATTCTGCGCATGCACGTTTGTTCTCGTGCCTTTTAGTCTTTGGCCTGTGGTCCTTTGGTTGACTATTGGATGGCCTCTTGGCCTTTGCATGTGCTTTTCATTTCGCCTTTCATGTCGCCTTTCATGTCATTTTTTCATCACGTCGGGACCCCTGCCACCAAACACTGGTCACGCCGCTGCTCCTCCTTTTCTTTCGTTCCGCATTGGGCAATCTTTGCCTCTTTTCAAAATGGCATATTTCTTGCATGGCTCCATGGCTCCATGGCTCCATGGTTTCCAATAGCTCATCTCGCCCTTCGTCCTCGATCGTCGCCATCCTGAGACGTTGGCGCCGGCATTTTCCTTGCTCTGCCATGGCTCTCTTCCGCCTTGTCCATCATCATGACGGACCCTGAAAGCCTGACTCCTTCTTTTTGACATGACAGCCGACCAAGTCCCCGGATCGGCATCGCATCGCAATCTAGGATGTGTAAATATGCCCACTTTTGGACTTTTTGACGGATTCCTCCGTCCAAAAAATCAAAATAGAAAATAGAAAAAAAAAAAATAATCACAAAAGGAGCACAGGAGGTAACCGTCTCTGATCGCTAGGATAAACATGGGATCGTCTCGCCCTCTCAGACGTTCAGAGTGTTCTATTCCAACCTTGACTTGATGCACTATCATTACTCCTTACGACAACAAGTCACTGGCCTCGCTTGCCTACGGACTTCTGCTAGTCCACTAACTGGGCGCACCCGGCTGAACCGGCGGATTGGAAATGGTCGGAGGATAAGCCCTTCATTGGCAAGTCTGGCTACTTCGTATCTCGTCCACTGCAAGGCACTCGCAATGCACACGAAACGGTGCCGGTTGGTGCGACTTTCCTGCACTTTTCATCTCTGCTCCGTACGGTAAATAGGCCCGAGTACCGGTACTCCAGCGACCGCCGCGGATTTGCTACAAGTCAACGACAGTCACATTGTAGCGGCATTTGGTGGCATGGCGACCTCCGTGATGTGTATCTTACCGCCAGAGTGGACGGTCAAAGACAAGCATGCATCGTTGCCTACTGAACTTAAAACTGGCAAGGTCGTGCCAGCTGAGTTGCTGGAGCTGCATTCGCTTTGCAATTGGGCTGCTGGTGAGACCTGCCAGGTGGGCAAGTTAAACATGGCCTAGCCTGCACCAGCCTCATTACCTCGCAGATACTTCAATCTCTGATAAGACGCTGTCACCTGCACGCCTAAACACACCCACAAATGACCCCATAGGGCCAGAAATCATGTACCCTCCTGGTCACCGTTTCTTTCCTACAGCACACTCCACGCACCCATTGTTTAGTATTGACTTGTATCTGGAGTTTTTGTGACAGGTGGCGAAACAGCACCACAACCGGCGGTGTTCTGGCAACCACTATAAACTTGCTTACCTTCACTTGTACCTGTGTTCCTGGCAAGTTCATGCCAGTGTCCCTCCCTGGCAGACAAGACAGTCTCAGTCGCACACCTTCTTTTCAGCCCTCTTTTGCGTCCTCCCTTTGGATCGTCCTGCGTCGAGCAATGCAAGTAAGCAGGCAGGCAGGCGAGGCAACTGGGGCATAGACGCCAAGACTCGTTAAACAACAAGCTCGCTTTCCTGTTCCTTGCCCATGCTTTCCCTCCAAATGCCCACATCGCGATACGAGACGAAGCACATAACCCTTGCACTTCACCCAAGGCCCCCGTAAAAGGATAAAAAAGGCGACAGCCCAGCCCAACAGTATCTTTACAGCCCAAAGGAGCAAAAAGGTCCACGACGTACTCCGCACGGCGTAGACATGTAAGCTCTTTTTGGTGTCATTTTTTCGGCTCATCATGCTTCGTCTCGTATTTCACCCCCGACAGCAGACCGACTTTTGAACGCCATACTCCCCGTCCCTCCCCGTCCCTCCCCGCCCGCTGGGTGCGCACGTTGTCTGTCATCTGAAGAAGAAGAAAAACGCCATACGAAGAACTGCAAGCTTTTGCCGACCATCCCACGCTTTTGGCTGCTCTGACTGGGGCAAGAGGCCCGAGGCGGCGGCCCCCTTGCTATTCACTGGGGAAAGCTCGCCCTGTCGAGGGCACTAGCTGCCAAGTTCAACTTGCTAGCACTCCAGGACGCGACAATGCGGTGGTGCTGTTGCACTCCAGCGGTGTTGCGGTGTGCAAAATGTGCTCGTCAGAGAAGCTAGGGGAAGGTGGCTAGCCACTCGAGCCACTCGCGAGGCCAGCTTTTCCCTCTCCCACACCAAATCATAGCGCCGTTTTGGCCTGACCGGGTGCTCTTTCCGGGAACGGGGGGAGGCCATACCAAATCGTCTTGAACAGGCGAAAGCGAAAAAGGGGTGGGAGGCGAAAAATACAAGGACAAAAAAAAAGGCACAATAAGGCATGCAGGGAAGGAGCGTTCCGTGGCAGGTGTACAGACAAGGAAGGAATGATGGATAATGGAAAGAATGAAAGGTGACGAAACCAAGACAAAGTGTGACGGCGCAAAGAAGACAATGGAAGGAGCAGCTGTCCCGGCGAAGGCACACACAAAGCAACATCAAAAAACGGTTGACGTACGACACGATTGACAACAGGACAACAGGGCTCTTTGTTGCGCGCCCGCGCGTCTGTTGTGTATGAGCGCGGGGGGACGAGAACGTAATGGACTAGAAAACCAGGTAAGACAAGCCTGCCCAGTGCCAGTGTTGTCATTTTTACCAAGGAGATGGTGGGTTGGTTGAGGTTGGCTGGTTGGTTTACGCGTACTCAGAGCCCATCCTTTCCGTTTTGCAGAAGCTCCGTTACTATCAGACTATTACTCAGAACGTGGTTTCAGAAGGTAGCAAGGGGGGGGGGGGGGCTCAAATGAAGAGAAATCAATTAAAAAGAGGAAGGTACGACATGCATTGTAACAAGGGCGGCACCACCTCCATGGAAAACAACTAAGAAAATAAAAAGGCCGAAAAAACGGGCTTGCTCCTCTCTTCCTGTCCCAGCTCCTCGTCACCCCCCTCGTTTCTGCGTTTCTTCTCCTTCGGTGGCCCTTCTTTCCCCCCTTCTTCCTTCTCTGCCCCCTGTCGCTTCCATGCTAGTGCACAACAAGGCCGAACCGCACGTCTCCACTGATCTCCACAGACGTACACCGTACCCTCTGCCTTGGTTTCTCGTTTACGACCAGACGGAGTGATGTGACGTCTGTTACCGCCAAAAAAAAAAAAAAAAGTTAAGAGACTCAGCGGCTCTTGCTCATGAGACCGCTCTCTGCCACGCCCCGGCCGCGCCTGCCCTCATTCCAGCCTTCCTTGTGACTCGCCTTTGCTCTTTCCCTGGATCGCTGGGCGGCAAAGGTGAGCCAGGCGACCAAGGCGCCGATGTTGCGGTGAAGGGAAGTTGCGACCCAATGACGTGAAAGCGGCCTGACGCTCGCAAGGAAGGACCTGGACGGAGAATGGAGTAGCCTTTTCCACTGCCTTCTTTGCGCCCAAGTATCGGGTTTTTTTTCTTTTTCTTTTGGCTTGCATTATTACTATTACAAAAGTGTGGTGCCTACGACGTCAATTAAGCTCCCTGTCCGTGGTGGCTTTTTTCTTTTTGCTGAGTGGAACATTTTCGTCCCACCCTTGTCAAGTATGATTCACCTTTTTTTGGCGGCGCCCCTTTGCTCCTTCCCAAGATTTCCACGCCAAAAGAAAAAAGAAAGAAAAATTCAAGGGGAGGGGGGAGGGGGAAACAGTCAAGCGCGACCGACCTAGCGTGCCTCACTCCGTAATCAATTGTGCCACTACCTCTACCTGTCTGACCTCAACGAAGCCCGCCGCACTCCGTTTTTAGCCCGCTGCTGTAACAATTCCACCTGTTGGACACGCTAAAGCACTTTCGGTAAACCTCTCTCGCCCGTTCCTTACTCAACATAGCAGCGACCGTTTCGCGCCAAACTAGATATCTGGGTAGTTCCTCACATTTTCTTTCCTCTCTTCCTGTTTCTCTTTTTCATTCCTCAGACTCCCTCCCCGTCACCAACTTGACCACGGTCAACAACCTCTTACGATTCCCAAACGCATATCGACGACCGTACAACGACTGTGTCGTACGGACTCACACCGCGCGCATATACCCACCCGCCCACAGGCCACTGGAACTGAAAGCCAACGCATCCGCACATCAGCAACCGCCGCCGCTCTTGCTCTCTCGTAAGAGTCACCAGCTCGTCGTCACCGCATTTCGGCGCAGAATTCGTTGTTGTTTCTGTTGTGTCTCTTTTCCTCCTTACCTTGTGACGCCGACTTTTCGCATGGCCACGGCTCCCTTCGACTTTTGCCAGTACGAGACTGCACAGAACCGCATTGGCACAACGAACGAAACGGTCGACCCGAACTAAATTCCGGAACCGGAACACAACCAAAGACGCAGGACGTGCACCCCAAAGGCAACACCGACGAAAGAAGCGAGCACGTTGTGCGCGTCCCCAGCTGGCATCGCTCATAACTCTAATTTCACGCCTGCCTCACGCCTGTCTCGCGACCTTTGTGGGCGTTCCCGCAGCCGTTACGAACTGTCGCTTTTCCTGTCGTCTTGGAACAGTAGCGCACAAGCTGGCCATTGCTTCCCGACCAGTGTGCAGGGCACGAACACCAACCAGCACTCAGCTTTGGTGCCGTCGTCTTTGTGGACGTCCGGCCGTGTAGTTGGCAGCTGCGCTTGCTCGTTCAACAACATACTTGCCAGCTAGGCGACGACAGTTAAAACAGACCACCGACCTCACACTGCGACCCAACACACACCAGGAGCAGCTGCCACCCGCGCGGCGCACACGCCAGCTTTGCGACAAAAGCGACAGGCGGCTCTGTGAGACCTCTGGAGAACAGGGGAACCAGCAACAAAATCCCCAACGGCGGGTTCAAGGAAAAGGCGGTCCCCCCCTGGAACAGCCAGCGGAGCCTGCTCTCTCTCTGCGTCTGCCCTGGAACCACTCTGCCACTGCACCTGTCATCCTTGGCCCTATGCCAGGTTTGTGTTGTGGGAACACTGAACTGGGTTGTAACCCAAAACAGCGGCCTGCATACAACACAATACGTCTGCTGTTTTTGCAGCGACGTGTGCTCTCTCTCGCAGCAGGCGGCCGCCTCTGACTGCGGCCCTTACCCGCCCCATCCTCGCAAATAATCAGATTCGCCAGCAGGGAGGACGCTTCGAGGACGTACTTGTACACGGCCTGTACCTTGACGACCTCCAGCGTCCAGCGACCTGCGTTCTTTGCCTGGGCGTGTATCTATCTATATTTGCTGGCTCTGTCCCCCCATTCTTAATTTTGCTCTTTTGTTTTACCTTCTGGCCTATTATTCCTTCCTTTTTCGATCTTTCCTTCTCTGCTTCTTTCCCTTCTTCTTTCCCACACGCCCCCTCTCCCCGTTAAAATAGACTCCCGTCATCCGCTGCAACCCTTGCCGCCTGCCTGGGCAGAAGTCGATCACCAAGCTCCACACGCAACACCAACACAGTCGCAGCGGCACACGAGAAACGAGGGACCGAGGAAACGGAGGCGAACACACGTACACGAACACCGAAGGAAACTGAAGACGCAGAAGTGCTCCCAAAAGAAAGAGCATAGCAGGCCAACCACTGCTGCACAGCATTGCACAGCGGACGAAAAGAAAAGAAAGAAAAAGAAGAAAAAAAACGGCAGATGCAACACCACGACTAAACAGACGAACGCGTGTGCGTGGCGGCCACTGACGATACCAATACTGAAGTCCTTACTGTGCACACAGAGCCAGTTTGGTTCTGCAGATTGGAAACTCCCGCTGGCCTGATTCGGTGCTCAAGCACATAAATCACCACACCCCACCCTCCTTTTCTCTGTTCTCTTCTGTTTTTGTTGTGGGCTGGACTCGCATCAACTTTCCGTTCCCTTCTTCTGTCCACTTCTACGACTCGCGTCTTCTTTCCAACAGGTAACCTTGTTGACAAGGCGTTGCCAAAAGTGCACTTACACAAATACGCCCTGCTCTCACAACGTTTTATATAAGCCTCCAGGACGCCCACCTCTCCTCTTTCCCATTCTTCTACTTCTGCATCCTTCTTTTATGAGCTAGTCCTCCTCCACACTCACCTCCTTCATATCAAACATCTTCTTACTTTCGACTCTTCTTCAATGCGGCACATTTCACCATTGTCTTTTCACTTCCACTCAAACATCATCAACTAGACCACGAGTACTCTGAGAAGTTCTTCATGTCTTTTTTTTAAAACAACTTCCACTTCACCATTTTACTTCATCCGCATTTGATTTCTCTTATAGCTTGTGCTGAGCAGCTTCCGTCTTATACGTTGTTGTCCAGCACACTTTAAAACCATGCCGTTTTTCGATCTTACTTCACATCCAAGTTTCACTTCGCCAATCGCCTCTTCAATATCGATTCCATCATCGGTAGAGGACGGCTCATTTTCGACAGCGCCATTATCGACGCCGCTGTCATCATCACCCACAACTTCCATCTCAAGTCTTAAGTCTTCCCTGAGCCGGAAAATGGCCTTGAGCAGGAGCTCTTCGAGGGACAGCAGCGGTCGTGGGCACAGCACCCAGAACGCTGCGTTGGCTGGCCCCATGGTGGAACGGTTTGTTCAGGCACAAGCTCAGCAACAGGCACTGGAGCAGGCAAGGCAGTCTTCTGAGGGTGCCAACAATGCCGTCGTCTCCAACGCCAGCTTCTCGTCCGTGTCCACGGCATCCACTGGTCTCAAGATGACGTCAAGCGCAAGCAACTCGCCTACGCTCATCTCGAACGTGCCAACACCGGCGTATGGCAACTCTATGCTTCCCTCGCCGGAGCCGCTGCGTGGACGGGACTTGGACCCTATTCCCATCTCCTCGTTCCAGCTGCCGGAGTCGATGTTGAGCCATAAGATGAGCGAAACCTCTCTCCTCCAGAACACCCCGCCACTCAGTATGCAGCAGGGCGGCGGCAGCACCACCTCCATGTCACAAGCACAAGAGGCATCTCGGCAGAACGGCAGCATCATCCGCCGTCTGTCCAACCGAGCCTCCAGAGCGATCACGCGACGCAGGCCGTCGTCTGCGCACCCCAACAGCCGGGACGTTAGTGTCGGGCCCGGCATTCTTCGCAGACGAAGCGACAGCAACAACACCACTCCGGTCAGCGACATACTGGACCGGCCTACCTTTGACACCGACTCCGAGTTCGAGGTTGACGAGCGGGACGATGGTGACAGCATTGCGGCTTCCATGTTCGACGGCATCGCCAACACGGACGCATCTGCCACTATTGTTGGCACGTCTTCTGTGAACGGCTCGGTCGCGACAGCCGCGGCGCCCACGCCCGCTGAGGTTGGTCCGGTTATCCCGCTGGCCCTGCTCCATGGCATTTCTATTCGCAAAGTGTCCAAGAAGCACAAGCGCGTTCTCCTCACCCTCGATGCCGAGGCCGGCAAGGTCTCCTGGGACCGCTTCCGCCCGTCCAAGAGCATCTACATTGATGATATCAAGGAGATCCGCACCGCCGAAGACATCCGTCAGTACCGCTACGACTGCAACGTGCCCGAGTCCGACGAAGGCCGCTTTTTCTCTATCCTCTACCAAGTTCCCGGCGTGAAGGAGCCCAAGGTCAAGCATTTCATCGCTGATTCCGAGGAGAATTTCTTGGACTGGACGACCACGCTGGACGCCATCTACAAGCACCGGCAGGATCTGATCGCGTCGCTCATGGCCTTCAACGACAAGGCTGTGCGTGGCTACTGGAACCGGGAGATGGCCAAGCAGTCCTCGGAGAAGCTTAACACCCAGCCTTCCACAGCCCTTGCTGGCGAGATTGATTTTGCGGGTGTCGAGCGTGTCTGTCGCAACTTGCACATTCATGTTCCTCAGGAGCGACTCCGCACCAACTTTGCCAGTGCCGATGTGCACAAGACGGGCCGCCTGAACTACGCGGGTTTCCAAGAGTTTGTGCGTCTGATGAAGAAGCGCGGCGACATTCATGCCATCTACCGCACATTGGCATCCAACGCGAGCCTGGGCATCACCCGCGACGAGTTCTTCGACTTCTTGCGCAACACGCAGGGCGAGAACGTCGACGATGAACTTGCCTCCTGGGAGACTGTGTTCTCCAAGTTTGCCCGCCGGCCCAAGGCTTCATCGTCGTCTGGAAAGGACATTGCCGTCATCAGTGACGGCGAGTCGGCTATTAGCGGCAGCGAAGAGGTCCCGCGGATGTCGGAGGCTGGCCTCGCGAGCTACCTCACCTCGACCTACAATCTCTCCTTCATCAAGGAGCCGAAGGAGTACACCTTTGACCGCCCCATGAACGAGTACTACATCTCCAGCTCGCACAACACCTACCTGGTCGGTCGCCAGATCGCAGGCACGTCGAGCGTCGAGGGCTACATCTCCGCCCTCACACGTGGCTGTCGCTGTGTAGAGATCGACTGCTGGGACGGTGCCGACGGCCAGCCCATTGTCAACCACGGCAAGACCTTGTCCTCGAGCATGTCCTTCCGTGAGGCCGTCAATGCCATCAACCGCTATGCATTCGTCAAGTCGCCCTTCCCTTTGTGGATCTCGCTCGAGGTGCACTGCAATCCAGAGCAGCAGCGCATTATGGCCCGGATCATGCGTGAGGTCTTTGGCAGCAAGCTTGTCACCGAACCGCTTTCGGCCGCGACCAACCGCCTCCCCTCGCCGACTGAGCTCCGGGGCCGCATCCTGATCAAGACCAAGAAGACGCAGCAGCCCACCACTGCCACTCTTCCGCCACTTCCTCTGCAGACCGCGAGCGAAGTCATTGCCGCCAACACGAGCGAGTTTTCGGGCCGCCGCCGGGGCAACAGCCTGCCGACGCCGTACTACAAGGCGCTGACTCTGGACGGCAATGTCCCGAACGTAGTCTACTCGCCCACGTACTCGCAGCCATCGCCTCTATCGTACTCGGCCGGCCAGTCCCCCCCCGTGCTCAGCCCCGGCTACTCGACCCCAACGACGCCTCGCAAGGCCAGCACCCCCAAAGCGCGCGTCGCCACGGTCAACACCATCACCGAAGGTCAGGTGGCGCGTGAGACCCCGAGCAGCAGCACGAGCGACTGCGACAGTGGCAGCGAGAAGGCTCCCACCAAGCACAAGCAGAGCAAGATCGTGCCCGAACTGGGCTGCCTGGCTGTCTACTGCGTTGGCGTGCACAAGACGACGCCCTTTGAGGACCCCGAATGCAAGGCCTTCAACCACATTCTGTCGTGGGATGAGACGGTGTACGACCGCAGCACCAAAGCGCGTGACTACCGCCAGGCGGTGTACTTCCACAACATGCGCTACCTGATGCGCGTGTACCCCAAGGCATACCGGTTTGGCTCGTCCAACTTTAACCCTCTGGGCCATTGGCGCCGCGGCGTGCAGATGTCGGCGCTTAACTGGCAGACGTATGATCTGGGCATGCAGCTCAATGCGGCCATGTTTACGGGCGGCACGGACGAGTCAGGCTACGTTCTGAAGCCGCGCGAATGCCGCCAGTTCCAGGTGTTGCCCAACCTGCCTGGGGAAAGCAAGCCGCGCGAGCTCAAGCGCGAGCGCAAGAACGTCAACTTTAGCATCGGTGTTGTCTCGGCCCAGCAGCTGATGCGCCCCGTCAACTTCCCCGACCGCCGCACGCTGGATCCCTACATTGAGGTCGAGGTCTTCATGGCCGACGACAAGCGCGACCGCGACGAGAGCAAGCAGCAGTCCGACCACGTGCCGCTGACCCCGCTCATCTATCGCACCAAGATCGCCCCCGGCAACGGCTTCAACCCGGTCTTTGACCAGCGCTTCAACTTCCGCTTTACGACCAAATACCCCGACCTGGTCTTTGTGCGGATGAGCGTCAAGCTGGCCGACAACGGCAAGTACACGAGCGCCAACCCCACGGCGACCTTTACGGCCAAGCTCAGCAACCTCAAGCAGGGCTATCGTACGATTCCGCTAGTGGACGTGAATGCCGACCGCTATATGTTCTCGACGCTTCTGTGCGAGATCCACAAGGAGCCGATTACGAGCGTCTTTGTGCCGTGCGCAACCGATGCAGCCGAGGGCAGCACCAGCACCAACAAACTCAAGAGCATCCGCACTGTCTTCAACCGTACGACAAACCAGAGCCCCAAGTCGAGTATCGACAGCGGGCCGTCGTGAGCCAGTCGAATGACGCTATCCTATCTTTTTTTCCTTCTTCCTCCCTCTCTTCCCTCTCCC